>NC_079194.1:38830355-39149855 GCF_029499605.1 Hyla sarda
AGTATTAGTACCTGCAGTAAGGGACAGATCCCAGGGATGTCACTCCTCCTGACACCCGCTGCGATCCTCCTGATGTGAATGTCGGGATCAGCTGTTCTCAGGGCTACAGAGCCGGGAGAACAGCTGACGCTGAGCCGTAGGTATACATCGTATATCTACTGCCCAGCAAGAACTTACAGTGAGCCTGCAATGTGTATACAGTATACACATTGCTGGCTCACTTAACCCCTTGCTGAGCTGTGCGCTATGCGCAAGCCCAGCAAGGGAAGAGTTAACTTACACTGCTGGACAGTGTAGGTTAACCCTTTGTGTGGTATACACTTTATACAGCTATCTATAGATAGCTGTATACAGTGTATACAGAAGACGAAGTCCAGCTTACTTCCCTCGAGTCCCGGGCCGGGTTCGTGTAGCTCCGCCCCCTAGTGGTGACGTCATTAGGGGGCGGAGCTACAGAAGGGAACAAGGCTAGTTTATCTGAAGCTCTGTTCACATTGTACGTTTTGTATAATGTGAACAGACCCTTCTGGCAGTGTCTACCCAGACAGGGAGACTCCAGCTGTTGCTAAACTACAACTCCCAGCATGCTCAGACAGCCAAAGGCTGTCTGGGCATGCTGGGAGTTGTAGTTTTGCACCAATTGGTGGCTCCCTGTTTGGGTAGACATTGCATCATGGGTGCTCTCCCCAGCGGACAGCGCCAAAAATGTCATAACCAATTTTTTGTGTTTTTTTCTTCTCGTTTCAGATCCGTGTATGCAGAGGATTACTGCGGATTCGATGGATTACGGCGGATTATTTTTTTTCCCTTTAATAAAATGGTTAACGAGGGCTGTGGGGGAGTGTTTTTTTAAATAAAATAATTTTTCCAATGTGTTGTGTTTTTTTTTAATTTTTATTGAATTTTCAGGGTTAGTAGCGGAAGCTGTCTTATTGACGGAATCCATTACTAGGCCAGGGCTTAGTGCTAGCCCCAAAAACAGCTAGCGCTAACCCCCAATTATTACCCCGGTACCCACCGCCACAGGGGTGCCGGGAAGAGCCGGTACCAACAGGCCCGGAGCGTCAAAATGGCGCTCCTGGGCCTAGGCGGTAACAGGCTGGCGTTATTTAGGCTGGGGAGGGCCAGTAACAATGGTCCTCGCCCACCCTGGTAACGTCAGGCTGTTGCTGTTTGGTTGGTATTGTGCTGAGAATGAAAATACGGGGAACCCTATGAGTTTTTTTTTTTTAATTTAAATAAAAAAATTAAAAAAAAAACCGCATAGGGTTCCCCGTATTTTCATTCTCAGCCAGATACCAACCAAACAGCAACAGCCTGACGTTACCAGGGTGGGCGAGGACCATTGTTACTGGCCCTCCCCAGCCTAAATAACGCCAGCCTGTTACCGCCTAGGCCCAGGAGCGCCATTTTGACGCTCCGGGCCTGTTGGTACCGGCTCTTCCCGGCACCCCTGTGGCGGTGGGTACCGGGGTAATAATTGGGGGTTAGCGCTAGCTGTTTTTGGGGCTAGCACTAAGCCCTGGCCTAGTAATGGATTCCGTCAATAAGACAGCGTCCACTACTAACCTTGAAAATTCAATAAAAAAAAAAAAAACACAACACATTGGAAAAATTATTTTATTTAAAAAAACACTCCCCCACAGCCCTCGTTAACCATTTTATTAAAGGAAAAAATAAATAATCCGCCGTAATCCATCGAAGCCGCAGTAATCCTCTGCATACACGGATCTGAAACGAGAAGAAAAAAACACAAAAAATTGGTTATGACATTTTTGGCGCTGTCCGCTGGGGAGAGCACCCATGATGCAATGTCTACCCAAACAGGGAGCCACCAATTGGTGCAAAACTATAACTCCCAGCATGCCCAGACAGCCTTTGGCTGTCTGGGCATGCTGGGAGTTGTAGTTTAGCAACAGCTGGAGTCTCCCTGTCTGGGTAGACACTGCCAGAAGGGTCTGTTCACATTATACATAACGTACAATGTGAACAGAGCTTCAGATTAATTAGCCTTGTTCCCTTCTGTAGCTCCGCCCCCTAATGACGTCATCACTAGGGGGCGGAGCTACACGAACCCCGCCCGGGACTCGAGGGAAGTAAGCTGGACTTCGTCTTCTGTATACACTGTATACAGCTATCTATAGATAGCTGTATGTAGTGTATACCGCCCAAAGGGTTAACCTACACTGTCCAGCAGTGTAAGTTAACTCTTCCCTTGCTGGGCTTGCGCATAGCGCACAGCTCAGCAAGGGGTTAAGTGAGCCAGCAATGTGTATACTGTATACACATTGCAGGCTCACTGTAAGTTCTTGCTGGGCAGTAGATATACGATGTATACCTACGGCTCAGCGTCAGCTGTTCTCCTGGCTCTGAAGCCCTGAGAACAGCTGATCCCGACATTCACATCAGGAGGATCGCAGCGGGTGTCAGGAGGAGTGACATCCCTGGGATCTGTCCCTTACTGCAGGTACTAATACTCCCAACATGGAGTACACTCTGCTCCATGCTGGGAGCTGTAGTGCCTGCATTAATAGACATATGGCAGCCAGTGTAACCGCTGCGATCTGTCTATTAATACAGGTACTACAGTTCCCAGCATGGAGCAGAATGTGCTCCATGTTGGGAGTATTAGTACTTGTAGTAAAGGAAAGATCACTGCAGGTATCACTCCTGACACCCGCTGCGATCCTCCAGTATAATGTATGAATGCAGCGGCCGCTCTCCTATGGTCCCCTGCACGGCCGTATATATACACATATTCCTATTTCTCACAGAGAGCTGTGATTGGCTGGAACCATCTGGCCAATCACAGCTCTGCGGGAAATATGAATATGTGTATATATACGTGAGTGCAGGGGACCATAGAAGAGCAGCCGCCGCATCTATACATTATACAGGAGGATCGCAAGGGACCCCTGCAATCTGTCAATTAGTACAGGTAACTACTACTCCCATCATGGAACAGTGTGTTCCATGCTGGGAGTAGTAGTACTACCTAAAAAATGTTTTAAAAAAAAGTGAAAAACACGCACACACTACATTTTCATTATTGTCGGCTACATTTTTAGTGCTTTACCCGCTCACATAAATTGATCCCTGTTTAAAAATGAATAAACATTTCATAATAAAAATCATACATTTCATTAGATACAATTTTTTCCATCACCACTGTATCTTTTTTATTATGATTTTTTTATGATACCCTACGAAATTTTTATAAAAAAGGTATCTCCATAATTTTTTAGGATCGCTAAAGTCCAAAAAAAAGAATAAAAAGATTTACCGAATGTACCCGAATACCGAATGTATCCGAAAAATCAAACTATCTATATCCTTTTTATTATATTTGTTATCAGAATGAATTCTTCACGTTCGTTTACAGATAACGAATGCATTCGTTATTTACAGCATTATGGTCGGGAAATAACGAATGTATTCGTTATTTTGCTATTGGTATTATCGTGGCTATTCGGGAATGTTCAAAATATGTTTTCGTGCATTCAATCCGAATGCACGAAAACGGTAAAATTCGTTAATTTAGACATTCGTGCCGAACCGAATTGCACATGTCTATCTCCCATATCCACCCCCCCCCCTGTCTTCCAAGTCTACCATGGCCACCCCTCTGTCACCCCTGTCCATCCCAGTCACCCATGTTCACCCTTCCCCTGTCCACCCCTCTGACCAACCCACCAGTCTACCCCTCTGTCACCCATGTCCACCCCTATACACCCCTCTGTCCCTTTGTAACCCCTGTCCACACCTCTTTTACCCCTTGTCAACCCTGCCCATCCCTCTGATCCCCTGTCACCCCTGTTCACCCCCTTGTCTCCCATGTCCACCCCCTGTTACCCATGTTCACTCCCCCTGCCCACCCCACAATCTACCCCCTGTCACCCATGTCCACCCCGCTATTCACCCCTCTGTTCCTTTGTCACCCCTTTTTTATCCCTCTTGCCATTCTTGTCCACCCCTGTCACTCCTGTCCACCCCACCCCCCGTCTCCCATGTCTACCCCCTTGTCTCCCGGGTCCACCTTGACCACCCGTCTGTCACCCCTATCCATCGCCCTGTCACCCATGTCCCCCCTGTCCACCCCTCTGACCCCCCCCCCCAGTCTAGCCATCTGTCATCCATGTCCACCCCCTATTCACCCCTCTGACCCTCTGTCTACCCCTGTCTCCCATGTCCACCCCATTGTCACCCATGTTCACCCCCTCTGTCCACCCACCAGTCTACCCCTCAGGGACGTGCACAGACATTTTGGAGGGCACGGGCTCAAATAAAATAAAGGGCACTTTTCATTATAAAAAAAAAAATGTTAGTAAAAGCCTTACATACGTTTAAGGGGAACTCTAGTACAGAACATCTTACTCTCTCCTAATCACAGGATAGGGGATAAGTATTTGATTACAAGGGATCCGACTGCTGGGACCTCTTTCTATCTTCTGCCCAGCACCCCGGCTCTTCTCATGTATGGAGCGATCTAAGCACCGTGCATGGATTCCTGTCGACCACTGCACAAAGCAGTGACAAACACACCCCTCCATGTATCTCTGGCTCCCCCATAAAGATACATAGAGGGACATGTCGGCCACCTCTTCCCATAGTGGTCGACAGTAATCCATGCACGGTGCTTAGATCCTTCAATACATGAGAAGAGCCGGGGTGCTGGGAAGGAGAGAGTGAGGGAGGGGGGTCCCAGCGGTCGGACTCTGTGGATAGGGGATAAGATGTTCTGTATCAGAGTTCCCCTATAACAGAACACAATTCCTGAGGTAGGGGCCTCCTTTGTCATGTCAGCTAAGTAGGACCCTGCCTCACCCCACGTAGGTCCCGATCAGCCCCCCTAAAACCCCCCCTAAAATCAAACTTGATTGCGGCATCTAAAAGTGCAAACTACTGGTGCCCAGTAGTTTGCACTTTTAGATGCCGCAATCAAGTTTGATCACAGCATCTAAAGTGTTAGTGCCGGATATTGCTGTGATTGCCGAGGTCTGGCATTAACTGTGTTCTGGCTTCTGATAGCCATTACTTACCAGCACTGAAGCAAATTCAGCTTCAGATCTCACTTCAAAGTCTAGTAGCATCCTCTAGGTGTTCAAAAACTATACGTATGCGATAATAAAAATGAACTATATAAGTTGAATTTTAAATACAGACTGAAAACTATAATACTATTACTTCACATTGGACAGGTTACACAGTCATGAATGATACCTCCAAATGTCTGCTGCAGCTGCACTCGGACAGCAGGCTCTCTCCCTGTATATGAGGGTCCCTACCTGCAGCCATCTCCGTCTGATCAGCGATCTGCTGTTCCATGCCGGCTCAGCATGCTGGAGCAGAAGAGCGCAGATAACACTGATCAATGCTATGCTATGGCATAACATTGAACAGTGTATACATTCAGAATATTGCATGTAATAGTTCCCTATGGGGACTAAAAAATGGTGTAAAAATAGTAAAAAAAATTAAGTTAATAAATGTGATTTAACCCCTTCCCTAATAAAAATTAGAATCACCCCCCTTTTTCCATTTAAAAAAAAAGTATGTAAACAAAAATAAACCTAAACATACATGGTATCGCCGCATGCATAATAGGGGTCAGAAGATGACAATTTTAAACATACTAATTTTGGTGCATGTAGTTATAATGTTTTTAAGTAATATAATAAAAGGAGAGTCTGAGTAAGCGTGCCAATGCGCACGTGCATTGGCTGTCACCCCTTCGTTCGAGCCATGTCCTTGTCTGTATTGAGCGCCTTGCACTTTGTTGGATAAATAAAACGGTTTTCATCTACGGCAGTGGAGTGTGATCAGTCTTCTTTACATTTATATTATAAAATAAAACCTACACAAATTGGGTATCCTTGTAAACGCATGAACCTACAGAATAGACAAAAGGTGTAATTTTTATCAAAAAGTGCACTCTGTAGAAACGAAAGCCGCCCCAAGAAAATGAAATGGCGTTTTTTTCTTCAAATTTGTCCTACAAATAATTTTTGTAGATTTTGTGGTGAAATGACTGATGTCAATACAAAGTACTTTTGGTAGCACATAAAAAAGTTCTCATATAGGTCTGTTGGTGGAACACCGTTACGATTTTTAGAAAATGAGGAGGAAAATACAAAAGTACAAAAAAGGAAAAATGCTCCTTTTTCTGTTAATGTTTACTTATCCGTATGAGGGCTCATTTTTACGCCGTGATACGTAGTTTTTTATTGGAATTTTTATTCACTGTTTATAAAAAAAATTCTCATACACAAAGTTATCAAAAATTTGCAATTCTGTACTTCAGATTTTTTTTTTTACTTTTATGTTATTGACTTAATATTATATTTCAATAGCTTGGACATTTCCTCACGTGGCGATACCACATGTTTATTTTTGTTGTTTATTTTGTATTACATTATTTAATTTGAAAAATTGGAAAAGTGGGGGTGATATAAACTTTTATTAGGGAAGGGGCTTATTCACATTTATTAACACTTTTTTAAAATATTTTATTTACTATTTTGTATCACCACCTCTAGTATTTGGGGCAACAATGCACTACAACTCCCAAGTGACAGTGCATTACAAGCTCACAACCTCCAGCACAAGGCAAGAAGGCACTACAGACTGTGTAGTGCCTTCTTGTTTTGTGTGCTGGAGGTTATGAGCTTGTAATGCACTGTAGTTTTACATACTGAGAGTTGTAGTGCATTGTCACTTTACATGCTGGGAGTTGTAGTGCATTATCACTTTACATGCTGGGGGTTGTAGTGCATTGTCACTTTACATGCTGGGGTTTGTAGTGTTTTAACCTTTTGCATATTAGAGTCTGTACTACAAACTTCAATATGTAAAGTGACAAAGCACTACAACCCCCAACATGTAAAGTGACAAAGCACTACAACCCCCAGTATGCAAAGGGACAAGGCATTACAATCCCCAGCATGTATAATGACAAAGCACAACAACCCCCCAATATGCAAAGGGACAAGGTACTACAATTGTTGTAGTGTTTTGTTCCTTTCCTTACTGAAAATTACACACAAAAAAAACCACTAAATTAAAACTATTACCGTGGCAGGGCAGAGGGCAGACAGATCACCGGAGACACTTCAGGAATGCAGACTCCTCTGCTGTAATGCGTTGGGGGTCACATGACCTAGCAGACGTGCGCACGTCTTTTACCCAGGCAGCCCCTGCGCTCTAATGTAAGGATCTGGCAAATTAAGAGGAAGAGGACTCCCGGAGGCCTTGGGATAGTTCAGGTACTGGCCGGACTTGAGATAGAGAGCGAACAGACTGGAGGGGGAGGGAAAAGAAAAGGAGGGGGGCTTGTCGGGGTTGGTAATTATCTTATGTGATATTATTATGTTATATCAAGAGTTCTGCTGACAACCTGTGGAGGTTGCACTGCCCTGACTTGGGCAGTGCTGTAGATGTTTATTTAAAAAAAAAGGCATTGAAGGGGCAGATGCAAAAAAAGGTAGGGGCTAGAGCCCCCTTTGAAGCCTATGTGT
This sequence comes from Hyla sarda, assembly GCF_029499605.1. NCBI lineage: Eukaryota > Metazoa > Chordata > Amphibia > Anura > Hylidae > Hyla > Hyla sarda. Next base: position 38,837,870 of record NC_079194.1, read on the forward strand.
GCACGTCCCCACTACCCCTGTCACGAATGTCCGCCCCACTATTCACCCCTCTGTCCCTTTGTCCTCTCTTTTATCCCCCTTGTCATCCATGTCCATCCCCTGTCACCCCTGTTCACCCCCCCATCTCCAATGTCCACCCCCCTGTCATCCATGTCCACCTTAGCCACCCCTCTGTCACCCATCACCCATATTCACCCCCCCTGTCCACCCCTCTGACTACCCCCAGTCTACACCTCTGTCACCCATGTCCACCCCCTTATTTACCCCTCTGTCCCTTTGTCACCCCAGTCCAACCCTCTCTGTCACTCCTGTCATCCCTTCTGACCCCTGTCTCCCATGTCCACCCACCTGTCATCCATGTCCACCTTGGCCACCCCCCTACCCACCCCCTCTGTCACCCCTGTCCATCCCCCTTGTCACTCATGTTCACCCTCTATTATCAACCCCTCTAATGACATCCTTGTCACCCATGTCCACCCACATATTCACCCCTCTGTCGCTTTGTCACCAATGTCCACCCCTCTGTTATTACCTTGTCATGCCTGTCCACAAGCAAACAATAGATCCCCACAGCCGATTCATTATTCTTGTGTGCACTATTAATAATGCAGAATATAAATTAGTCAATCTCTATGCTCCTAATTCCAGTCAACGGCCCTTTCTTTAAAAGGTGCTAAAACTGTCCTAAAAGGATAGTATTGGGGAACTTATAATATGTGGGGACTTTAACTCACTTTGCAACCCTGCCCTTGACTCCTCCACAGCATCTCCCAGATTATTTCAATTAGGCGAATTTATGTGGCAACATGGGGTGCATGACACATATCGGGCACAACATAAGACACAACGGGTCTACACGTTCATCTCTTCTAGGCATCCGTCCTACTCTAGAATATCCAGAGTAACTAACAGGTTGGGGGATGGGCACTGCAGCACTTGCAATAACAGCCTACTGAACACTATGGAAAGGATCCCGGTGAAGATCAGTGTGAAGTGCCAGACACTAGTAGAACATAGGCTCCGCAAAACAATAGGCAGAAGAAAATAAATGTGTGTACTTACCACATCGTTGCAGTAAAACTCAGACTTTATTGTTACATTTCCATACAAAGAACAGACGTCCCTCGGTACCGGGTGAAGTTTGTTCTTTGCATGGACATGCAACAATAAAGTCTGACTTTTATTACAACGATGTGGTGAGTGCAGACACATTCCTACTCTAGCATAGATTACTTTTTTGTAAGCAAAACTCTAATAGGACGGTCTCCTCAAGTGTGAGGGATATTCTTTGGTTTGACCACACACCTGTGCTAAAGGTCACATTCCTAATGATTTTGTCTGGAGGGCCAACATATAAATCTTTCACATGATAAACATACCCAAAACATCGAACAAGCTATTTGCTCATACTTTGAACACAATACACAACCAGACACAGACCCATATATTCGTTGGAACACCCATAAGGCTATTACCTTGGTCCTTTTTTATCCAGTTAGTTTCTGATACATTTTTCTATCTTTCGGGAACCTATGTCCAAGGTTCATGATCTTCGCAATCTTCTTTTATACCAACATGACACAATGATGCGTAAGACGAAGGTGCACTTCCACACTCATGACAATAAAGCAGGTTCCTTGTTGGCGAGACTAGTTATATAACAGACCCCAAAAAACTAGAATCCCATACATTAAAGGATAACTGTCAGCTTGTTCACTTATACACTGGTTTATAGTGTGGGTGAACAGGAGTCCAATGAGGGGTCACTCACTTAAATATGTGGGGATGAGGCTTCACAGGGGGCGGGGCTTCATATGCTTAATTTTCATATCCATTGTCTGTGGCTCCACATCCTAGTGAAGTGGAGTCACTGAGCCCTGCCCCCTGCAAGGCCCCGCCTCCACGGTGTGATTCACTTAATTCAGCAGTGGATCTTCTGGGGGACATATCTTAGGACCTACTAAACATAGTTTAGTAAGTGCCCCCTCGTTGGACTCCTGTCCACCAACACTATAAGCCAGTGTATAAGGTTAAGTGTGGGTGAACGAGCCGACAGTTTTCCTTTTAAACATCCATTCAATAGCATCGCTCAACGAACACAGAGAGGTATAACCAACACATTCAAAGACTATCACAGTTCATACAACTTAAGGGATGACCCCAATACTCCCCAACCTGTTGAGCCTGCTATAACTGATTTCCTTGTAGAGGTTTATTTACAGAGACTCACAAAACAATTATAATCCCTAAATTTACCAATCTCAAACAAAGAAATCACATAAGCTATTAATTTCTCCCCGAACAAAAATCTCTCCCCATTACTGCTTCCAAATCTCCGTACAGTTTCCCCCAAGCATACAATTCGGGTGGTTTCTCAGGGAAGATGCTCAATGCCCTCATAGTGACACTGCCCTAAGCCAAGGAAGGCCCCTGACTCCATGTCCAACTTTCCTTCCCTCTTAAATGTGGATGTAAAGCTGTACGCAAAAATGTTAGCCTCCAGAATCCAAGTGGGCTTCGCTCCCTGAAATATTTTCTACTCTGGAGAGATTCTCAGGTATCTCCTATTATAATTTTAAAATGAAAAAAATTGCAAATTCTCCCCCTTAACCACTTAAGGACGTAAGGCGTACAGGTACACCTCCGCACCCTGGTACTTAAGGAGGCAGTGCATACTTGTACGCCCCAATGCTTCATTGGTTGCCATCTAAGGATGAGCTAGTTAAGCGTGTATAGCACGGACTCCTGACTCAACTGTAGCTAGGTGCCACCATTAACAGCCGACATGCAGCGGTTGCTGCAGTCACCTATTAACCTATTAGATAGCCAATGTCAAAACTGACAGCTGCGTCTAAAGGGAACTTTAATCACTCCCTGGTGCAGCGGGATCGGGGGGGGGGGGGGGGGGGGTATGTAGTGGGATGAAGGGTCCATCCACTGCTGTGGTAACCAGAGGGCTTACCTCTCTTCCTCCACCGTCCATGGCCCTTTGATTGATAAAGACTGGCTGGACCAGGCTTTTATCAAGCATAGAGCACACAGATCAATTTAGGTCTATGGAACTACATTGATCTGTATGAGGAATCTAATGATTCCTCCTAAAAGTCCCCAAAGGGGACTAATAAAGTTTAAAAAAAAAAAAGTTTAATGAAAGTTTAACCCCTTAAGGACACAGGGTTTTTCAGTTTTTGCACTTTCGTTTTTTCCTCCTTACCTTTTAAAAATCATAACCCTTTCAATTTTCCACCTACAAATCCATATTATGGCTTAATTTTTGCATCACCAATTCTACTTTGCAGTGACATTAGTCATTTTACCCAAAAATTCATGGTGAAAAGCAAAAAAAAAAACATTGTGCGACAAAATCGAAGAAAAAATGCCATTTTGTAACTTTTGGGGGCTTCCGTTTCTACGCAGTGCATATTTCGGTAAAAATGACACCTTATCATTATTCTGTAGGTCCATACGGTTAAAATGATATCCTATTTATATAGGTTTGATTTTTTCGCACTTCTGGAAAAAATCATACCTACATGCAGGAAAATGTATACGTTTAAAAATGTAATCTTCTGACCCCTATAACTTTTTTACTTTTCCACGTACAGGGCGGTATGAGGACTCATTTTTTGCGCCGTGATCTGAAGTTTTTATCGGTATGATTTTTGTTTTGATCGGACTTTTTGATCACTTTTCATTAATTTTTTAATGATATAAAAAGTGACCAAAAATACGCTTTTCTGGACTTTGGAATTTTTTTGCGCATATGCCATTGACCATGCCGTTTAACTAATGATATATTTTTATAGTTCGGACATTTACGGCATGCGGCGATACCACATATGTTTATTTTTTTATTTACACTGTTTTATTTTTTTTATGGGAAAAGGGGGGTGATTCAAACTTTTATTAGGGAAGGGGTTAAATGACCTTTATTAACACTTTTTTTTTACTTTTGTTTTGCAGTGTTATAGGTCCTTAGGGACCTATAACACTGCACACACTGACCTCTCATGCTGATCACTGGCGTGTATTAACACGCCTGTGATCAGTGTTATCGGCGCTTGACTGCTTCGGCCTGGATCTCAGGCATGGAGCAGTCATTCGTCCATCGGACACCGAGGAAGCAGGTAGGGGCCCTCCCGGTGTCCTGTAAGCTGTTCGGGGCGCCGCGATTTCACCACGGCGGTCCTGAAAAGCTCGACTGACTAGCCGGTATAGTTCCACTTTCAGTTTAGAAGCGGCGGTCAGCTTTGACCGCCGCTTCTAAAGGGTTAATACCGCACATTGCCGCGCTTGGCGATGTGTGGTATTAGCCGCGGGTCCCGGCCGTGGATGAGCGCTGGGACCGACGCGATGTGATGTGCGCGGGAGCCGGCGCAGGACGTAAATATACATCCTGCGTCGTTAAGGGGTTAAAAAAAAACACCCATTAACCCCTTCCATATTAAAAGTTTAAATCAGCCCCATTTTCCAAATTCCATATAAAAAATATGTAAACATAATAAAGATAAACATATGTGGTATTGCCCCCTGCCTAAATGTCCGAATGATAAAATTATAATGTTAATTAAACTGCACAGTCAATGGCGTTTACATAAAGAAATACCAAAGTACAAAATTGCATATTTTTGGTCACTTTGTATACCCTAAAAAACTTTTTTTAAAAGCAATCAAAATGACTCATCAAAACAAAAATGGTACTGATAAAAACTAAAGACCATGGTGCAAAAAAAAGAGACCTCACATATCCCTGTATACGTAAAAATAAAAAAGGGGTCAGAAGAGGAAATTTTTAAGCGTACAAATTTTGGTGCAAAAAGATATAATTTTTTAACAAAATTAACACAAAATCAAACCTATATAAGTTGGGTATCATTTTATTCATATGGACCTACAAAATAAACATATGGTGTCATTATCACCAAAGAGAGCTCTGTGTAGAATTGAAAGCCCTCAAAAGTTACAAAATTGTGTTTTTTTTTATTTGTCTTTTTTTGCCCCCCAAATTATTTTTTTCAGTTTTTGCTGTAGATTTTGTGGTGACATTTTTGATGCCATTACAAAGCAAAATTGGTGGTGCAAAAAAAAAAAAGCCCTTATAATGGTCTGTAGGTGAAAAATTGAAGGTGTTATGATTTTGAGAAGCTGAGGAGGAAAAAATAAGCAAAAAAAAATTAAAAATAAAATAAAAACCTGTTTCCTTAAGGGGTTAAGTGATTTGAAGCAAGTGTAGGAGCTGAGCTCGCTTCAGAGCAGTAAGTGTTGGCTACATTTAGTAGGCAGACTCTCACTGCTTATGATGCCGGGCAGGGATGATCCTGCCGCTGCGTGAAATTTAACCATTTAGTCGCCGCAATCAATGCCAATCACGACATCTAAAGTGAAAGTAAAAATCTGTGGTATCTCAGGGAAACTTACTGAACCCCCGCAATGTGATCAGGTTGATTATCACACTGTGTAATGCCATAGGCATAGAATTATAAAGGGAATGCAATCTTAAAAAGTGTAAAATTAAAAAAGGAAAGTCTGTAAAATTTTATAAAAAATCCTCCCCTAATAAAAATAAAATGACCCTTATCTTTCCATATTCCCAAAAAAATTTATATACTTGGTATCGCGTAAATGTCCAAACTATTAAAATATAATGTTTATGATCCCGCACGGTGAGCAGTGTAAACGTAAAGAACATAACACCAAAAATATCTACGCAGTGCATATTTCGGTAAAAATGACACCTTATCATTATTCTGTAGGTTCATACGATTAAAATGATACCCTACTTATATAGGTTTGATTTTGTCGTACTTCTGGAAAAAATCATAACTACATGCAGGAAAATTTATACGTTTAAAAATGTCCTCTTCTGACCCCTATAACTTTTTTATTTTTCCACGTACAGGGCGGTATGAGGGCTCATTTTTTGCGCAGTGATCTGAAGTTTTTATCGGTATGATTTTTGTTTTGATCGGACTTTTTGATCGCTTTTTATTCATTTTGTAATGGTATAAAAAGTGACCAAAATACGCTTTTTTGGACTTTGGAATTTTTTTGCGCGTACGCCACTGACTGTGCGGTTTAATTAATGATATATTTTTATAGTTTGGACATTTACACACGCGGCAATACCACAAATGTTATTTTTATTTTTATTTACACTGTTTTATTTTTTTATGGGAAAAGGGGGGTGATTCAAACTTTTATTAGGGAAGGGGTTAAATGACCTTTATTAACACTTTTTTTTAACTTTTTTTTGCAGTGTTTTTGCAGTGTTTTAGGTCCCATAGGGACCTATAACACTGCACACACTGATCTCCTATGCTGATCACTGGCGTGTATTAACACGCCTGTGAACAGCGTTATCGGCGCTTGACTGCTCCTGCCTGGATCTCAGGCACGGAGCAGTCATTCGTCGATCAGACACCGAGGTGGCAGGTAAGGGCCCTCCCGGTGTCCTGCAAGCTGTTCGGGATGCCGCAATTTCACCGCGGCGGTCCCGAACAGCCCGACTGACTAGCCGGGATACTTTCACTTTCGCTTTAGAAGCGGCGGTCAGCTTTGACCGCCTCTTCTAAAGGGTTAATACCGCACATCGCCGCGATCGCGATGTGTGGTATTAGCTGCGGGTCCCGACCGTTGATGAGCGCCGGGACTGACGCGATGTGATGCGGGGTCGCAGCGCGACCCCGCTTCATATCGCGGGAGCCGGCACAGGACGTAAATATACGTCCTGCGTCGTTAAAGGGGTACTCCGGTGCGTCTATTACAACTTCCAGCTTGTCCTCACTGACAGTAGCGGGACACAAGCTGACAATGGGAGGATTTTTAATCCAGCTGTGAGCCCTGCACTCACAGCTGTCAATCAAGGAAGTGTGTCCATGACATAGGTGATGATGCATGGACACAGCAGGACTAGTATGTGTCCACTGTCCAAGCAGGCAGGGGGCAGTACAGGGTTGGCCATTTATATGGATACACACTAATAAAATGGGAATGGTTGGTGATATTAACTTCCTGTTTGTGGCACATTAGTATATGTGAGGGGGGAAACTATTCAAGATGGGTGGTGACCATGGTGGCCATTTTGAAGTCGGCCATTTTGAATCCAACTTTAGTTTTTTCAATAGGAATAGGGTCATGTGACACATCAAACATATTAGGAATTTCACAAGAAAAACAATGATGTGCTGGGTTTTAACGCAACTTTATTCTTTCAAGAGTTATTTACAAGTTTCTGACAACTTATAAAATGTGTTCAATGTGCTGCCCATTGTGTTGGATTGTCAATGCAACCCTCTTCTCCCACTCTTCACACACTGATAGTAACACCGCAGGATACATGCTAGCAAAGGCTTCCAGTATTCGTAGTTTCAGGTGCTGCAGAATGGGCAAAACAAAAATTGGAACAGGACCCTCAGTTTACGCAGAAGATTTTGTTCAGTGATGAGGCAAACTTTTATGTGAATGGTGAAGTTAACAAACAAAATCACCGCTATTGGTCTGACACTAACCCACATTGGATAGATCCCTCCAAGACGGTTGGAACACAAAAATTATGGTATGATGTGGTATAAGGGGAACAAAAATAGTGGAGACATTCTTCATCAATGGAAACCTCAAGGCCACTGGATATGCAAAATTGCTACATGATGATGTGTTTCCCTCTTTATGCACTGAAGCTGGCACGTTCCCTTAGTTTTCCCAGCAAGATGGTGCACCAGCACATTATGGGTGTCAGGTCCGAGCATTCCTAGATGAACAGTTTCCTGGAAAGTGGATTGGTCGTCGTGGACCAGATAAATGGCCCCAAGGTATCCCGATCTGATCCCCTTAGAATTTTATCTTTGGGGTCATCTGAAGGCAATTGTCTATGCTGTGAAGATGTGAGATGTGCAGCACCTGAAACTACGGATACTGGAAGCCTGTGCTAGCATTTCTCCTGCGGTGTTGCTATCAGTGTGTGAAGAGTGGGAGAAGAGGGTTGCATTGACAATCCAACACAATGGGCAGCACATTGAACACATTTTATAAGTGGTCAGAAACTTGTAAATAACTCATGAAAGAATAAAGTTACGTTAAAACCAAATTCAAAATGGCCGACTTCGAAATGGCCACCATGGTCACCATCCATCTTGAAAAGTTCCCCCTCACATGTACTAATGTGCCCCAAACAGGAAGTTATTATCACCAACAAATATAAATGGCCCACCCTATAGTTTGACTGGCTTTTTCAGTATGAAATACTGAAAAATTTCTAATGAAAGCAATTGCAAAACCTATTGGTTGTACATGCTTTACAACATATCAAAAGTTTTTATATCTGACAGTGCCCATTTAAGTTAATGTTTAGGCCTCACCCCACTATAGTCATCTTCTAGTCTTTACCCAAGACACATAAATCCATCAACCCCGTTAGGGGACAGCCATTGTTTCAGGCAATGATTGTTTGACACAAGCGGCTAGTGTGTACTTGGATTATGTTTTTGCACCTTTCTTCACCTCTTTGCCGTCACATTTGCACAACACCTTGATTAAAATGCAAGACCTCACTGTTTCTGACTATGATTTTGGCCAGTCTAGATGTAGAAAGATTATATAGCAGATTCCGACATGAATTAGGCCTTAGAGCTATTAAGCACTTTCTAAGCACTAGTAACACTTACTTCACTGATCGCAATGAATTCATTTGTTCAATTTTGGAATTTGTTGTGATTATTATTTTCTTTATTATTTTCTTCATTATTTTCTTTTTTAAGGGTAATTCCGGCCTTAGACATTTTTTCCCCTATATGACGCCTCCTCCCATAGACATGAATGCAGGGTGTGTGAGGTAACGTCACAAGGAGGCATGGCCGTGATGTCACGTTTTGGGAGCAGCAGCCAGCACAGAATGCCGGGGGTTTCACGGAGATTGTGGGGGTCCCAGCGGCATGACTCTTGTGATCAGACATCTTGTCCCCTATCCTTTGGATAGGGGATAAGATGTCTAAGGCCGGAATACCCCTTTAATGTCACTTACTATTACCAGACACAGAGCACTGCCATGGGGCTTTCTGCGCACCTGGTTATGCTAATTTGTTTTCAGGGTGGTGGGAGGACATGATTGTTTTTGGGGATGCTTTGAGTTTATTCACTGATCACTTTTTGGGGGACGTAACATAGATGACATCCTCATTTTGAGTGATGATGATGGGTCTACTTTTTTCTGATTTTGTTTCAATACTTAACCATAATGACATTGGCATGGTCTTTACCTATGAGATCGGGGGCATGCCATTATCTTCCTCAACTTACACATTTTTTGATGAGATTATGAGTCTGCAGACAATAATTTTTAGGAGACGGATATCAGCAAACGCATTGCTACAAAGCTGTCATCCAGGGTCATTTAGGAGAAGTATGCCAAGTGAACAATACTTGAGAGCAAAACAAAATTACTCCAATATGAACTCTGTTCTTAGAAGAGAGTCAGGGGCTCCCCTAAAAAATATGTCAAAAGGGCATAGCACAGGGCATGTGACAGTGATAGATCGAAACTCCTGACACAAATTGGGGCAGAGGGAACATCACAGAATAAGATCCATTGCATTGATACCTTTGATGGATATACAGATCAAATTATGGGGATTTCCAATGATGTTTAGGATGTTTTCTACTGACCTTGCCTGTGTGAGTTCTCTCTATATGGACTGCATACTTCAACAAGATGTGGATTCGTTGATATTATGCTGTCTTGAAGCACTTCTCTTCAGGTCAGATGTCAGCATGTGACTGTTATTTACATATTGTTTAGGGTTTAATTAGAGTATAAATTGACCTGTAAGTCCCACTAACTTATAATATTAAGTCAGTATAGTTTATGTACCAGTCCACTACTTGGACTTTATTCTGGGGTTAATAAGCATGTAGAATTAATTGTAACAATTTCTTTATAACATACAATATGTTCACATAATCCGTGGTGAATTTATTAAGTGGTCCGGGGTTCTACTTTTTATACTTACCACAATTCTGTTTATTCAATGTAAATTATGTGTGTGGCATTACCTATACACTTTATTATAGTATTTATAATATATTATTTTATTATAGTAGTGGCAACTTACTGTGCAGGTGCATCCCTGCTCCGATACATTCTTGGTACGATCCTACTGTCAGCTGATTGTGCATGCGTAGATTGTTTATCTCTGTACAGGATCTTCTGCGCATGTGCGATTGACGTCATCTGACACGAAGGGGCAGAGAGCCATCTGACTTACAAATAATTACATCTACTTGCCAATCAGGAATCTCCTCACAATCAATATAACCAATCAATGCAGAGCTAGTGTTACATGTCATCAAATTGTGTCCCATACTAGGTAGATGCTAAATAATATCTGTCATACTCACGCGTCCAATGACACATGTGTAAACATGTTAGCTAGTTAGCTTGTGATACACATTTTGTTTGATATATTGAGCTGCAAGGAAAGGTAAGGAAGGACAGTACTGTACACATCTCTACCTCAATTTCAGCATGCAGCTAGGTAGATAGATAGATAGATATATGAATAATTCTTTTTTGCATGAACACACAGTAGAAATCATACAAGGACTTGCCATAGTCCCTATTTGCATATACACTATTTTCATGGCTATGACCTCAAAAAGGTCCATAACTGAATGGCTCCACCTTTGACCCTTAATTCACTACCCTGCTTTTTCTGTGTATGTTGTTATCCCTGGCAGCCATGAGTATAACGAACATTCCCTCTGTGCATTATAATCCTAATACTGATCAGATTTTCTTTCCTTTACGTCATTTGTGCACACACTGTAATGAAGTATAATGGACATACCTAGACAAACTGGAGCTTCATCCCAGACGCCATTTAAACATCTCACAACCCTGTTTCCTTTAAGAATATAATATTCTGGGCATTTATATTCCACAGATTCACCAGATTTATAGAAAGGTTTGTTAAAGCTTATGGTGTCTCCATATTGTACAACTGGCGGTGGATCACACTGCTCACCGGTCTCTGAAAAAGAAAGATAATGAAGTAAATTACTAATTAAATATAATCATTTCATAATATAATAAATCATTTTAGTTTTGGTTTTCTCTTTGTAGTCCCATACTTTAATGTACAGACATGTCAGCATTTCTTTAGCAGCTGCAGTATTCTTCTGGTACTACATTGCTCAAACATAAAGGGAACACTTAGGCTAGGTTCAGACTACGGAATTTTCGCCGGAATTTTCGCTTTGAAAATTCCGGCAGAAATTCCGCTTACTATAATGCATAGTGTAGTGAATGGTTTTCCGTTCACAAATTCCCACTTCGGAATTTGTGAAGCGGAAAATCCGGATGAAAAATCCGCTAGAAAATGTCCGCCTGAAGAAAGGGGTTGCTCTTTCTTCAGGCGGAAATCCAAGCGGAACACATAGCAGTCTATAGGAGACTGCAGTGTCCGCGTGGTCCTATTGCCGACTAATTCAGTCGGCGCAAACGGAACTCGGAATCTCCGGACGGAAATTTTCTGCCCGGAGATTCCGTAGTCTGAACCTAGCCTTAAACAACACAATGTAACTCCAAGTCAATCACACTGTACACTCAGGAAGCAACACTGATTGACAATGAATTTCACATGCTGTTGTGCAAATGCAACAGACAACAGGAGGAAATTATAGGCAATTAGCAAGACACCCCCAATAAAGGAGTTGTTCTGCAGGTGGTGACCACAGACCATTTCTCAGATCCTATGCTTCCTGGATGATGTTTTGGTCACTTCTGAATGCTGGCAGTGCTTTCACTCTAGTGGTAGCATGAGACTGACTCTACAACCCACACAAGTGGCTCAGGTAGTGCAGCTCATCCAGGATGGCACAACAATGCAAGCTGTGGCAAGAAGGTTTGCTGTGTCTGTCAGCTTAGTGTCCAGAGCATGGAGGCACTACCAGGAGACAGGCCAGTACATCAGGAGATGTGGAGGAGGCTGTAGGAGGACAGCAATTCAGCAGCAAGACCACTCCCTACACCTTTGTACAAGGAGGAGCAGGAGGAGCACTGCTGAGCCCTGCAAAAGGATCTTCAGCAGGCCACAGATGTGCATGTGTCCACTCAAACAGTCAAAAACAGACTTCATGAGGGTAGTATGAGAGCCCATTCTGCTGCAGCCAAATGTTAGCTGCAAGTCAATAGGGAACTGGCTTTTTTTCATCCTTTTGTCATTTTTTGGCTTTTTTTGGACTCAGTGGGTGATTTTCAAAAATGACCTCATGTTGAGACTACGCGTTTTTTCACAAAAAAGCCATGTGGGTTTTAACATTGGCATTTTTGCGGGTAGTTTTTCATTTTTTTTTACACTTAGATCACAAATGTATTGATAGATAAAGAAATATCTACAATTCATCAGCCTAAGGAAAAGAACAGGACCAAGGAAGAACAGTACAGATTGCTACACTGTATCTCTGCCGCAATTGCAGAGCGTTGCACCGCCTTACAATCAATATCTATAGATTCCTCTTTTGAGCAATCCAAAAATACCCTTTCTTCCCATATAGCCTTTTAAAACTACTCATGAGCTTTATTCTTTATTGGGGAGATTTATCAAAACCTGTGTAGAGGAAGAGTGGTGCAGTTGCCCATAGCAACCAATCAGATCGCTTCTTTCATTTTTCACAGGCCTCTTTAAAATTGAAAGAAGTGATCTGATTGGTTGCTATGGGCAACTGCACCACTCTTCCTCTACACAGGTTTTGATAAATCTCCCCCTATATTACTACACACTATAAAAACAGTTAGTGCAATAGTCCTTTGTTATTCATCAACACTGTGTATCTGGAGGATTCACTTAGTCCTCAATACATGATAATACATGATCCATACTCATAGATGTGCCAGCAGCATAAATTAGGGCTAATCAGAGGGAGGCAGAGTAGGAACTTTTAACATAGTGTGTGCTGCAGGAAGACGCAGCCATCTAGGAGTAGAGATAATGTATTGAGGACTAAGTGAATGCTCCAGATACACAGTGTTGATGAATAACAAAGAGCTATTGCACTAACTGTTTTTAAAGTGTGTAGTAATATAAAGAATAAAGCTCATGGGAAGTTTTTAAAGGACATATGGGAAAAAAGGGTATTTTTGGATTGCCCAAAGGAGGAATCAATAGGTATACTTATTGGAGCAAACACTCCATATACTGGTCTTGACCAAGTGTTTAAAGCCTTACTGTTGCAGCTTGGGCTCCGGCCGCACATGTCGGCCGCGAGCGCATTGTCCCTGCAGCCGGTGGGGCCGGGATTCACATTGCGAAATGCACCTGCATGCGAATCCTGGCCCGTCACTAGTGTTGAGCGGCATACGCCATATTCGAATTTGCGATGTTTCGCGAATATATGGACGAATATTCTTCATATATTCGCTAAATTCGCATATTCGCAATATTCACATTTTATTTTTGCATGTGCGAAAAATTTGCATATGTTAAAATTTACATATGTGAAAATCAGCATATACAAAAATTGGCATAAGCGGAAATTTGCATATGCGAAAATTCGCACGCCAGCCTCACACAGTAGTATTAGAGCCTTCTTTACACCACACAAGCTGGAAGCATAGAGGGATGATCACTGTGATGTGTACTGTGAAAAAAAAAAAACGATATTCGCAAATTCGCGAATATGCGATATTCGCGATTAAAATTCGAATTGCAAATATTCACGAGCAACACTACCCGTCACTTACCATGCTCCTCTGCCATCTCTTTAACTGTGTCTCAGCTCCAGCACGCGATTCCCCGTCTCCTAGGGCGCACGCGTGCCGGAGCTCTGAAAAAAGGGCCAGTACGCCCATAATAATGCGTAACATCCGACACTACTCTATAAGTCCCTGCACCTCCCATACTTCTCTGCCGGATCTTCAGTGCCATTTGCCGGAGAGAAAGCATTCCCATTGCCTGTTTTGCCATTCCCGTGTATCCAGACCTTCCTGCTACGTTTTTTGACTACGAACCTTTGCTGCCTGCCTTGACCTTCTGCTACGTTTGACTACGCTCCAGACTCATCCTTCGGTACCTTGCCTTGTCCATTTATCTGTGTGGTCGAGCCGAGTCGGGGGGTAGCGACTTGGGGGTAGCGGCCCGGCCATGGATCCAACTGGGGTTCATCTGCCAGATAACTCGGATCTTGCATCTATTGTGGCGCTCCAGTCACAGCAATTGGCCCAGCAGGCACAGCAGCCTAACCAGCTATCCGTCATGATGCAGCAGTTGCTTTCTGCTCAGCAGCACCCGCCACAGCCACAGCCTCCTCCAGCTCCAGTACAGACTCCCGCTGCTGCAGTCTCCTCCGGGACCAAGCTCCGTTTGTTGCTTTCAGAAAAATGTGAGGGGGATCCCAAGTCCTGTCGTGGTTTTGTGATGCAGTGCTCCATGCACATTGAACCCATGACGGATCACTTTTCCACGGAATGTGCAAAGGTGGCTTTCGTCATTAGGGTGCGTTCACTCGCTGAATTCAGCGAGCCAAGATTCCGTCTGGGGGCCACCGCCGAAAATACTTTGGCGCTAGGGCCGCAGGGCACTGAGCCGTCACCATTGACGGCTATGCAGTGCTCGCAGAATCCGCACAAAGAATGAACATGTTCTTTCTTTGCGCTGAAATTCCGCAGTGTAAACAGCTCTTGCGGAGACCCCTTCACACTAATGTTAAGTTCACACCGCGGAATTCCGCTCGTGGAATTCTGCCCATGGAATTCCGCGGGAATTCCGTAGTGTGAATGTACCCTTAGTGTTCTGTCTAGAAGGGCTTTGGACTGGGCAACCCCGCTGTGGGATTGCAGTGATGTCGTCACAACTAATCTCCAGGCATTCCTGATGGAATTTCGCACTGTCTTCAAGGAACCTGCTCGAGCATCCTCCGCAGAGACAGCTCTACTGAATCTTTCTCAGGGCAACTTCACTGTTGGCGAGTATGCCTTCCGGTTCTCTACCCTGGCGTCGGAGTTGTCCTGGAATAATGAAGCTCTCTGCGCTACCTTCAAGAGAGGATTATCAAGTCAAATTAAGGATGTCCTCGCTGCTCAGGAATTGCAATCTACCTTGAACGAACTTATACAATTGGCATCCCGAATAGATGTCCGTTTCTCCGAGCGACGAGAGGAACTACAACAACAAAGGCAATCTGCACGACCTCGGCGCTTTCCTCGTCTGGTGCCAGTCTTCCACCAACCACCACAACCTTCTTCAATGCCTCCCGCAGTGGAGGCTATGCAAGTAGATCGGTCTCGCTTGACCCAGCAGGAAAGGACTCGCCGACGAACTCTTTGTCTTTACTGCGCCAGTGCAGACCCCTTCCTTAAGGATTGTCTTCTGCGTCCTCAGCCACAGGGAAACGCTCGCGCCTAGGGTTCGTAGGAGAGGCCCCCTAGGTTTGAATTCCTCCTTTCCTCGCTTAAATTTGACAGTCCAGCTTCTTCTTCCCTCCAAAGAGATAATATCCATTCTGGCCTTCCTGGATTCTGTCTCTAAGGGAAACTTTATTGATGCCTCTTTGGTGCATAAGTATCGTCTGCCTATGTTTCGTCTTCTGAAACCCTTGTACATCTCTACGGTCAATGTAGAAAAACTGGACTGTACCGTGCTATACCGCACATACGTGTAACTAAGTTGAAACCAACTTCTAGACCTCTGCCCGGTTCGCCTTCTTTCCTCCAGGACTTTGCTGATGTCTTCAGCAAAAAGCAAGCTAAAATATTGCCTCTACACCGTCCCTTCGATTGCCCTATAGATTTACTGCCTGGCACCACTCCTCCCAGAGGCTGAATTTACCCCTTGCCTGTTCCAGAAACCCAGGCCATGGCAGACTACATCCAAGAAAACCTACAGAAGGGGTTTATCAGGAAGTTCTTTTCTCCTGCTGGAGCTGGCTTGTTTTTCATTGAGAAAAAAGACAGTTCTTTGTGACCTTGTATTGACTACCGTGGTTTGAATAAAATTACTGTAAAGAAACGCTATCCACCACTTCTAATCTCAGGATTATTTTATCACCTCAGAGGTGCCAGAATCTTCTCAAAACTTGATCTTCGTTGGGCATATAATTTGATTCGTATTCGTAAAGGGGACGAATGGAAGACTGTGTTTAATACCCGTGATTGACATTTCGAGTATATTGTCATGCCATTTGGACTCTGCAATGCTCCAGCAGTCTTTCAGGAGTTCGTCAACGATATTTTTCGAGATCTTCTATACTCTTGTGTCGTTGTCTATTTGTCTCTAGACCTGATCCTACCAAGCCTTTTTTCTTGGAAGTGGATGCTTCCTCAGTTGGAGCTGGGACAGTTTTAACACAAAAATCTACTGAGGGAAGAACTATAACCTGCAGATTTTTTTCTAAAACCTTCCCCCGGCGGAGAGAAATTATGTTATGGGAGATCGCAAGCTCTTAGCCATAAAGTGGCGTCACTTCTTGGAAGGCTCGGTACATCCTGTCTCAATTTATTCAAACCACAAGAATTTGCTTTATCTTCAGCCTGCCCATCGTCTCAACCCATGACAGGCCCGATGGTCTTTATTTTTCTCCAGATTCAACTTCTTCATCCACTTCCATCCTGCAGAAAAGAATGTCCGAGCTGACACTCTTTTCAGGTCTTCAGATGTGCACGACAATGAATCTCTTCCACAGCTTATTATCCTGCCGGAGCGTCTCATTTCTACAGCACCAGCAAGTCTCCAACATCTGCCTCCTGGAAAAACACCCGTATCTTCTCGTATGAAACTCAGAGTCTTGAAATGGGGACATTCTTCTCTTCTGGACGGCCATCCTGGTATTCGTAATTCCCTACAGCTCATCTACAGACATTATGGGTGGCCAACTTTGAAAAAGAATGTCGTTGATTTTGTTTGGTCCTGCTCAGTCTGTTCCCGGGACAAGACTCCCTGTTCCAAGCCAGCAGGTCTTCTTCAGCCCTTGCCAGTTCCTGAGCTTCCTTTGTCCAATATTGCCATGGATTTGATTACAGACATCCATCTTCCCATGGTAATACTGTCATATGGGTGGTAGTGTATCGATTTTCTAAAATGGCTCATTTTGTTCCGTTACCTGGCCTTTCATCAGCACCACAGCTTGCCAAGATTTTTCTTTTTCATATCTTTTGCTTGCATGGACTCCCTTCCCATTTGTTTCCAATGGAGGGGTTCAGTTCGTCTCTAAATTCTGGTGGGCCCTATGCTCACGTCTACAAATTAAGTTGGATTTCTCCTCAGCTTACCATCCCCAATCCAATGGACAGGTCGAGAGGGTGAATCAGGTTTTGGGGGACTATCTACGCCATCTTATTTCTGCATGTCAAGATGACTGGGTCGATCTGCTACCTTGGGCAGAATTTTCCTACAATCACAAGGATTCCAATTCCACAGGTGCTTCTTCCTTCTTTCTGGTCTATGGACTTCACCCTCGTCCTCCTCATCCTTTGTCATCTTCCTCTGGAGTTCCTACTGTTGATGAACAGGTACAGAATTTTTCTTCCATCTGGCAAAAGACACGTCTTTCACTTCTACTGGCTACTTCTCGCATGAATTTTCAGGCAGACAAGAAGAGACGTCCTCCTCCTGAATATTCTCCAGGCGACAAAGTCTGGCTATCTACTAAATATATCCGTTTCAAGATACCCAGTTATAAACTAGGTCCTCGTTATTTGGGTCCCTATAAAGTCAAGAAACGGCTCAATCCTGTGGCTTATTCCCTTCATCTTCCCTCCTCTCTCCGGATCCAGAATTCCTTCCATGTTTCCCTCTTGAAACCAGCCACCTTAAAAAGGGACATCTCTCCTTCTCCCATCTCTGCTACCTCAGATGTGTATGTTGTTAAGGAAATCTTAGACTCTAAGTTCGTCAGAGGAAAACACTTTTTTCTGGTAGATTGGGAAGGTTTCGGTCCTGAGGAGAGGTCTCGGGAGCCACAGGACAATATTCTGGACAAGGACCTTCTCAAGATATTTCTGAGCCGCAGAAGGAGGGGGAGACCAAAAGGGGGGGGGGGGTACTGTTACAGTTTGCGTTCCAGCCGCACATGTCGTATGCGAATCCCAGCCCCTCACTTACCATGCTCCTCCGCCACCTCCTCCACTGTGTTTAAGCTCCGGCGCGTGTTTCCCCGACTCCTAGGGTGCGCGTGTCGGAGCTCTGGAATTTAAAGGGTCAGTACGGCCATAATTATGTGTAACACCTGACACTACTCTATAAAACCCCTGCACCTGAACACCCACGAAGAAAAACCCTACAACTAAGTAGGTTACTGTGCAATAGAACTAGCACCACCGAATCAAAGAAGATAGATGCACAGGACCATAATAAAGTATAAAAAATATAAATTTGATTGAATTACACTTGAAAAAGCAACATAAAAAACATATATCTGAAAAAATTGTTAGAAAAAAAAGGGGAAAAAAAGCAGTAAGGCACCAGAATACAGCAGAGAACTAAGTGGATAGAGGGTCTGACAAAACACAGCAAAAAAAAAAAAATAAATAAATAAAATATATATATATATATATATATATATATATATATATATGCCTAAGACAGTGTGGGTGTACAAAAAATATCAAAAAAGACTATCAATGAGTCATAAGACACCAAACTGTTAAACAGGACATAAGAAATATATAAACACACTAATGGATGCCAGACCATACCCACCAAACCCCAACGATCGTTTCGCTCACAATGTGCTTCCTCAGGGGGCGTGACATCCCCTGAGGAAGCACATTGTGAGCGAAACGGTCGTTGGGGTTTGTTGGGTATGGTCTGGCATCCATTAGTGTGTTTATATATTTCTTATGTCCTGTTTAACAGTGTGGTGTCTTATGACTCATTGATAGTCTTCTTTGATATTTTTGTATACCCACATTGTCTTAGGCATATATATATATATTTTTTGCTGTGTTTTGTCAGACCCTCTATCCACTTAGTTCTTTGCTGTATTCTGGTGCCTTACTGCTTTTTCTTTCCTTTTTTTCTAACAATTTTTTTCAGATGTATGTTTTTTATGTTGCTTTTTCAAGTGTAATTCAATAAAATTTATATTTTTTATACTTTATTATGGTCCTGTGCATCTATCTTCTTTGATTCCGTGGCACAAGTCCCTGCACCTCCCACACTTCTCTGCCAGATCTTCAGTGTCATTTTCCTGAGAAAAAGCGTTCCCATTGCCTGTTTTGCCATTCCCGTGTATCCAGACCTTCCTGCTA
This sequence comes from Hyla sarda, assembly GCF_029499605.1. Lineage (NCBI taxonomy): Eukaryota > Metazoa > Chordata > Amphibia > Anura > Hylidae > Hyla > Hyla sarda. Next base: position 38,857,104 of record NC_079194.1, read on the forward strand.
CGTTTTTTGACTAAGAACCTTGTCGGGTCGAGCTGTGTTGGGGGTAGCGACCTGGGTGTCGCCTGCCGCAGCAAGCCCATCCGGCTTTGCGGCGGGCTTTGGTGAAAACCAGCGGCACTTTAGACTCCGCTCCCCGATACAGTCCGAGTCATCTGCCACACAGGTTATTATCCAAATTATAGTTGGAAAATGTAAAACTAGTATAGACAATTCAAGGAAATAAGTTAGACAGTGTAGAAAGATGCTCCCTGGACGTGTACATAGAAATACTATATTTTCGGCAGAGCATAGCACTAGGCCACTTTAAAAATTGCATTTAGCTATTTATAGTAAAATATATATCAATAATAAATTTGGTCAGCTGACAAATGTGTTTCCCAATTTATTATTTTTTACTACAGTTCTAATATGTGGAATGTGTTATATTATCATTATCTTGCTATTTCAGCGAATAAAATACAGGTCAACTGGTAACTCCATAAAAGGAAGGATGCTGATTGATTTACAGTCTTGTGGTTAACCACAAGTCCCTCAACATTCTAAAATCAATTAGCATCAATTTGACCTTATTTTATTCAATTGTCTGAAGCGGCAGATTTGAAAAATGAGAGCTGACATATCATGTAAATGTTAATATCCCACATTAGACATATTATAGCGGAAAAAAATGAATAAGCTTCAAATACATTTGTCACCTAACAATATTAATAATTAAAATTTTATAGAAATGTTTAACCCCTTAACGATGCAGGACGTAAATGTACGTCCTGGTGAGCTGGTACATTTACATCCTATGCATAACCGCGAGCATCAGAGCGATGCTCGCTTCATGTGCGGCAGGTCCCAGCTGCTGATAGCAGCCAGGGACCCGCCCATAATGGCCGACATTCATGATCACGTGGATGTCCGCCGTTTACCCCACAGATGCCGTGTTCAATACAGATCACGGCATCTGCAGTATCACGGTACTTTAAATGGATGATCGGATTGCCCGCAGCGCTGCCGCGGCGATCCGATCATCCAGCATGGCGGCCGGAGGTCCCCTCACCTTGCTCCGGCCGTCTTCTGGGGTCTTCTGCTCTGATCTGCGATCAAGCAGACCACAGCAGAAGATGACCGATAATGCTGATCAGTGCTGTGTCCTATACATAGCACTGAACAGTATTAGCAATCGAATGATTGCTATAAATAGTCCCCTATGGGGACTCTTAAAGTGTAAAAAAAAAAGTAAATAAAAGTAAAAAATTATACAAAATGTAAGTAAAAAAAAATGTGAAAAAACCCCTCCCCAATAAAAGATTAAATTGTCCCATTTTCCCTATTTCACCCCCAAAAAGTGTAAAAAAAAATGTTATGAACATATTTGGTAAATATCCCAACTATTAAAATAAAATGTTAATAATACCGTACGGTGAACGGCGTGAACATAAAAAAAAAAAAGAAAAGTCCAAAATAGCTGCTTTTTTTAATATTATTTTATTCCCAAAAAAATTGATAAAAAGAGTATTAAAAGTTTTATATAAGCAAATATGGTATCAATAAAAAGTACAGATCAAGGCACATAAAATTAGCCCTCATATTACTGCTTATACAGAAAAATGAAAAAGTTATAGGTCTTCAAAATAGGGGGATTTTAAACGTACTAATTTGGTTAAACAGTTTGCAATCTTTTTAAGCACAACAGTAATAGAAAAGTTTATTATCATTGGTATCATTTTAATCTTATTGACCCAAAAAATAAAGAACACATGTAATTTTTACCGTAAATTGTACAGCGTGAAAACAAAACCTTCCAAAATTTGCAAAATTGTGGTTTTTTTTTAATTTCTCCACACAAATAGTATTTTTTTTGGTTGCGCCATACATTTTATGGTAAAGTGAGTGATAGCATTACAACGGACAACTGGTCACGCAAAAAACAAGCCCCCATACTAGACTGTGGATGAGTTATGATTTCTTTAAGGCGAGGCGGAAAAAACAAAAATGTAAAAATTTTATTGTCTGAGTCCTTAAGGGGTTAAAATAAATAAAAAAAACTAAATCTTATCGCTCTTCTTTTCTTTCTCCTGGCTCGTTCAATTCCCTGCCAACTCGCAAAAACCCTTCTGATCTTCAAAATCAAATAAAATTTTATTTGAAAAAAAATATGAATTTTGTTTAATACTTAGTCCTGCATTCTGACCGTATAACTCCTACAAAATTCTGCAAAAAACAAACAAGCTGAAAACTGCAATTTCCACAGAAAGGTAAAAACGCCAGAAAAAAAAAACTGAAAAAATGCAGGGATATTTTGTGGCAGCTTTTCTAGCATTTTTTAGCCTAAAAAAACACCAGAACTAAACCTCAGTGGAAAATAAATCTATTTCAGAGGTGATGCTTTAAGGGGTATTCTGCCCCTAGACATCTTATCCCCTATCCAACGACCCCGTGATCTCTCCTCCAGCATCCCCCGTTCCTCAGCTGCCCAGAGCGAGGATTGCTCTGTGGCTAATGAGGGGCAATACAGGTGATGGAGTATCTTGATGTCATGGCTCGGCCCCCTTGTGATGTCATGCCCTGCCCCCTAAATGCAGGTCTATGGAAGGGGGCATGGTGTAGGCTTTCATTGAGGGGGCAAGGCGTGATGTCCCAACAGGGCCGACCCGTGATGTCCCGATACTCTATCCCCTTTATCGCCCGTCATCCACCATGGAGCAATCCTCGCTCTGTGCAGCTGAGGAGAGATCATTGGGGTACCCAGCAGCGGGACCCCCGTGTTCAGACATGTTATCCCCTATCCTTTGGATAAGATGTCTAGGGACGGAGTACCCCTTTAATGTAGGTGTAAAAAATGTGGATCGGAATGGATTTTTTTCATGACACTAGATCTGATGAAAGTCGATTGGGGGAGGAGGGGGGGGGGGTAATTGAGAGTATTATGTGTATAGGTAACTGAATAAATTGCTATATTGCTCATTCTTATACTGCAGAGAATCCAACGTGTATCACCACTCTGTAGTGAATCTTGTTTATTCATGTGCAGACAAGTAAACACGAAGAAGCGATGGTACAGGAAGACAGGGTAGGGGCATTGGTTTTTAAAGCGCTTCGGCGGGCCTCTGCTAACGTCAACACATACTGTACTGGGGCTTAAACACAGGTGGGTATATGTACAATCAAAGTGCAAACAACTAACTAGGGCTGGGAGTAATAACTATTTTCATATTTTAGCTGGACGCTTATTGTTTCAATTAATCTACTAATCGGATAAAAATAACCAAAGTGGAGACGAAGATAATTTGTGAGTTAGATTAGGGAGGGGGGGGGGGGAGGGGATCGGACTAAAGGTCTTCTGTGGGTTTTCAGTAAGGGATGTGTGGTATCCCAGTACCAAAGTGGGCCCTTTCAGGTAAACGTTGCTTCAGATGCCTGCGCTAAACCCTATTGTTCAGGTGAAGACTTAACTCCTTGAGGACACAGCCCATTTTGGCATTAAAGGGGGTACACCATCCCTAAACATCTTATCCCTTATCCAAAGGATAGGGGATAAGATTTCTGATCACTGGGGTCCCGCTGCTTGGACCCCGTCCCCCACCCCCCGAGATCTGTGCTGCGACACCCCAGTCATCCGGTGCACAGAGCGAACTTCACTTCATGCTGGATTACTAGCGATGCAGCGCCGGAGGCATGTGACGTCACGGTAACACCCTGCCGTAACATCCGTCTATGTGTAGCCACCTGCATTGTTTGGAATAAAGAAAACAGCATCGCTTCTTTGGTGAGTGATCCGCATCTTTCTTTGAAGCTCCTTCTATGTGTTTATATGAAGTGACTATTTAGTGTGAGCACCACCACCTGTCTATTTTATGCTAGCAGCACCGACTAGATGACCGCCTGATTAAAGGAATATCTATCCCAAGGCAGTGCCAGGTGAACTTCTGTATAGTTGTGGTATCATGTGGCAGAGAGTTCCATAGTCTCTCTCTTACAGTAAAGAATCTCTGTGATGATGATGAAACCTTCTTTCCTCTAGACTTAGAGGATGCCCCCTTGTTATAGTTACTCACCTAGGTATAAAAAGATCAATAGAAAGATCTCTGTACTGTCCATTCATATATTTTTACATTTGTGATCAGATCGCCCCTAAGACGTCTTATATTTAAACTAAATAACCCCAAGGTTGATAACCTGTCTTGGTCCTGTAATCCTCCCATACTAATAATTATTTTTGTACCTGTAATTATGCACTGCATCCTCTTCAGTTCAACCAAGTCCTACTTATATAAAGGTGCCCAAAATTGGATACTATGTCCTTGTCACAAGCCACTATGCTTCTCTTGATACATCCCATGACTTTGTTAGCCTTGGAAGCCGCTGCCTTGTACTGGGTACTAGTTTAGCTTATTGTCCACCAGTACCCCCATGTCATTTCGGTAGAAGTTTTACCTAATGTCTCATTATTTATCACATAATTGCACATTTTGTTTTTATGTCCCAGTCAAGTCAAGGTACGGTTTCACAAATCACTGTAAAGCAAGTGTTGATTCAGCAAGGTCTTGACAAAATGCCATCTTAGCTTCCCCATACATCATTGGGTGCTTCTCTATAGCTGCTGTAAGGCCCCTATGATGACCACTTGGACACAGATGCTTGAGGCAGGATCCAATGAAATGGTCATTCTCTCCACAGTAAAAACACAACCCCTTGTTCCTGTGTATCCTCGTGTGCTCTTCCAGGATGAAGGGGGTGATAAGATGCATAGGTTTCACCTCAGGCACAGGTGAGTGAACGGGCAAGAAACAAGGAACAGACACAGGAGGAGAGCTGGGAGCAACAAACAATTTCTGTCTGTGTTTACACAGACAGAATGTTGTCAGGAGAAAGGTAAGTAACGTACATGTCTTTTACAGAGCCAGACAAACCCAATGTAAACTGAAAAACCTGGATCAGGTCATTCCACACATACATTTTACAAAATGTAGTACAATAATCCTCTATGGGCCTACAACCCTTCTACAAGACCCCTATCTGTGACTAAGCAAGTGCTGCTCCGTCAGGCTCAGCACACACCAGACTTAGTCAAGAAAACAAAGCATCTGTTGAGGACAATTCAGGGGTGTCAGTGTCAAGGATAAATACCCAGTATTGGGGACCCCCTTGCAAAAGGAACATAATAATCCTAACTCCTTGGGCCTCAGTAAATGTTCCTGCAAGTTTTCAGTTAACAGTGGTTGTGGACAATCCTTTATTTCTGCATCACCTATTGCTCTTGGGAAGGGTGGCAATAGGCCTATCAAGATTACAGAATTTAACCCTCACCCTGGCATCACGAGTGACAAGGGTTAACAGGGCCCTTTATAATCCCGAACAGCAACACCCTAACTACCCTACACCCCACAAGAAAAAGAAAAAGGAGAGAGGGAGCGCTCCATGGTGTAATATCACCAATGATGGCAAACGCTAAATGTTAATAAGCGCTTACCATAAAATGTTGCGCCAGCACAACATGGAGGGATTGTATATCAATAGCCCACTGCAGCCATTCCACAAGTAACCAGAAAAAGCCACAATCCACCTCCAAAAATGGAACTTCAGGCGCTGAGGGACCAGGTAGTAATGAGAGCAAATAACTTTATTCCCATCATGCAACGCGTTTCGCGCATCTGCGCTTCATCAGGCATGATGCCTGATGAAGCGCAGATGTGCGAAACGCGTTGCATGCTGGGAATAAAGTTATTTGCTCTCATTACTACCTGATCCCTCAGCGCCTGAAGTTCCATTTTTGGAGGTGGATTGTGGCTTTTTCTACACCCCACAAGGCTTGATCCAAAATCTGCCACCACAAGCCTTGGTGTGATTCGGGTGTGTGCCTACTGCTGTTGCCACCAGTGAAAGTGTACTCCCCCCCAGAAAGTAACAGACTTTATTCATGTGTCGCAGACCGCATTACAGTGTACAAGAGTGGTGCGTGTGGTGCAAGTTGCAAGGGGGCCATGCGTAAAGTAAGGGGGAGGCGAAAATTAATGCGCAGCAAGAATGTGTAAACTGCGAAACAAATTCATGCTACGATCCTCTGGCTGGTCAGCCCAGGAAGAGTTAACCTGCTACCAGAGAAGCGTGCAAAAAAGGCCTGCGCTGCGCCACGTGCTGCCCCTGGGCGTGGCTGCCAAGTTGCTGTGTCCCAACCGAAAGGGAACTTGGAGACACAGGAGTTGTTTCTGGGAGGACTGGAAGGTGGGGCTGCACCGATGACGTCCTTCCTGCCGGCCGCCATTTTGGGGAAGCCCACTATAAAAGACACCACGCACAGCGACCTCTTCAGCCTGCATAGGGAGCCGGAGAGTACAGACATGGCGGAGAGCAGCGTTCCACGTGATGAAGAGAGCAAAATGGCGCCGGAACAGCGGAAAGTTGTGGCAGTCGCAGCCCGACTTTTCCAAGAACTTGCTGACCATCTGTAGTGGTTGTCAGTAGATGAAGAGAGGGCCTGCAATCTTCCCCCACTGCCTGAAGATGACGACGATTGGTCAGACACACCTCCAGCAGAGAGCGCAGGGACACCTAGAGGTGCATCACCGGTGAGATTGTCCCCTCACCATAGAACTTGGGGCTCGTGGGCCGAAATCCCATCGGAGGAGTCTGCAGTGAGTACACCGCCAGAAGCGGCCTTTTCTTCCTCCTCCAGCCCTGAAGCTAAAATACCCCTATCTACTTTGCCAAGTGCAAGACCATGCTCACCATATTTGCGCCAGTGGATCTTTGGGGACAAGCCGGGACTCATCAAGTATATGCACGCGGTTCTACAACCTATACCTGGGAAGCCACTCCCACCAATTCCAGCCACACAAAGGGCAAGGGCCCGTCATGAAGCTGGCTGAACTGATTGATAAATTAAAGGCCCGACACAGAGAACTGTACTCCCCTAAGCATGTGTATTTGCCTCCTGAGGAAATAATTTGTTACCAGGAGAATACTAAAGAAATGGAAGCATTATTCATCCGCAAATGGGACCATCCCCGAGAAGGGGAGGAGCCTCTAGAATGACAAAGAGCAACTGTGGCCAAGTTTGACAAGGTCAGAGGTTATGGGACACTCCTAGATTGCCATACAGGGCAAACCATCCTTGTAAACCGGCGACCAGTACAGAGGCCATATTTTCATAAAAAGTTCTACTCCTTGGAGGTGGGTGACATTGGGGAGTACAAGACCAACAGCCCCAACACAGCTTCCCTTCAAATACTTTCCATCTACAGATTGGGAATCGGATCCCTTCAACCTAAGGCCGAAATGGTCTGCTCCTGATGCCTACACCAACGTACTCAAGGAGGAGGAGCCTCCACAGCATCAATCATCTTCTGTGTACAGTAAAGTGCCAAGTCCTGCTCAAGATTAAGAAAGTAAGCCTAAATTGCGGGCACCAAAGACCGTACCTAGACCGTCTCGGAGCAATGAGAGTTTGTCTGTTCCAGAGGTACCAACGCACGTACCTAGGCCCTCGCGGAGCAATGAGAGTTTGCCTCCTGCACAGGTACCAACGTGTGTACCAAGGCCCTCTTCCGACGTGGAGAGTTTGCCTGCTTCCAGGGTACCGACGAAAGTGCTTTGGCCCACTCCTGATATGGAGATGGTGCTAAAACCTTATGCCCCAACTGTGATCCCGACCAGTAAGCCCCTGGTCACTTTGAATCCTACTGTTACCAATTCTACTCTCACCAATGTGGTGTGGGAGAGTTACATTAACTCCTTGCCTGCTACAGATGTTGGGAGGTATAGAGGATCTACAAGAGGCACAAGAATATTCCGGAGAAATGTCTTTTGAAGGACTATAAAGTAATGTTTATTGCTTTTCTATGCTACCCACTTTTGTTTTTCAGTAACAAAGTTCAAGACATGTGCCTAGCAGGACTATGCTATGATTGTTCCATTGTTCAGCAACGTAACCATCAAGCTTTGTGCCTGACCATCAGGTCAAGAGACTCCTTGCCAGTAGGAGATTTGTAAGTTTTGTGCCCGGTTGATTTGGGGCAACCATAAAATATAGACTCCTAGTGTAGGTGAACTGCAGATGCTTACACGCCAATTTTATGTATATAACCCTATATTTATAGGACTCTCTTGCTAAAATTTGCACTTATCAGGTGTATGCACATGAACCTTGTTGGAGTCTAGGACCGGAGACCAAAAAAGAGAGATAGTTCAGCGCGGGAAAAGGCGCAGAGTGCGACAGCGGGTTGGAAGTTGTAAGAAGCCGGAACAGTATGGGACTCTGAGACACCAGATTGTCAAATTGAAATCCTATATAGAGTCACTTCAGCTGCAGATCAACACACTCAAATTTCAACTGAAGGCAATTGAATTTCAAGTCACCGCTCTCAAATTTGAAATCTACGTTCTCAAGTTCCAGATTAGAGAACAACTGCGTATCTCCTTGGGACCTAGGAATCCAAGATTTATTTAAAGGGCCAGCACACCTAATACAAAAATGTCAGAGCCTGCAGTGCCACTGTCCCCACCTGAGCAGCAGGAGGGCAATGCTCCAGTGACTCTACCAATGGGGTCTCCACCATTAGTCAGAAGGGTGCTGCCGCCTTCACCAACGTTTTCTACCTCACAAAGACGTGCTCTCCCTGTGATTCCAGCAAGAAGCAAGACCTTCGCCACAGGCAGAGCAGGACCCAGCAAGTCCACCTCCAGCTTCTACCTATGCATTGGGAGCCCCTGTTGCCGCACCTGTCTTCTTGGGGAATCATGTGCTTCCCACCTACAATGGTGATCCTTTTACATTGAGAGACTTTAAAGAAAAGTTCTACAGCCTCTTCGAATTCTATGCATTACCTCCTCATCAACAGATACAATTGCTTCTGGGACAGCTCCAGGGACCTGACTTGGAGGAACTTCGCACCTGGCCAGCAGCTGACAAAGTCAAAGTGGGGCAGATTTTTGAAGGTCTCTCTCAGGTGTTCGAATCTTATTCCCCCTCTGAAGTACACCTCAGGCTATATGAGCGACGTCAGAAACCAGGTGAGACTCTCAGAGCATATGCAGTTGCTTTACAGAGCGCATTAGAGGCGGTGCAGAAGCTGGATGGCATCACGCCCGATCAGGGTAACAGAGTGCTGATAGACCGTTTTATAGAGGGAGCACTGAATAAATGGGACAAAGCCCAACTCAGGATGCTAGCGGTGCAAAATCCCGACATGGCCTTCACAGCTTTTAAGAGACTAGCGGTTAAAGTGATCGAATCAGGGCCCCAGACAGAAGAGGCTAGTGCCCCCGCTAAAGAATCCCTGGGGCCCTCGCCCCAGTCACCTGTCCCTTCTCAGCCTGCTCTTACAACGCCTACCGCTAGCCCTTGGACAGTCGATTTGCAATACATTAAGCATGACATTGAACAGTTAGCCAAGGCCTTTAAAGAGATATGCCGTCCATCCCAATTCCTCTAGATCTGCAGCACTCCCACCTAAGAAACCTGACCCCCACCCTGCTGATCCAACTGATACCCCTCCTGTGAGACCGCATGGAAGTCAGAGACCTGTTTGTAGTTATTGTAACAAGACTGGACACTGGAAGAGCCAATGCTGGGCTTTAAACGGTCGTCCCCTGGGGTCGAGGACCGCACCCCAGGAGTAGCTGCTGAAGGTCCAGAACCAACCGGCAACAAGAAAGGACTGTCTATGTATGTTGCTCCTTGCCCTTATGTACAGGTGATAGTCGAAGGAATCCGGTTGAAGGCTCTGATAGATACGGGGTCTCAGGTGTCCACTATTCCGCAGGGAGTTTTCTATAAGTATTGGGGCCAGAAAGGTTGTGTGAGCCTAAGGAAGCGGAGTTTAGAGTAATCGCAGGGAACAGGAAACCAGTACCCAGGCATGGCTACTGGGAGCCCACGGTGAAAGTGGGAGAGCATGTGTTAGAAAGGCAGGGTGTTATTGTCACCAGTGTTAGGGATGAAGGAGCAGCTGACTTCATCTTAGGGATGAACATCATGAGGCACTGTTTTGATAATATTGTCTGTTCACTGCATGCATCTCTCCCTCACTTGTCACCTACAGGCCGGCGAGCTGCGCAACACCACCTCAGAATACTCCAAGCAGAACAGAAGTTTGTGAACCATCAAGGAGAAATCTGTCGGATCAGGATTCAAGACATACGTGCTGTTACTCTGCAGCCACAAGCGGAGACAGTTATTTTGTGTCGTGCCCGACCTGGGGTGGAAAATCAAGATTACCAAGTGCTCTTGGAGCCCATCATGCTGGAAGATTGTCCCTTGGTGCGAGCAGCTAGAAGCCTGGTAACAGAAAATATTGGAAAGTTCCAGTAAGACTCATTAATCTCTCTGAAGTTGCTGTCCGGCTACCCAAATACATCCCTGTGGCTAAACTGCACCATTTAGACACAAGAGATGTGGTCTCGAAGTCACAAGTGGCCCAACGAGGACCTGATCAGAATCCAGCAGAATCTTGGTGATTCCAACTACAAATAGGGGACGAAGACACCCCCAGAGAACAGGTGGAAAGAGTTATCCAGGTAGCTAAACAATATCAAGAAGCTTTCAGCAAGTTCCCCACAGACTTTGGCAGGACCATGATGATCAAACATCGGATTCTCCACCTATTAAGGAGAGGCATCGCCCCGTGGCTCTTGGAATGTATCAGACCATAAAGAAGATGCTCATGGAAATGAAGGAGGCCAATGTTATCCAAGAAAGCCAGAGTCCTTGGGCGGCACCTTTGTTCCTTGTGAAGAAAAAGGATGGGACTATACGCTTTTGTGTAGACTACCGGAAATTGAACGGCATAACTCACAAGGATGCCTATCCTCTCTCCCGTATTGAAGAATCCTTTACTGCACTAGGGTCCGCTGCCTACTTTTCCACACTGGACTTGACAAGTGGTTACTGGCAGGTACCAATGGCAGAGGAGGATAGAGAGAAGACAGCATTTGTGACCCCCATGGGACTCTTCGAGTTCAAAAGCATCCCCTTTGGACTGTGCAATGCACCAGCTACTTTCCACGATTAATGGAGCGATATTTGGGACATCTCAACTTCCAGAGTGTTCTGTTGTATTTAGATGACGTCATTGTCTATTCCCGGACGTATCAGGAACATCTGGACCACCTGAAAGAAGTTTTCCAAGTCCTTATCCAGCATGGACAAGTCTCATTTGCTGAAACCGCAAGTACATTACCTGGAACATGTCGTCAGTGCTCAAGGAGTCCAACCTGATCCAGATAAAGTGAGTGCTGTGAGAGAGTGGCCTACACCCAAGACAGTGCGGGACGTCCGAAGGTTCCTGGGATTTGCTGGATATTACTGACGCTTCATCCCCCACTTTGCCCAAATTGCACAGAAACAGGATAAAAGTGTGCCTGCAAGAAGATGTGCCTGGACCACCTCCACCTATTCTGCCTACTCCGCCCTCAGCAAGGCCAGTGAGAGAATATGTGCCGGGAGAGGGAATTCATCCTACTATGGACGTTCCTTTGTTCCCCTCTCATCAGCCTGTCATGTATTGGGGTATACCATGTCCAGCTCCACCCAGCCAGCCGCCACTAGTTGCTCCACCCAGTCAGCTGCCAGTAGCCGTTCCACCCAGCCAGCTGCCAATAACTGCTTCTCCCTGTCCTCCATCATTGGTCATTACACCAAGCATCAGTCCTGCTCCTGTGACCGCTCCAGGTTCTGTTGGACCTTCTCCACCTGACTTCAGAGAATCTCCCAGTCCAACCGAAGATGTTGCTCCTGTTTCCAGCCCTCCAGCTGGTCCCCCGGGGACTGAAGTTCTTGCAGAATCATCGAGTGAAGAAACTCCTGATGACTCAGAGGTGGTGTTGCGACGGTCTCAAAGGACTACACAGGGTAAACTACCCTTAAGGTACCAGGATTTGCATTTAGTGCCTGCACACATAGTACCTTCAATGACTCACTTTAATGTACTACCTATATCTTTTCAGTACACTAAATTACTCACTTAAATGTACTACCTCAGTCTTTTCAGTACATACACAAAAACAAAAATATATCTCATATTAACAAAAAAACACTTAGGAATTGTAGCCTATTGATATCCAATTCCTGCCACTGTTAGGTACACTCATATTTCTCTTCTCTTTATTACATGTGTGAGATGCTCTAACTGGCCAGTAGATGCTCTTTCGAGCTTAGAATTAAACACGTATTTCTAAAGGTAGCCTAGGTAGGTTATACTGTTGTGTTCTAGGGGTAAGTAGAGTATAGCCGAAAGACCCTAGAAGCCATCCTTATTGGTAGAGAGCCTCGGACAAACCAATATACCCTTCTGTGTACTAACAAGTGACTCATCTTGGCAAAAAAAGAAAATATTGTGAGATTTCAAAATGTTTAGACAGCTTGAGACTAAAGGTTATAGAAAGCTATATATGAATGTCTAGTTAGCCCCGTAAATGTTATAGAGAGCTATAAAAAAAATGTCTAAGGAGCTAGAAACTAAAGGTTAGATAGCTTCATCGCTGTCTAGATAGCTTCAAAATGTCTAGATAGCGTTAACATGCCTAGATAGCTTCAATAGTGTCTAGTCAAGATACTAGTAAGAGTATCCAGAGGATGTGAATGTGTTTAATGTTTACTTAGGCTTTGTCAGGATGTATATAATATATATATATATATATATATATATATATATAATCCTGTTCTAGTCCTAGTTCCTCTGCCTTAGGGGACAGGAGTCGGGGTCCACTTATTTTAAGTAAGGGGGTTTGTGGTGTCCTGGTACCGTATTTTATACGTTACCTTAGCAGAGGTTCCCATAGTCAGAGTCCCTAGGACGTCAGGGTCGCTCTTCTGTAGTTATCCCCTTGTCATCCCTCAGTTAGTCAATGACTATATAGAAGTTCATATAAGTATAAGTATAGATATATGTATATATGTAAATTGCCTACCTGTTCAAGCATAGCAGGACCTGCGGGTCACGTGATTAGATTAGAACTCTATGGTTTTGCTACAGGACCTTTGGAGGTTCCCATGACGTGTTCACCCACAATGCACTGTAACTGTGAGTGACAGTTGTTATGGACAAATCCAAAATGGCCAGCCCCTGCCCATATAAGGGACTTGCACCATCTTGATCTCTCTCTTGGGTTGCTGACTCTGGAAGAGGTAGGACCTCCCAGCTTACAAGACGATTTACTAGGCAAAATGCCTTGCGGCCTCTAACATAGCTGATAGACTAAACAATTCCCCGCTACTCACCGCAAGATCACTGGACCTAAACGCACACTTAAATCCAGCGGCTCTCTGCTATACAATCCCTAAGCAGCTAAATTGAGCTTATCTGATCCCAACCAACTGTCAATCGCTGCTAAAGCTATATGCATAGAGACTTTGTTATCTGGACTGTTACTATTGCTGCATGTACAGAAATTCTTCAGTAAAAGTTCCTGCACGTTTTCAGTTAACAGTGGTTGTGGACAATCCTTTATTTCTGCATCACCTCTTGCTCTTGGGAAGGGTGGCAATAGGCCTATCAAGATTATAGAATTTAACCCTCACCCTGGCGTCACGAGTGACAAGGGTTAACAGTGCCCTTTATAATCCCGAACAGCAACACCCTAACTACCCTACACCCCACAAGGCTTGATCCTAAATCCGCCACCACACATTATATCCCCTATCCAAAGGATAGGGGATAAGATGTCTGATTGCAAGGGTCCCGCAGCTGGGAACCCCCACAATCTCTCCTGCAGCCCCCCAAGTCATCAGCTGTATGAAGCTAAGTTTGCTCCGTGGCTGATGACTCATGATACAGGGTCCGGAGTATCGTAACATCATGGCTCCACCCCCTTCCATAGACTTGCATTGAGGGGGTGGGGTTTGATGTCACTAGGGGGTGGAGCCATGACATGATGTTACTCCAGCCCCTGTCATAAGTCATCAGCCACAGAGCAAACTTTGGATAGGGATAAGATGTCTAGGGGCAGAGTACCCCTTTAATCCTTCTGGCAGAACCAGACTGACTTTTTACACATGGTCCTCGATGAGTGAAGGGGCTTTTTTAATCTGTGCTGAATGTTCCGCAGTTTGGTGGGAGAGAGAAGCTTTGAAGGAAGTTAGGTCAGGCGCAGAGGTCTCCATGGCTTTAACCATGTGACCGACTTGCTCAACTTCTATTTTAATCTTGACAAGCTTGTGCATGACTGTTGTTGTTTCAGTTACTGAGAAATGGCTTTTTTCATTAAAGCCTTCATAAAGGAAGTTATTTGTTCATCGCACTTACTGGTAGTGCTTTCCATGTCAGAGTCTTCTCCCACCTCCTGGGATGAGGTGCTTGCAGACACCATATTGGGAGCCCCAGCTAGGGAGGTAGCACTCCACTTCTTGAAGGGTTGCCTTGAATTTTTTGCCATTTTGAAGTGCCTGCAGGTTCCCTTCCAACCAAGATTCGGCTAAAGAAGTAGTAAATGGCAGTTTAAAGCGCAACTGTCATGATCTTGGGGCTATTTAACCTACACACAGCCTTTGTACTGTGGGGGTTATTTATCATTGTGTTCTATTCCTTTTTTGGTCTAAATCTGCAAAATAATTTAACTTTCGCTCTAATTGCATTTTTTTTGTGTTTTTGTTCACAAGTTCCAAATTCCGTCATTTTTACCTTTTTGTCTTGCTAGACCAGTTTTTGAAGTGACGGATGCAGTGGTAACATATTTATTATCTGCATGTTTTAAGATTTTGCGCAAAATTTCCTGCAAATGGTGCAAAAAAAATCTGAAAATCTATACCACTTCCTGACCAGGTCTTAAAAAAATAACTACTCCTGTCTGTTTGCAAAAAACCTCAGCCAAAGTGAAAGAAAGGGTGATAGAGACTTTAGCGATGCAAAAAAGTGATGGAGATACCTTTTTTAATAAAATTTCGTAGTGTACCATTAAAAAAATAATAATAATAAAAAAGATACAGTAGTGATGGAAAAAATTGTATTTAACAAAATTCATCTTTTTTATAACAACATTTTTTTCAGGGATCAATAAGTTTTCAGACATCAAATTATGTGGGAAGGCAGGGCACTAAAAATATAGCCGACAATAATAAAAATTTAGTGTGTGTGTGTGTGTTTTTCACTTTAAAAAAAAAAAAATTTAGGTAGCACCTCTACTACTCCCATCATGGAACAGTGTGTTCCATGATGGGAGAAGTAGTACCTGTACAAATTGACAAGGGGTACGTTGCGATCCTTCAGTATAATTTATATATTCGGCCGGCCGCTCTTCTATGGTCCCCTGCACTGACGTATATATACACCTATTCATATTTCCCGCAGAGAGCTGTGATTGGACAGATGGTTCCAGCCAATCACAACTCTTTGTGGGAAATATGAATATGTGTATATGTATGTCAGTGCAGGGGACCATAGAAGAGCGGACGGCCGCATCCATACATTATACAGGAGGATCAAAGCGGGTGTCAGGAGTGACATCCGCTATGATCTTTCCTTAACTGCAGGTACTACTACTCCCAACATGGAGCACACTCTGCTCAATGCTGGGAGATGTAGTACCTGCATTAATAGACAGATCACAACAGGTGTCAGAAGTTTCACTCGCTGCGATATGCATTAATGCAGGTACTACAATAACCCTCACTAATTTTCTTTAGCCCTGAAAAGTACTCTAAGCGCACAATGACTCACTTGTCCCCCGCAGCGCTTCAGCTATCTGTCCACCCCCAGCATTATCCTGCTTCTGCTTCGGGGGTACAGAAGCAGAGAAATATGCCCCAAACAGCGTTGTCTGTGAAGCTGTAAACTTTCCCCCATGGCGCTTCTGTCCCCCAATCCCCGAGTGTGGAGATCAGGGGTACAGAAGCAGATAAATGTGCCCCAAGCAGCGCTGCCTGTGAGGCTGCCCCCTGCCCTGCCGCACTCGCCTGCTGCTCGACCCCTAATAAAACTCCTTAAAAAAAAAAATGAAATTCTTTAAATATCGGACCTCTCTGGGGATTGAACCTAGAACCTTATGGGATCAGCTCCTCAAAAGACAGAGCACCTACACAGAATTGGTTCAGAATCACATCTATTGAAAGAAGAAGCAGTGTGCCAAAGGGTAGTTGAACTGATTTTTGATTAGCTTATCCCATAGGTGAGAAATGTAGGAGAATTGTGAGGTAAATTTTAAGTAATGTTCCCGAGTAGAGATGAGCGAACTTACAGTAAATTTGATTCGTCACAAACTTCTCGGCTCGGCAGTTGATGACTTATCCTGCATAAATTAGTTCAGCTTTCAGGTGCTCCTGTGGGCTGGAAAAGGTGGATACAGTCCTAGGAGACTCTTTCCTATGACTGTATCCACCTTTTCCAGCCCACCGGAGCACCTGAAAGCTGAACTAATTAATGCAGGAAAAGTCATCAACTGCCGAGCCGAGAAGTTTGTGACAAATCAAATTTACTGTAAGTTCGCTCATCTCTATTTCCGAGGGCCAAATTCATCAAGGCGCATGCGACTTTTCATGACTTTGGCGCAGGGAGTTAAAAAACAAGGCAACTTTTCATGTCTAAAATAGTTTAAAAAAAGTATTGATGAATTCCCCTCTATATATTTAAGTGATTACAATATTAGATTCAAAGGATACGTTTATTGGGGAAACCTGTATAAATGAAAGGAGGCTGTGGTATCCCTGTTGAGCATTTGGTTGAGCATAGATGTATACAGGTCCTATATGGCATCTTGTGGCACATTTGCCAACAGATTGGCAGCTGGGCCTGTAGATTATACACACTGATAGGTTGTTGGCATCCCTGCTCGCTATGAATGCACAATTAGTGATAATTCTGGTGACCGGGTAGGAAAAGGTAATGTTGCAGTCTGGTGGAGACATTTCAAGGAAATCCATGTTGCACATGGGCAAATATTATCCTGCTGAAAAATGTCAGTTGAAAGACCCGCCATGAGAGGCCACAGGATGCTTTGCACATATCATGGAGCTGTTAGTGCCTTTTTAGGGGTGTATTCACACATACAGGATCCTGTGCAGATTTGATGTGCAAGATTTGTGACTGCAGATTAGAAGCTATGCTCAGTCATTTAGTTTACATTTAAATCTGCAGCAAAAATCCTGTGCATCAAATCTGCACAGGATCCTGTACGTGTGAACGCACCATTTCGCTACTAATGGAAAACCAATCAACTGTCTTATGCGATGGCGCCCAGAACACCACACCAGCAGTTGGGGCAATGTGTCACTTCAGATCAGAGGCAGTATTGAAGCGTTCCCCACAATGCCTCCATACTCAATCCCGACTATTATTCAATCCCAAACAGAACCTGGGTTCATTACTACAGATGACACAAGTGGCAAGACCCAATGTCTAATCGGAGCAGACCTGGAATCACACACACAGCTGCCTGAGACACAACTGCTTGTCCAGCTTTGCAGCAATCCAACATTTATATCTGGGTGCATTATTATTTTAGTCAATTAGTGTAAAAGTAACAAAAATATAATATATGCTATAATAAAAACTTTATAAGGAAGTTTAATGCTTAAATAAATCTTTTATGTCAAATAAAGAATGAAGGTGAAACCTTAAAGGGGTACTCAGGTGGAAAACATTTTTTTTAATTTTTTTTATTAACTGGTGCTAGCAAGGTAAACAGATTTGTAAATTACTTCTATTTAAAAAATCGCAATACTTCCAGTACTTATCTGCTGCTGTATACTACAGAGAAAGTTCTTTTCCTTTTGAATTTATTTTCTGTCTGACCACAGTGCTCTTTGCTGACACCTCGGTCCATGTCAGGAACTGTCCAGAGCAGGAACAAATCCCCATAGCAAACCTCTCCTGCTCTGGTCAGTTCCTGACATGGACAGCGGTGTCAGCAGAGAGCACTGTGGTCAGACAGAAAAATTCAAACTTCCTGTGGAGCATACAGCAGTTGATAAGTACTGGAAGGGTTAAGATTTTTAAATAGAAGTTATTTGAAAATCTGTTTAACTTTCTGGCTCCAATTGATTTTAAAAAAAAATGTTTACCCCTTTACGCTACATATTACTGTACCCAGTATATGAGGTTTGGTTAGAATTTACTTACTTCTGCACACTGGGACATTTTTCCATTGTGTGTTCTCACATAATACTTCTCCTGTTAAAGACCTTTCCAAGGCAAATCCAGGATTACATATATAGGTAACCTTTTCACCAGATGCATAATTCTGTTTTGATTGACCATGAATTTTGGAATCCTTCACTTTAGGTGGAGGTGGACAAGAGGTTGCTAAAATGAAAACATAAATAAATGTTATATAATGATAGACCAACAAGCAGAAAGTCTCACCTAAATGCCTGTATGAAGGCATACAAATAAATGTATTTTATATTTTACAAATACATCAATAATATACAATGAGAAGTAGAGCATGGAGAAATAGAAAACAGCAGTCACAAGATAAGGATCACTGTATAATGGAATAAAAAAATATATTGTTGTTTGCATACAAGCACATTGGAAACTCCCACAGGAGGCACAGGAGGAATGGTTGTACAGTCCATACGGTTATCTTGGCATGATAGAAGCTTCATGTAAGGCTAGGTTTCCACACAGATTTTTTTCTGGCTTTTTATTTCCAAAACTGCCACTGCAGTTTTTGAGTCAGTCAGAAGTGGATCCAACAGGAGAGATATAAGTTCTTCTTCGATATTTACCAATCCATTTGAGTATATATCTGGCTTTGGCTCAAAAACTGCATTGGCAGATATCCAAAAAACCCTAGCCTAACACAAAGCTTGGGTCATGCCATGGTAACCATATCTGATGCCGGAACCCGGGGCTAATAGCGCGAAGCAGCGATCACGGTGCTGCGTGCTATTAACCCTTTAGACGCGGCATCTAAACCGAAAGTGAAAGCTGCCCGGCTGCTCAGCGGGGCTGATCGGGACTACCGCAGAGAAAATGTGGTGTCCCGATCATCTGGGACATGAGCGGAGGTCCTCTTACCTGCCTCCGGCGTGTCCCCTTGGCGATTGATTGCTCCAAGCCTGAAATGCAGGCTTGAGCAATCGACCGCCGATAACGCTGATCATTGCAAAGCTATAGCTTTGCAGTGAACAGTGCTGGCAATCAGTGTGTGCAGTGTTATAGGTCCCTATGGGAGCTATAACACTGCAAAAAAAAAGTGTAAAAAAAAAGTTAATAAATGTGTTTTAACCCTTTCCTTAATAAAAGTTCAAATCCCCCCCCTTTTCCCATAAAAAAAAAACACCATGTAAATAAAAATAAATATAAACATATGTGGTATCACCGCGTGCGTAAATGTCCGAACTATAAAAATATATAATTAATTAAACCGCACGGTCAATGGTGTATGCGCAAAAAATTCAGTCCAAAAATTCAGTCCAAAAGTCCAAAATAACGTATTTTTGGTCGCTTTTTATATCATGAAAAATGAATAAAAAGCGATCAAAAAGTCCAATCAATAAAAAAATGGTACCGCTAAAAACTTCAGATCATGGCGCAAAAAATTAGCCCTCATACCGCCCAATATGCGGAAAAATAAAAAAGTTATAGGGGTCAGAAGATGACAATTTTAAACGTATAAATTTTTCTGCATGTATTTATGATTTTTTACAGAAGTACGACAACATCAAAGGAAGCCCCCAAAATTTATAAAATGGCGTTTTATCTTCAATTTCATCTTTTTTCGTGATTTTTTTTTTCCGTTTTGCTGTAGATTTTTGGGTAAAATGACTGATGTCACTGCAAAGTAGAATTGGTGGCGCAAAAAATAAGCCATCATATAGATGTTTAGGTGCAAAATTGAAAGGGTTATGATTTTAAAAGCTGAGGAGGAAAAAAGGAAAGTGCAAAAATGGAAAAACCCGTGGTCCTTAAGGGGTTAAAGCATTGGTGCAAGGAAATTACAAGTACGCAACCAAAGTACACAACCAAATAAGCCCACATGCTGTATATAATGAAATATATAAGGGAGATCAAACAGACCATGGAAGCTGCACCGTCCATCCCCTGTATGATCTTTATGGCTTATTTGACCAGAAATATGTCTGTAATTTTTCCTGAAATTTTTTATTTCCTGTTTTTTCCCCATAAAACATGGCCATACTTTAAATAGTCACTGTTGATTCAAACAATTTCCCTCCATTGGACAATGTAGTGAAAAGGGGCTTGGGATATAATTTCATAAAAAGATATGACCTGGGGGACAGGGTGGTAATGGGACACATGGCTTTATTCTGTCTCTTGGGCCACCTGGATGGGTGTATCTTCCATTAGTTTTCTTTTTGTGCACCAATAAACACCTGACTGTGAATTAGAACTGTGATGTCCAGATATCAGGCTTTCTATAGAACACAAACATGTCCAAGTTTTACCGTAGATCAAGCAATACTGTTCTCCTGCCTTTGTATTAACAAATATTAATATTTCTTGTTGAAATGTTCACCTGGACATTATATAAAATGACACCTAACAGTGTAATGTTTTTTTGTATATGGTGGGAGTTATGTTTATAATCTACGGATGGAAGAGAAAGGTGACTTTTTTGGAGTAATGAAGTGTCCTCCATGTGGCCTGACCAAGAAGTGGTCCCTGTTAGGGAAATGATGTGTCTAGTAACATCTAGATCAGGACAAATTACAGGAAGTGGGTGGGAAATTTTATGGGCTGTGAAAAAGGAGAAAGAGAAACGTGGTGTCCCAGCACCAATAGCTGTCTTGTGGCTTTGTACTGTCTCGGGCAGCTTGGTAGTGTACGGTGTTGGGCCCACCAAAGGACTTAATGTAATATTAAATATGATTACACTCTATTGCAAAGTAATCTAATTTTCTAATCACTTATATTCTTGTTATGTGTATATATATTTACCTTGTTACTGTACCTTCAAATGAGTGCAGAGACCCCATGTGACCCTGCCTTCTAATGGAAACACCTAAAGTCTCCCCTGTATAGTGTAGTGGGGGGGGGGGTTGTTCAGTCTAGTAGAGAGCAAGCTGATATACAGTTTTGTTCAGGTGTGTGCTGTGTGCTCTGTTGAGAGGCCTAGTTCAAATCTAATCTCTCAACTGGTCCTCCTGCAAGGATTACTCACAAGGAGAAAGTTCATGTCCTTGTGGAGATGGCTTCAGTACCTTGACAGGACCCTAGCTACCAGGATTTATTTTTCTGACTCACAAGTCAGTATTAATCTGGTGAAAACACCACAATCTCAGCAAGGCAAAAAGGCTTCCAAGGGGTTACACTGCACTCTCTTACTTAAAGCCAGCTATAGATGTATTACTATCTGCGCCAAGCTCAGTAAAAACAGTAATATTGTAGGGAATTAGCTAGCGGTCGTGTCTCGACCAGCAACCCATCTGCCATCATCGATTGGTTAACGCGGTCATCCACTTCATCACACGTGACATCTGATACCCCCAGTCAACAGTCGGTGGGTTCCTCACACACAACCGTCTGTTGGCATGGCACGGGAGCAGTCCCTGTCCTCCCATTCCCTGTGTCCTATGCTGTTCCCTCCCCTAAAGAAGTATCTTATGCTGTGGGTTCAGCTGCACTATTCACAGTCAGCAGCTACTGGGAGGTGATGTTGGAGGCGGGGTGGTCAGCGTTCAGGGTCCTGAAGAAGACACTGTTGAGGAACCTGAGGAGGACATCAGTGACGTGCAGACACTTGTTGATGATGATGAAGTCGATCGCAATTGGGAGTCGGATGTAGGAGGGGCTTCATAATCAGGACAAGATGGTTGCAGGTTGCCTGTGAGGCCGCAGCTGAGCCAGCAAGGCGGTAGCATGGTTGGCATTCAGCATGGTGGCAGAAATGGAAATTCTGGAACCAAACGTGCCCGGGGGAGACCACCTGCTTCGCGGTAGCCTACCTTCCCGGGAGGTAGTGGGACAGGGGTTCCTGGAGATGGTGGCAGTCAATTAGTGCGGACTGTTGGTGGGGAAAACAGCTACTCGACGGTGTAGCAGTTTTTCATCAAGCATCCGGAGGAGGTTAACACAGCCACATGCAAGATATGTCGACAGAAGGTGAATCGTGGCCAGGGTCCTAATGTTGGCACCACAGCCCTGCATCAACTAATGCTGCACCACCATAAAGAGGCCTGGGAGAACCATGGCTCCGATGTAGTGGTCCAGCCTGCCGCATCACTCAGTGGCACGCCGCTCCCTCTTTAAGCCAGCCAAGGCTCCACCACCTCAGCCAAAGGTAGCTGTGTGTCATACCCTCCTTCTGTCGCTCAAGATGCTCCTGCTCCTCATACTTTTAGTCAGTCATTCTGCCAATAATCCATAGGCGAAGCCATGTCAAAGAGACAACAGTATGCACCCACTTATCCAATGGTGCAAAAGCTGAATGTGCTTCTGTCTAATTTGCTGGTGCTGCAGTCCCTCCCTTTTGAAGTGGTGGACTCTGCACCTTTCAGAGAACTGATGGCTTGTGCCGAGTCAAGGTGGAGAGTGCCAAGCCGTCATTTCTTTGCAAAGCCCTTCAGCATACCATGTGTGCAGGGCATGGCAGTGTCACGCTGTTCTTCACATGGTTTGCCTTGACGAAAAGAGTCACACAGGGGAGGAACTGCTAAAAATCATTCGTAAAGAAATGGGATCATGGCTTACTCCACGAAAACTGGAAATGGTAACCATGGTGTCTGACAACGGGAAAAACATCTTGCCTTCGCTGAGACTGGGAAGGCTGAGCCATGTTCCCTGCATGGCACACATGTTCAATCTGGTTGTTCAGTGGTTCTTGAAGTTTTCCCCCCATTTGCAAGACAACCTAACAATGGGAAGGAAACTTTGCCACTTCAGCCACTCGTACATCGCAAAGCACACACTCCTTGAGCTGCAGCATCAGAACGGTATCCCCAAACATTGTCTGATTTTTTACATTGCCACACGTTGGAATGCCGCCCTCCCTATGTTGGAGCGACTATACGAACAGAGAAAGGCCATCACCAATTACTTGATGTTCCAAGCAGTTAGGGAGGCTCCCCTGTGTAACTTCAATGTCAACCAGTGGCAGCTCATACGTGATGCCTGCCATTTGCTCAGGCCCTTCGAGGAAGCCACATTATTAGTAAATCGCCTAGATTACGGGATGAACAACCTCATTCCACTGCTTCATTTCCTAGAGCACGTGTTGGAAACGATGGCTGGAAATGGAGACGTGGCACCTACATCTCACGGCCATATGAACCCTGTGGGGGCTGAACTAGAAGAGGAAGGGGAGGGACACAGAGGAGCAGGGACATGCACACATAGGGGTAAAAGGGGACTGGAGCCCCTGCCCTTTTCCTCACCTGCCCTTATAGTGCCCTCACAAAAGGAGGTGCAGACTCAGGGTGATAGGTGCAGTAAAAAGGATCCGTTGCTGGGGAGATTTGCATGTGGTTTAATGGAGGGTGCTGTGCCCTCCCTGCAGGAAGGGGGCGCCACTCACCCTTTCATTATCAGCTATTTCTCTGCTCCTCTCCACACGGAGGAGACAGAAGCAGAGGAGGCAGAGAGAAGCCCCACCCACAGTCTGCCTTGCCAGAAACTCCAGCCTGTGCAGAGGGGGATGGTGCCCTTATTTACTGTAAGTAACTGAAAATATGAGTGAGTGATATTGTGTGTGTGTGTGTGTGTGTGTGTATCTTTATGTATGTGCCTGTGCAGAGAGGATGGCTGGGGCCTTACTGTAAGTGACTGTGTGTGTATTTATGAGTGATTGTATGTCAGTGTGTCTGTATGATGTGTATATATGTGTGTATCTCTATGTATGTGCATATATATATATATATATATATATATATATATATGTGAGCAAGTGAATCTATGTATATATGTGCGTGTATATATATGTGAGCAAGTGAATCTATGTATATCTGTGTGTGTATATATGTGAGCAAGTGAATCTATGTATGTGTGTGTATATATGAGAGCAAGTGAATCTATGTATATGTGTGTGTGTATATATGTGAGTGATTGTCAGTGTGTCTGTATGATGTGTGTATATATATATGTGTGTGTGTGTGTGTGTGTGTGTGTATCTCTATTTATGTGCCTATATATGTGAGCAAGTGAATCTATGTATATGTGTGTGTGTATATATGTGAGTGATTGTCAGTGTGTCTGTATGATGTGTGTATATATATGTGTGTGTGTGTGTGTGTATCTCTATTTATGTGCCTATATATGTGAGCAAGTGAATCTATGTATATGTGTGTGTATATATGTGAGTGATTGTATGTCAGTGTGTCTGTATGATGTGTATGTGTGTGTATCTCAATGTATGTGCCTATATATGTGAGCAAGTGAATCTATGTATATGTGAGCAAGTGAATCTATGTGAGTGTGTATATAATGTGAGCAAGTGAATGTATGTATATGTGTGTGTATATATCTGTGAGTGAATTTATGTGTGAACCTGTATGTATGATGTGCCTGCTGGTTATATCTTTTAGTATATATTCCATGTTGTATGTATGTGTCAAAGTGTATCTTTGTGTATATTACCTATGTACTGTATGCGTCTTTATGTTATGTGCTTGTATTTATTGTATGGAACATTTGGGAATGAATAGAGGGATGTAAGCACAGTATATAGGGAATTTATGGAAGCACAGTATATATTTTATTTATATTGGAACATTATATTTTTTATGTATTCTGGCACTGTGTATAGATCCTTAATGGTAGCACAGTATAGTTAAATAACAGTGGCACAGTATATAGTTCATTAATGGTGGCACTGTATATAGGGAATTAATAGATGAATGGTGGCACAGTATACAGTTAAATAATAGTGGCACAGTATATAGTTAAATAATAGTGGCACAGTATATAGTTAATTAATGGTGGCACAGTATATAGGTAATTAATAGATGAATGGAGGCATGGTATAGTTAAATAATAGTGGCACAGTATATAGGGTATTAATAGATGAATGGTGGCACAGTATGGGGAATTAATAGATGAATGGTGGCACAGTATATAGTTCATTAAGGGGGGTACGGTATGTAATTAAAGAGAAACTGACAGGCTGTTTACTCGCACTAAACCCAATACACTAGGTTACAGTGCAGGTGAACAGGAGAAAGATAATGTTATACTTACTAAATGTGGACCAGCCGTTTTCTAGGTATTGCCCCACATTGCTAGTATGCAAAGTCAGTCTTGTGCGCAATGGAGGCGGAGCTTCCTGGCCTCCATCCTGTATGCTGTGCTATGCCTGGCCATCTTTGTATATTTATAATTCTTTTTTTTTGCCAACCTGTATATCGTAGCATGTAAGCATATATAAGTGTGGTGTCCATCTCTTCAGTGTAATAAACAGAGCTGTGTGGAGATTCCTGCATAAGGTGGGTGCTGAGTTATGGGTGATGGGTGCTGGGTGATGGGTGCTTGGTTCTGTCATATAGAGCTCAGACCGTGGCATATAGGGGAGATTTATTAAAACCTTTGCAGAGGAAAAGCCTTCTGCAAAATGACAGCAGCGATCTGATTGGTTGCTATGGACAACTGCACCGCACAGGTTTTGATAAATCTCCTCTATAATACAGTATATTATAGGGCAGCTGTCACATGTTTTCTGTAAATAAGACTGACAGCACAGACAAAGTGTATATACACATGGCAGACCTCAGAGAAACTGTTCTTGACTTTATTTTACAAAAACACCAACTTTTATGGGGGATAGGAATGTCGAGGAGGCCTGGCGGGAGGTCCACTGTGTCCCTGGGCCGCAGCACATAAAGTCGGACAGACGTTTTTTAAATGATGAGAAGTGTCCTCTTTTTTATTTGAGCCCCTGCCCTCCAAAATGTCTGTGCACGTCCCTGCAGAGGAGCACAGTTTAGGTTTCGCGAGATGGGTGGTTTGCTGTTACAAAACTACAACTCCCAGCTAGAATCAACAGTTTCCCAACTTCTGGAAGATCCTTGTTGAGAAAATACAACCCCCATCATTCCCATAAAGCCACAGGCTGTCTGGGAATAATGGGAGTTGTAGGTTAGCAA
Source organism: Hyla sarda (assembly GCF_029499605.1). Lineage (NCBI taxonomy): Eukaryota > Metazoa > Chordata > Amphibia > Anura > Hylidae > Hyla > Hyla sarda. The sequence continues at coordinate 38,883,064 of NC_079194.1, forward strand.
CAGCTGGAAGCTCCCTGTTTGGAAAAACACAGTCAGAAAGGCACTGTTTACATTATACATTTTTAACATGCTTTTCAATACAAAAAGACACACAAAAATTGCATAATAGGAACAGAGCCTAACTTATCACACCTTGTTTCAGACTGTGAGCTTCTGCTTGTGTAGTTGCACCCCCTCCCCCCATCCCATTCAGGAAATTGTTATATGCGGGGTTACACAAGAAAAAAAAGAGACCAGGAAGAAGGTTGGTAATATATAACCCTATTCAATGTCTGCATTATACATCCATCTATATTGATGTATGTATAATTTATACACCACCCTCCCTTAACTTATCTAGTGCTGCTCATCAGCACTACATAACTTCTTCCTTGCTGAGCTGTACCTATGGCTTTCAGCTGCAGACACAGCCCAGCCGCAAAATTGCCAGGTTTGCGCATGCCGAACCTTGCAATGATCGAAAGTTCATCTCTGCGAACCTCCGAAGTTCGGATCAAATCCAGGTTTGAAGGCTCAATCAACTCGTCTTGATATTATTTTTTATTTTAGCATTGCCCATGAGACACCCCCTATCTGTTCTTCTGCATGACATGACCTCACGTGTGTGTTTTTAATGTCTTTTTAACACTGGATACATTATTACAAAGAGATATTTCTATGAAGAAAATAATTTCAGCTTAATAAAACAGGAATACTGACCAACACAATTTGGAGGACTCGTCCATCTTCCCATTATACAACTTGCTGAATCTGTTCCAGAGAATCGGAAGCCATTTTCACATTCATATTTAGCTCTTTCACCGTGGTTAAATGATTCCTTTTTGTCTACAACAGTTGCATGCAAAACTTCTGGAGGCGCATCACATGGATTTTCTAAAACATTGAAATAAATATGTTTAATAAAAGGATTGAAACATATTGGACCTAATTTACTATTGGAAACTCGACCTGTTTTGTCAGGTTTTGCACTAGAATTTGGTGCATTACACCCCAAATTGTGTCTGTGCCAGAATTTGAGGCAAAACCCCCCCAAAAAAATGACCAACTGGAAAAGGGGACATAACCCAGTTATTTAACATGGTTTCCACAGAAAAGGTGGTGAATTGGAGGTCTGGAAAACCCCACAGTTCAGAACAGTTGTAAAAAAAAGTGAAACCTAAGGAAAAGTGCAATATAGGGAAACATTAGTAAATACAGTGGAAAAATACCTGTCAGGCATTAAAACCACAAAGAAAACAACACTCCAATCTTAGTAAATCGGGGCCATTGTATGACTATACTATGACTTATTTCTAGCTAACATTTTAAAGATTTTGTAAATTTTCAGTTAAGTAACAAATTTTTCTTCTTACCTGATTTTAATTGATCTATGCAAAAATTGTACTCATAAAAACTACAGATAGTGGTACAACAAAATTGAAAATGTATACAAATTTAGTACCTCTAAAATCATATTGACCAGTAGATTAAAGTTACCATGTCACATTTACCATATATTGATGCCAGGAAAAAATTGCTCCACACACATTTTTTTATTTTTTTTCCCTTTCAACACACAAATAATCTTTTTTTTTTTTTTTTTTACTTTTTAAAGAAGCACTCTGTAATATATATATATATTGTTTTGCCTATATATTAGAGAATAAAGCCGTTCCCCATGAATCCTCTGGCTTCTCTGAGAGATTAAGTGTAGTGAGGTTAAATGGGCGACCTCACTCCCAAACATCTGATCCCATATCCAAAGTATAGGGGATAAGATGACCCCTCATGATCTCCGGCGCAGCACCCTAGTCATCTGGTGTACAAGCAAGCTCCGCTCCATGCTGGATGACAGGCGACCACAGCCGTCACCCCTCACCACCACCAACACCACCACCACCATTCATGTCTTTGGGATAAGGTGTCATGGCTATGCTCCAAGCTTCCGTGTTGAGGATGTTGCGGTGCCTTTGGATAGGGGATAAGATGTTTAGGGGCAGAGTATCCCTTTAAGATTGAGTGTAGTGGGGTTTGGAGACAGGCCTACCTGTCACAGTAACAAAGGCATGCCTGCCCTGCCTCCAAACCCCATTGCACACACAGGACTTCTGCCGGGTAGAATTGTGTGTCTGCTCATAGGATAATCCACAGCATATTTCCTGTTGCACAGCTAATTCTGCTAATGTAAAATTATATGAGTAATTTGAACTATAATCAGAATTGAGGTGTTTTGAAAATATTTAAACACTTTAGGCAGTATTTGCAAGTTTTCTCACAAGTCTGTTTCTGCATTTAGCCAATTTTTATGTCAATTTTCTAAAATTACAGTAAATTGACACATTTACAATGATAGAGTTACAGTAAATATCACATTATTCCCACAATTTTAGGAAAATTCTGGCAAAAATATAAAAAGAATTGCAGCAAAAAAAATGTCTCTGGAGGTGTATAACTACTATATATCCTATATCCATATGGAGCTGGGAGGGGAGAGGTTGTGAGATATAGGAGGGATACGATAGATGATATTGTCATCCCATAGTTCACAGGAAGTCAGCTGACCAAGGCATGACAACCTCCTCTGACATATTAAAAGGGAACTCCGCCCATAGACATCTTATCCCCTATACCAGCTACATCTCTAACCCTCCATATAATATACCATTTTAACCCCTTAAGGACCAAGGACGTACCGGTACGTCCTTGGTCCTGCTCTCCTGATGTAACACAGGGTTACACAGTAACCCCGCATCATATCATGGCAGGCCCGGCGTCATAGTGAAGCCGGGACCCGCCTCTAATAATGCACAGCGCCGATCGTGGCGCCGCGCGCTATTAACCCTTTAGCCGCGCGCTCAGAGCTGAGCCGCGCGGCTAAAAGCGAAAGCGAAAGTTGCCAGCTAGCTCAGTGGGCTGTTCGGGATAGCCGCGGCAAAATCGCGGCATCCCAAACAGCTTACAGGACAGCGGGAGGGCCCCTACCTGCCTCCTCGCTGTCCGATCGCCGAATGACTGCTCAGTGCCTGAGATCCAGGCATGAGCAGTCATGCGGCAGAATCGTCGATCACTGGTTTCTTATGAGAAACCAGTGATCAATGATGAAGATCAGTGTGTGCAGTGTTATAGGTCCCTATGGGACCTATAACACTGCAAAATAAAAGTGAAAAAAAAGTGAATAAAGATCATTTAACTCCTCCCCTATTAAAAGTTTGAATCACCCCCCTTTTCCAATAAAAAAAAAAAAAAACACAGTGTAAATAAAAATAAACATATATGGTATCACCGCGTGCGGAAATGTCCGAATTATAAAAAATATATCATTAATTAAACTGCTCGGTCAATGGCGTGCGCGCAAAAAAATTCCAAAGTCCAAAATAGTGCATTTTTGGTCACTTTTTATATCATTTAAAAATGAATAAAAAGCGATCAATAAGTCCTATCAATGCAAAAATGGTACCGTTAAAAACTTCAGATCACGGCGCAAAAAATTAGCCATCATACTGCCCCATACACGAAAAAATAAAAAAGTTATAGGGGTCAGAAGATGACAATTTTAAACATATTAATTTTCCTGCATGTAGTTATGATTTTTTCCAGAAGTCCGACAAAATCAAACCTATATAAGTATGGTATCATTTTAATCGTATAGACCTACAGAATAAAGATAAGGTGTCATTTTTACCGAAAAATGTACTACGTAGAAACGGAAGCCCCCAAAAGTTTCAAAACGGCAGTTTTTTTTCAATTTTGTCGCACAATGATTTTTTTTTACCGTTTCACCGTAGATTTTTGGGCAAAATGTCTGACGTCATTACAAAGTAGAATTGGTGGCGCAAAAAATAAGCCATCATATGGATTTTTAGGTGCAAAATTGAAAGAGTTATGATTTTTTAAAGGCAAGGAGCAAAAAACGAAAATGCAAAAACGAAAAAAAAACCCGGTCCTTTAGGGGTTAATGAATTACTATATCTAATTACATTAAAATAAAATAAAACTGAATAAAGGTATGGTGTAATCTGGTCACTGAGCAGGGCCCTTGCTGCACAGCCAGTACACTGGTAGTACAATATTGCAATGTGTATTTTAAAAAAAACATATATTAGGTTTCATATATATATATATATATATATATATATATATATATATATATATATATATAGTTGAAAAGACTAGTATAACGTTATATGCCACCCTGTATACTCAATAGCCTAGGTGGTCAATTTCAAGCGCTGATAGTACTCAGAAAGAAATTTAAAGGTCTTGGTTTAGTACTGTATCAATTAGTAGTGTAAGTCAATATGTTTGTGCATTATAACGATAGGTAGATAGTAATAGAGTTTGATGGTTGGCACGGGTCTGCTCTCGGCCTGTTAACAGAGTTACCTGCAATCCTTATGTGATGTGCGGTTGACAGTCGCCATGCTGTTTGCCGTCCTGGCATGGAGGCTGGTGAATGTCAGCAGTGATGGTCTGTCGGGTAGATGGTACAGCTGCCCAACAATCTTAATATTTGATATCTTCTAGGTCTTAAGTAGATGGCACGGAACAGCATCCGGCTCAGAGATGGTAAGTCCAGGCTGCAAGGGGAGTGCAGTGCTAGAGATAGCAGCCTCCTTCTGCGGCAGTTTCTTTTTTGGGCGCGTATCACACACTGCGGCGGTACCTTAAGCAAAGGACTGCAGCGCTTGCTAGGGTATGAAATACAGGAATAGTTAATGATATAAGTGCCAGATTATATCAATATGTGCTGTATGGAGGACAGAGGCGTTTCAGGGGGTCCCTCTTTCTCAATGGCTGTGCATGGCTGACAATAATAAGAGTGGTCTTTTATAGGGTGCCATACTGATTGGCATCTGCACAATAGTGGAAGTAATATATGTCCTGGATTTCACTTAAGAGGATTCGGACTTGCGTTTATATAACGAGTGGTATATACTATTTTATGTGCATACATATGTAAAGAATTGCAACTTGGAATGATTTTCAAATATATATTAAAACGACACTCAATACATAATAAAAGGACAATAATAATACAATAAAAATAAAACAATAGAATATAAAAGATAACCAGCTAAATCTCTAGACTGTACAGTAAAAGAGATTGTGTTGTGGATAGCTAGAATGATGAGGGACGGGGGAGGTAAGAAAAATGTAAAGTAAAACTGTCACTTGTTTTCTCCCACACTATCCACAGGTACTGGTGGATAGTGCGGGAGACGCTGATTAATATTAGCCCTACCTTGCCCGGATCTGTGCCGCCGTACTCCCGCAATTGTAGTTTTATTATCTGCTGAAATCTTCCTGAAACTGGCACGGGTGGTGCTTCGGCGCTTAACTGGCACTGACGTCAGCGCCGCATATGAATATTCATCCCCCCTCCCCAGTTAGGGGTGGCAAAGAGAGGGAGAACTGGAGGGAGGGGGGATGAAAATTCATAAGCGGCGCTGACGTCAGTGCCAGTTAAGTGCCGAAGCCCCACTCGTGCCAGTTACAGGAAGATTTCAACAGATAATAAAACTACAATTGCGGGAGTATGGCGGCGCAGATCCGGGCAAGGTAGGGCTCATTTTAATCAGCGTCTCCCGCACTTTCCACCAGTACCTGTGGATAGTGCGGGAGAAAAAAACAAGTGACAGTTTCACTTTCAATTTTTCTTACCTCCCCCGTCCATCATCATTCCCCCTTTCCCCTGCTTTTTATAGTTTATTTTTTTCCCATACCTGGCTGCGCTTCGGCAGGCCAGGTCAGGCAGCAGGTCTTGCGGGCTGTGGTCAGTGAAGGAGATGAATGACGTCCTCTGCTGGTTTCTCTGCGCGGCATCAGAGACGTCACTTTTCATTTCCTGTAGTCGCCGCACTCCGAACTCTGACTCGCGGCGGTTGCAGGAAATGAAAAGTGACGTCACTGATGCCGCGCAGAGAAGCCAAGAGAGGACGTCACTCATTTGCTTCACTGACCGCAGCCCACAAGACCCCCCGCCTGACCTGGCCTGCCGAAGCGCAGCCAGGTAAGGAAAATAAAAAAAACTATGAAAAGCAGGGAAAAGGGGGAATGATGAGGGAGGGGAAGAATAGCATAGGAGGAACATGATGGAGGAATGATTAGACAGGGTGGGGGTATGATGAGACAGGGGTAAATGATGAGGGGGGAATGATGGGGGACATGATGAGACAGGGTGGGGGTGTGATGAGACGGGGGAAATGATGGGGGGATGATGAGACATGGTGGGGGGATGATGAGACAGGGGGAAATGATGAGGGGGGAATGATGGGGGCATGATGAGACAGGGTGGGGGATGATGAGACGGGGAAATTATGGTGGGGGGAGGCACTAAAGGCTTAATGTCTGTATGGCTAGTGGTGGGGACAGGGGAAATGATGAGACATGGGGGGTGATGATGAGAGTGGTAAATGTGGCACAGGAACTGATAAAAGGGAAGGAATGATGTGGCACTGGAGGGGACGGGACCAAACTGAGGTGCAGAAGAAAAGGAAGTTGGGGGGATGATGTGGCATTTAGTCCAAGTCATTTATTTAACATTTTATTTTTTTAACTTAAATTTCCCTGTTAAAATGGGGTGCGTGTTATACACCAGTGCGTGTTTTACGCCGATAAATATGGTATATAAAAATAAAATGCAATGTACCAATGGTATGGTCTTATTGAGATGACAAATTAGTTATGAATAATTATTATGTTATGTGTGAGATGTTTTAAAATGTAAAGTGTAAAACTGAGGTCACATGCTAAGAATGTTGCAAGAAATCAGGATGTGAAAAATAATACAAATACATGTAATTAAATAAATACTAGACAGATAAAGAAGAAATTATGAAAACAAATTAAAATGAAAAGATAAAGATTAGCCCTGACGGCTGTCCAAGCACTGGGTAAACAGCCTGGCATTGGACAGGGAACGGATCAGAGCCCAACAGGGAATATTTATAGAAAACCAAAAATCTCCAGTTCAGAATTGAGGCCTCTCGGTTCCAAGTATTAAAATTCGTAAATTTTCTTTGCTTCTGCTCTCGACATTCTTGCTATGAAATCAGTGAGTCACCTCCCCTCCAATCTTTCCTAACAATCTGTATGCCATAGTACTTCAACTGTGATGGATCATTTTTACGGTACCTGATAAAGTAGGCAGAGAGAGGGTGTTTACTGTTTCTTTTTTTTATATTATAAATGTCTTCAGAAATTCTTGTTGTTTGTGTTCTCTTGGTTCTCCCTTTGTACTGTTTGTCACATTCACACAGTAGGAGGTATATAACCTGCTTAGTATTGCAAGTTATAGGTTCCTTGATTTCCCAATTGAACCTATTGTTCGTGGATTGTATCGATGTTGTGGTTTTGGGAAAATGCGTTTGTTTACAATTTGAGCAGGTACCACATTGGTGGAAACCTTTGATAGCCAACCACGTATCGTTTTTCGTGTTTGAGTTCTGTATGGTTGGTGCTACCGTAAGGCCAAAGTTTGGAGCTTTAGTATACATAATTTTTGGAATGGGTGATAAAATAGAATGTAGATGATACAAATTTTTATGAATTATTGACTTTTTTGTTGTCTTTGTTAAAAGGTATAATGAGTTGTGCTCATTGTTGTGCAAACTTGTTGTGCAATTTTGGATTGGGCCTATTGGAGAAGTTTACTGGGGTACCCTCGTTCTTGGAATTTGTTGGTCAGTTCTTGAGTTTCCAGCTCGTATTGCGCTGCTTCTGTACAATTATGTTTGATCCTCCTGAACTGTCAGGCTGGAATGTTCATGAGCCATCTAGGCAAATTGCAGCTTGAAACTAGAATAAAACAGTTTTTATTAAGGTGGGTTTATGGTAAGTGCTACAAACCAGTGTACCAGATGAACTGGATATAACAAGATCTAAGAATTCTAGTGTTGGAATTTAGGTTATAGATGAATGAGATCAACTCTGTGACTGGTTTATCCCAAACTAAAATGATGTCATCTATATATTGACGGCATAGGACCAGACCTGCGCCCAGGTGGGGAGTGATGGTAGACTCCTACCACGCAGACCTAAAAAGGTTGGTGCAGCTGGGTGCAAACTGGTCCCCATGGCGGTGCTGTTCTGTAGATGAAAATTACTGTTGAACTTAAAATAATTATGAGTCAAAATGAATGTGATGCTGTCTAGAATTAATTTGATTTGTGCAGGTAGTAGATTGCCTTGTGAGAGATATTTTCTGAATGCTTCTACTCCTAAGTGATGTGGTATTATAGCATAGTATATAATGAACTGACATCCAATGTAGCTAGTAAATAATTCCAGTGTAGATTTTTGATTATTGAGATAATTTGAGTAGTGTCTTTGAGGTAATACGGAGTGTTTTAGACATATGGTTGGAGAAATTGGTCAATATACTGTGATCATTTTGATTTGACCAATACCAGAAATTATAGGGCAGTCAGGAGGGTTTAACGGGTCTTTATGAATTTTGGGAATCGTGTAAAATACTGTGATCCTTTCTAGAGTTCCTAACAGGAACTGTTTCTCTTTTGATGTAAGTATACCACTTTCAACATGTGTGCCATATAGTTGTTCTAACTCCTTATTATACTGTTGAGTAGGGTCCTGTTTAAATAGCTGATAGGTGTTTGTGTCTGATAATTGTGAAAAACATTCTTTGTTGTAATTGTCTGTTTCAAGGATCACTGGGCATATAGTGAAATTTTTGTCTTTTTGCAATTGTAAGATATACTGTTTTTCTTTATATGTTAGGTTGGACTTATTGTTTTTAGGGAGGTTCAAACACCGGGTACCGTATTCGACTGATTTTTAGAATGCAGTGATTGAAGGTCCCATTTTCTATCTGGGGTAGAAATTTGATTTAAGCATGCAATTGGTGTGAGTGTATGGATCCGCCAAGCTTGTAGGGGGTCTCCAAAGGATGTTCAATAAAGTATTTTTTTAGGCAAAGTTTCCTGAAAATGTTTTCTATTCCTATATAATTGTTGAATTTACTTAATTGTTGTGTGTGAGAGGTGGGGAACGGTGTGTACTCCTGCTTGTATTGTGTGGTTGCTGCATTGTGGTGGTGCTGGACGAACTGGAGGTGCAACCTGTCTGGTGTGTGCAGTGGGAAGTAATGGCTGGGATCTGGTGGTGTGTGGTGGTCTGGGCTGTGATTGTGTTGTGGTACCATGGAGGAGGGTTCCTGTGATGATAGTTTGGGGAGTGATAACTGTGGTTGGGAGGGTGGTATGTGTTGCAGCGTGTTCCTAAAAAATCCTCAGATAGAGGGGTGTATCTGTTTTGTGTAGGTACATTGTACTTGTGGTATGGTTTAGGGTGTACATGATTCTGGTGTGAATAATTCCTAATTGGTTATCTAGGATTTTCTGTGTTTGTAATTTTACTGCCAATGTTTGTAAGCCAGGTAAGTTTTTTTTTTTTTCTTTTTTTCTGGAATAGGATGTCAGCCTCTGATCTGTCTAATTTGTAACAAAATGAACAGGGTCCGGACCCTATCCCACAGGGCTCATCTTCATCTTTTCATTTTTTCATCATTGCTTATTTATCTGTCTAGTGTTTATTTATATGTATTATTTTTCACATCCCAATTTCTTGCAACATTCTTAGCATATGACCTCAGTTTTACACCTTACATTTTAAAACATCTCACACATAACATAATAATTATTTATTACTAATTTTTCATCCCAATAAGATCCATTCTATTGGTACATTTTATTTTATTTTATTTTATTTTTTCAAAGTAAAGTTTTTTATTTTTCAAAATGAAGTACAAGATAACAAACAGAAAAGCAGGACAATATAACATGTGCAGGTGAACACAAAAGGAGCTTCTAACCTTGATCCCATCGAACAATTAGTCCACGGCAACAGAGAAAAAACAAATGCATAACAGTTGTCGCTGTAGCAATAAAATTAAAGGAGTAAGCAACAATGAATAAGTTTGGTATCAGCAACACAGTTGGACCAAGTAACATAGAGGGGGCTAGAGGGTATGAAAGGCTGTTGGGGTAGAGTAGAGGTTCTAACATGCACAGCAGGGGAACAGAAATAAATGAAGGGAAAAATAGAGAAGAAGTCCATAGGACCAGGGAAAAGTGTAGAAAAAAGAGTAGCAGGAAAGCAGGTAGCGGGGGAAGGAAACTTACCTCATGAGTTGAGCAGCAATGGCCACCTCCAGATCATTTCACACGGTTCTAGCAAGGGAAAGGTCCAGAGCCGAGCCCCGGGCCCCTACATTAAGCCTCTAAGTGAAAGGATTCAAAGTCCTGTAATGCCATAAAGGTAAGCCAAGGGCCCCAGATAGCTTGGAATCTGTCCATCCGTCATTTGGAATCAGCAAGTAGTTTCTCCATTCTACATATATGGGAGAGTTCCTTAAGTAGAGCTGAAAGGTTAGGTGGGCAGGACATCCTCCATAACCTGGGGATCACCGATCTAGCAGCTATCAGCATGTGGTGAAGGTGGGAAGAGGAGTTGGGTAGGGGGGGGATGGAGAGTAAGGTCAGTTCTGGAGTCTTAGTGAGCATGTGGGATACTAATTTAGACATCAACGCTAACGCTCCATCCCAAAAAGAGTCAAGCAATGGATAAGTAAGCAAGATCTGGGACATCATGCCTTTATGGATCCCACATCTCCAACACTTCTCCGAGACCCCAGGGTACATGTGTGCAAAGAGGGTCAAAAACTCAGTACCATCTGGTCAAGACTTTGTAATTTGTCTTGTGCGCCCTACATGATAATGTTGTCTTGTGACAGACCGAGATCGCCCTTTGCCAGTCCCCGTCTGTCAAAGCGTGCCCCAGCTCATCTTCCCAGGATGATTGAAAACGTAAAGGGGAAGAGGCAAAGTCATCTAGAAAGAGCATAGATTTCCCTTATCAGGCCCCTAGGGGACAACGACAAGGTACAGAGGTGTTCAAAGGCTGAGAGAGGGCGATGAAGGGCCATGGTATCCTTATTATTGGGATAAAAGTGGGATAGTTGGGCATATTGGTATTGATGTAGTAAAGTAGGCGGGGAACCTTGGCAAAGATCACTAAGGGGTTTGAGTCCGCTGTCATCAGTTAAGGTGAGGAAGGTGGGGCCTTCAGAGTGTGTGAGAGACAGGAAGGTACGGGCATGCAGAGCTGGTTGGAAGGTTGTATTACCAAAGAGTGGGGTGAGCGGGCCATTAGGGGAGAGTAGGGAGGAACGTCACAGGTAGGATGATTGGGCGCGTAGTATGGAGGAGTAGACAAGAGGATTAGGGTGGGGAATGTGGTGAGATGGGGGTGAGGGGTCATCCACAGGAGCACCCTGATGTCCATTCTAGATATCTCGTATTCCAGAGCGATTCATTGTTTGCTATTGGGAGAGTGTAAGGCATCTAATACCCTAGAGAGGACCGCCGCTAGGTAATAGGAGATAAAGTCAGGAAGTGCGAGACCTCCTTCCGTTTTCTGCCGGATTAGGACTGTTCTAGCTATCCTCGGGTGTTTGTTTGCCCATACGTACATAGTTTGTAGGGAAGACAGATCCTTAAAGAAGGTGCGCAGGACATGGGTGGGTATTCCCGCAAACAGGTACAACAGACGCGGAAGTATATTCATTTTAAAAAATCATTTTAGAATCTAATTCTACCCAACCATGAAACATCAGTCCGGTCCCATTTGGTCAAATTCAGTAAGTATATGTCTGCCGGGTTAGCTGGCACCTTAACCCCTTAAGGACCAAGGACGTACCGGTACGTCCTTGGTCCTGCTCTTCTGATATAACGCGGGGTTACACAGTAACCCCGCGTCATATCATGGCGGGCCCGGCGTCATAGTGAAGCCGGGACCCGCCTCTAATAGCGCGCAGCGCCGATCGCGGCGCCGCGCGCTATTAACCCTTTAGCCGCGCGCTCAAAGCTGAGCCGCGCGGCTAAAAGTGAAAGTGAAAGTTCCCGGCTAGCTCAGTCGGGCTGTTCGGGATAGCCGCGGCTAATCGCGGCATCCCGAACAGCTGACAGGACAGCGGGAGGGCCCCTACCTGCCTCCTCGCTGTCCGATCGCCGAATGACTGCTCAGTGCCTGAGATCCAGGCATGAGCAGTCATCCGGCAGATTCGTCGATCACTGGTTTCCTATGAGAAACCAGTGATCAACATAGAAGATCAGTGTGTGCAGTGTTATAGGTCCCTATGGGACCTATAACACTGCAAAAAAAAAGTGAAAAAAAAAAGTGAATAAAGATCATTTAACTCCTCCCCTATTAAAAGTTTGAATCACCCCCCTTTTCCAATAATAAAAAAAACACAGTGTAAATAAAAATAAAAATAAACATATGTGGTATCACCGCGTGCGGAAATGTCCGAATTATAAAAATATATCATTAATTAAACCGCTCGGTCAATGGCGTGCGCGCAAAAAAATTCCAAAGTCCAAAATAGTGCATTTTTGGTCACTTTTTATATCATTTAAAAATGAATAAAAAGTGATCAATAAGTCCTATCAATACAAAAATGGTACCGTTAAAAACTTCAGATCACGGCGCAAAAAATGAGCGCTCATACCGCCCCATACACGGAAAAATAAAAAAGTTATAGGGGTCAGAAGATGACAATTTTAAACGTATTAATTTTCCTGCATGTAGTTATGATTTTTTCCAGAAGTCCGACAAAATCAAACCTATATAAGTAGGGTATCATTTTAATCGTATGGACCTACAGAATAAAGAGAAGGTGTCATTTTTACCGAAAAATGTACTACGTAGAAACGGAAGCCCCCAAAAGTTACAAAACAGCGTTTTTTTTTCAATTTTGTCGCACAATGATTTTTTTTCCCGCTTCACCATAGATTTTTGGGCAAAATGACTGACGTCATTACAAAGTAGAATTGGTGGCGCAAAAAATAAGCCATCATATGGATTTTTAGGTGTAAATTTGAAAGAGTTATGATTTTTTAAAGGCAAGGAGCAAAAAACGAAAATGCAAAAACGGAAAAACCTCCGGTCCTTAAGGGGTTAATACCCAAGTATGTCAACGACTTTGATTGCCACTGGAATGGATACGAGGCTCTAAGTATGTGGACAGTGTGAGAAGAGAGGCTTACATTAAGGGCCTCGCTTTTAGAGGAGTTCAATTTACAGTTGCTATATGTGGAGAATCTGCGTATAGAAGTTAGAAGAGAGGGCAGTGAAGTCATGCATTTTATTTTTATGTATACAAAATCCTTCTACTGTTTCCTGAAAAAAATGACCTATTACACATTTATATTTAATTTATTCATTCATTTGCCCAGCCATACAAAGAAAATCTTTCTTTCTCACCATAGAATAACACTTACAGCCAGTCTGAACATATGTAATCAAGCAATTCCTTTATATCAATTTTCCAAATATACATTTTTGTATATTTTTTCTATGATGTCCATGTTCAGAATTGGGTTATCATTCTTACTATCCATAACACATAACATAATCTTACTATCCATAACACAATCTTTTACTGAACAGTGTGGAGATTTTGCTGGTTATCTTTTATGTTCTATTGTATTTTATTTTTATTGTATTATTATTGTCCTTTTATTATGTATCAAGGGTTGTTTTAATATATATTTGATAATCATTCCAAGTTGCAGTTCTTTATATGTGTATGCTCATAAAATAATATATACCACTCTTTGTATACAAGCAAGTCTGAATCCTCTTAAGGGAAATCCAGGACATATATTACTTCCACCATTGTGCAGATACCAATCAGTGTGGCACCCTATAAAAGACCACTCTCATTATTGTCAGCCATGCACAGCCATTGAGAAAGAGGGAACCCCAAACCCCCCCCCCCCCAAAAAAAAAAAAAAAAAAAAACACGTCTGGCCTCCATACAGCACACATTGATATAATCTGCCACTTGTATCATTGACTATTCCTGTATTTCATACCCTAGCATGCGCTGCAGTCCTTTGCTTAAGGAACCGCCGCAGTGTGTGATACGCGCCCAAAAAAGAAACTGCCGCACAAGGACACTGCTATCTGTAGCACTGCACTCCCCTCGCTGCCTGTTCCATGCCATCTACCTACTACCTAGAAGATATCAAAGATTAAAATAGTCGGGCACCTGTACCATCTTCCCTACAGACCATCACTGCTGACATTCACCAGCCTCCACGCCAGGACGGCAAACAGCATGGCGACTGTCAGCCGCACATCACATAAGGATCGCAGGTAACTCTGTTAACAGGCCGGGTGCAGACCCGTGCCAACCAGCGAACTCGTATTACTATCTACCTATTGTTATGATGCACAATCATATAGACATACAGTACTAATTGATGAAGTACTAAACCAAGACTTTGAACTTTCTTTCAGAGAACTTTCTTTCTCAGTACTATCCGTGCATGAAATTGACCACCTAGTAGCAGAGTAGCATATAACATTTTACTAGTCATTTGAACTATACACATATATATGTTTTTTAAAATATATATTGCAATATTGTACTACTAGTGTACTGGCTCAACAGCAAGGGCCCTGCTCAGTGACCAGATTACACCATACATTTTATTCTGTTTTATTTTAACTAAACCATGTCTTTATGCCAGCTATATCTCTAGCCCTCCATTAAATATACCATTTTAATTAATTACTATATCTAAATACATCTTTGCTATCTGTAAAAAACTCCATTATACTGTTAGTCATTGGTTTTTAACTGTCATCGTTCAGATCTGTCCTAATATGGATTTGGCACAAGGAGATAATGGAAGCCAATATGAACAGTATCTGAACCAAACCTTCAAACAGTAACATTATAAATACAAATAATAAACTATACTTTGGAGTCTTCCCTCATCTTATTTGACAATTCTGATATACACTGTATCACATTTGGAAGCATGTTGATTTTCCTACCTGTACATGTTGGAAATGCCGTCCACTGTCCATTCACACACATAGATTCCTCTGGCCCAGTGAGATGAAATCCACGTTTGCAGCTGAATATCACAATGTCATCAGTTACGTATGTTTCTTTTTTGGAGGATTCGGTTATGTCACCATTGTCTATCTTGGGTTGACTTCTGCATTGTGTTAATTCTTGGGGGGAAAAACAGAGCAAATGTAACTTTTTTTGTTTTTACTTTAGGATTGTACGATCTTCATCTTTACAAATAGTGTACATGAACAGCTGAACATAATGACTAGAATGCTTTTCTGTTGTGAAACAATCTTACCTTCACAGAGCAGGCCTGCATTAACTTACATACTTGCTTCATTCTAATTCAAGACCCAAGAGAAAGTAATAGTAATAGTAAAAAGCTGTGTGATCCAAACTAGGGAGTTGTGATTTGATGGTACAAAAATGTTTCAAATTGCAGAGAAATTAAAATCAATCTAATCTCGGCACATTGACAGAGTCTGGAGGTGGCAGCAGCAGCATAATGAGATCATATGACGGCACAATGACAGAGCCTGGAGGTGGCAGCAGCAGGAGTCCTGAAAGTGACCCAGTGACAGAGTGGGACAGTGGGTGGTAATTCCAGTACCCACTGATGAAGGTGGGTAAAAGAAGGAGCACTTGGCATCAGATTTGTGGCATCAGGTGGGTGGAAGGATCAGAATAGTAGCTGAGGCAGGTAGGCAGAAGAAATCGGCTATGTTTTGCCTGTAGATCAGGCTTGGAGCAATCAAATGCTGATCGGACATGACGGAGCAAGGTAAGGGGGTCTCCGCGCGCGTCCTAGCTGGTTGGAACATCACGATTTTATCACGATGTCCCAATCAGCCCAACTGAGCTGCCGGGAAGCTTTTACTTAAATTTTTAGACACGGCGATCAACTTTGATTGCCGCGTCTAAAGGTGCCGCACGCTATTAGCCCAGGGTCCTGGCTATCGTTAGCAGCCTGGACCGACCCGGTGTGGTGCGGGGTCACAACGTGACCACATTTTAAACACAGGGATCAGACGAGGGGCCTACAGGTACGCCCTTCGTCCTGAAGGAGTTAAAGAGATGACTGAGTTTAATGTGCCACCAGCCGCATGAGATCACATGGCAGCACAATGACACAGCCTGGAGGTGGCAACAGCCTACATAGGCTACAGAGCAGCACAATTACAGAGCATGGAGGTGGCATTAGCATGAGGACACCATAGGGTGGCACAATGACAGAGCCTAGAGGTGGCAGCAGCATGAGGAGACCATTGGGCGGCACAATGACAAAACCTGGAGGTGGCAGCAGCATGAGGATACCATATGGTGGCACATTGACAGAGTCTGGAGGTGGCAGCAGCAGCATGATGAGATCATATGATGGCACAATGACAGAGCCTGGAGGTGGCAGCAGCAGGAATCCTGAAAGTGACCCAGTGACAGAGTGGGACGGTGGGTGGCAATCCCAGTACCCGCTGATGATGGTGGGTGAAAGAAGGAGCACTTGGCATCAGATTTGTAGCATCAGGTGGGTGGCAGGATCAGAATAGTAGCTGAGGCAGGTAGGCAGAAGAAATTGGTCTCTTTTGTCAAAGTGTTTGTCACGATTCGGCTTCCAGGTAGTGGATCCTCTGTGTCAGCGAGGGATTGGCGTGGACCGTGCTAGTGGACCGGTTCTAAGAAGCTACTGGTTTTCACCAGAGCCCGCCGCAAAGCGGGATGGTCTTGCTGCGGCAGTAGCAACCAGGTCGTATCCACTAGCAACGGCTCTACCTCGCTGACTGCTGAGAAGGCGTGGGACAGAAGGACTAGGCAGAGGCAAGGTCAGACGTAGCAGAAGGTCGGGGGCAGGCGGCAAGGTTCGTAGTCAGGATGGGTAGCAGAAGTTCAGGTACACAGGCTTTGGACACACTAAACGCTTTCACTGGCACAAGGCAACAAGATCCGGCAAGGGAGTGCAAGGGAGGAGACCAGATATAGCCAGGGAGCAGGTGGAAGCCAATTAAGCTAATTGGGCCAGGCACCAATCATTGGTGCACTGGCCCTTTAAGTCTCAGAGAGCTGGCGCGCGCGCGCCCTAGAGAGCGGAGCCGCGCGCGCCAGCACATGACAGCAGGGGACCGGGACGGGTAAGTGACCTGGGATGCGATTCGCGAGCGGGCGCGTCCCGCTGTGCGAATCGCATCCCCAACGGCCATGACAGTGCAGCGCTCCCGGTCAGCGGGACTGACCGGGGCGCTGCAGGGAGAAAGACGCCGTGAGCGCTCCGGGGAGGAGCGGGGACCCGGAGCGCTAGGCGTAACAGTACCCCCCCTTAGGTCTCCCCTTCTCTTTGTCCGGTAACTGCCTCCCCTGGGATGAGGACACCGGGAAAGAATGGAGGGTTTCCTCAACGGCAGGCAGTACAGCAGGAGTGGGAATGGGGAGGGAGGGCAGAGGGCGAGACCTGGCACGGGGCAGTGTGACACCAGGACGGGGGCCATGGGGAGGCACAGAGGCTTGCCTGACGGGACTGGGAGGGGGGGAGAGGCACTTCCTGTGGCAGGCAGAGTCCCAGTTCCTGATCTCCCCGGTGGTCCAATCAATGGTGGGGGAATGAAGCCGGAGCCAAGGCAGACCGAGGAGGACCTCAGAGGTACAGTTGGGGAGAATGAAGAACTCAATCCTCTCAAGGTGGGGTCCAATAGACATGAGGAGGGGCTCTGTGCGGTAACGCACGGTGCAGTCCAATCTGGCTCCGTTGACCGCGGAAATGTAGAGCGGCTTAACGAGACGGGTCACCGGGATGCTGAATTTATTAACAAATGACTCCAAAATAAAATTTCCAGAGGCACCGGAGTCCAAGCAGGCCACGGCTGAGAGGGAGGAGTTGGCTGAAGAAGAAATCCGCACGGGTACCGTGAGACGTGGAGGAGCAGACTTGGAACCAAGAGACGCCACACCCACGTGAGCTGGGTGCGTGCGTGCGTTTCCCAGGCGTGGAGGACGGATAGGACAATCCACCAAGAAATGCTCGGTACTGGCACAGTAAAGACAGAGATTTTCTTCCCTACGGCGATTCCTCTCTTCCTGGGTCAGGCGAGACTTATCCACTTGCATGGCCTCCTCGGCGGGAGGCCCAGGCGTAGACTGCAACGGATACTGTGGGAGAGGTGCCCAGAGATCTAAGTCTTTTTCCTGGCGGAGCTCTTGGTGTCGCTCAGAAAAACGCATGTCAATGCGGGTAGCTAGATGGATGAGTTCTTGCAGATTGGCAGGAATCTCTCGTGCGGCCAGCACATCCTTGATGCGACTGGATAGGCCTTTTTTAAAGGTCGCGCAGAGAGCCTCGTTATTCCATGATAACTCTGAAGCAAGAGTACGAAATTGGATGGCGTACTCGCCCACTGAAGAATTACCCTGGACCAGGTTCAACAGGGCAGTCTCGGCAGAAGAAGCTCGGGCTGGCTCCTCGAAGACACTCCGGAGTTCAGCGAAGAAGGCCTGGACTGTGGCTGTGGCAGGATCATTGCGGTCCCAGAGTGGTGTGGCCCAAGACAAGGCCTTTCCTGAAAGAAGGCTTACTACGAACGCCACCTTAGACCGTTCTGAAGGAAACAAGTCCGACAACATCTCCATATGCAGGGAACACTGAGACAAAAATCCACGGCAGAGTTTAGAGTCCCCATCAAATTTGTCCGGCAGGGACAAGCGGAGGTTAGGAGCGGCCACTCGCTGCGGAGGAGGTGCAGGAGCTGGCGGAGGAGATGGTTGCTGCTGTAGCAGAGGCAGAAGTTGCTGTAACATGGCGGTCAACTGCGACAGCTGCTGTCCTTGTTGGGCAATCTGCTGCGATTGCTGAGCGACCACCGTGGGAAGATCAGCGAGACTTGGCAGCGGCACCTCAGCGGGATCCATGGCCGGATCTACTGTCACGATTCGGCTTCCAGGTAGTGGATCCTCTGTGTCAGCGAGGGATTGGCGTGGACCGTGCTAGTGGACCGGTTCTAAGAAGCTACTGGTTTTCACCAGAGCCCGCCGCAAAGCGGGATGGTCTTGCTGCGGCAGTAGCAACCAGGTCGTATCCACTAGCAACGGCTCTACCTCGCTGACTGCTGAGAAGGCGTGGGACAGAAGGACTAGGCAGAGGCAAGGTCAGACGTAGCAGAAGGTCGGGGGCAGGCGGCAAGGTTCGTAGTCAGGATGGGTAGCAGAAGTTCAGGTACACAGGCTTTGGACACACTAAACGCTTTCACTGGCACAAGGCAACAAGATCCGGCAAGGGAGTGCAAGGGAGGAGACCAGATATAGCCAGGGAGCAGGTGGAAGCCAATTAAGCTAATTGGGCCAGGCACCAATCATTGGTGCACTGGCCCTTTAAGTCTCAGAGAGCTGGCGCGCGCGCGCCCTAGAGAGCGGAGCCGCGCGCGCCAGCACATGACAGCAGGGGACCGGGACGGGTAAGTGACCTGGGATGCGATTCGCGAGCGGGCGCGTCCCGCTGTGCGAATCGCATCCCCAACGGCCATGACAGTGCAGCGCTCCCGGTCAGCGGGACTGACCGGGGCGCTGCAGGGAGAAAGACGCCGTGAGCGCTCCGGGGAGGAGCGGGGACCCGGAGCGCTAGGCGTAACAGTGTTGGTGTGGCACCATGGATAATCTAGTCTGATGCGCATCAGGCATTGGTGGGTGGAAATCCTGGCTGATTCATCTTGACAAAGGTTAGTCACTCCACATTTTTGGTGGACAGGCGAGTTCTCCTTGGGGTTACTATGGCCCCCGCCGCACAAAACACCCACTCTGATGCCACACTACTGGCCGGGCAAGACAGCTTTTCCAAGGTAAACTCTGGTAGTTGTGGCCACAAATCCAGTTTGGCTGCCCATAAGTCCCGCGAATCTACAATGTGGGTTGGCAGGGTCATATCCAAGTTATGCCACCACCTGCTGGTTCAGGTCCTTCTCAAGTTCTACCAGCTGCTGCTGATTAGTTGCTTAACTAAGCAGGTGAAGAAAGCTACTCATCAGCGACTATAGACTCAGGCTGCTGCTAATGGAGCTGGTACTGGTTCTGCCATTTCACCCCTCCCCAGCAGCCATGGCAGTGGAACGTGATCACAGAGGGCCTGCGGGAGGATGGACAATGGCGCAGAGTCAGACCTGTGAGAGGATGGACAATGGTGCAGTTAGGCATCGGCCAACTAACTATGTAGGATGTCTCTGTAGTAGGTGAATTTGTCCTCCCCCTCAGTGGGTGTGAAAAAAGCCCCCATTTTGTGCCTGTAGCGAGGGTCCAATAAGGTGGAGAGCTGTAAGACATCCCGCAGCCGAATGGTGACAAATCAGCAGTCACTACGCAAGCAAGTGAGCATGCATCGTGCCATTTGTGTAAGTGACTCGAAGGGACTCCCTTCCTCCATCTCCACTGCATACTGCCAAAGTGTGTCCAGGTCCTCTTGGACAAAGAACAGTCGAGGTGTAATCCTCTGGAAAAATGGGACATCCAAATAGGGGCGCAGACTTCAAGCTGAAGAATGCAGTTTCTTCATCCCTTGAATGAATAAACTACATTGCGATGAATCAACTACATTCTTCAGCTTGAAGTCTGCGCCCCTATTTGGATGTCCCATTTTTCCAGAGGATTACACCTCGACTGTTCTTTGCTACTGTTACCGGATTACCAGGAGTTATTCCGGAGGGACCAGGAGGCAGCAATCTTCTACCCATTTGCATGCTGTTACATAGTTAGTATGGGTGAAAAAAGACATACGTCCATCAAGTTCAACCAGATGTTATGCTCTGAGCATAACTCTTCAAGGTAAGGGTCCATCCATTAGACCCGCGTCCATTTATTGTTGTATCTATTATCCTGAGTTTACCTGCACGAGGTGCGCACCTCTCTCTCTCCTTTTTGTATTCTACTAGGTCCTCTGAGAACAACATAGGACAGAGGCAGTTGGAGGATAGGGACTGCTCCCGGGCCATTCCAACTGAGGGTTGAGTCTGAGGAACCACCGACTGTTGACTGGGGTGTCGCATGTCACTTAGGATGAAGTGGAAGACTGAGTTAACCAATCAATGACCGCTGCAGTGTTGCATGTGAGAAACGACCTCCCAACACGGGAGCTCAGACCTCTCACTGTGCATGTAACCTCACAGGTTCTGTCAGTACCCCCCTTTTAGGAGGGACCACTGGACCCTTCACAACCTGAGAGTTAAGTGGTACAGATGAATCATCAATTTCTACATCAGTATCCTCATCCTCAATGTCACACAACTCATTGGTGTCCTCACAATCATCTTCACACTTTTCTGACTACAAATCCACATGATTATTCTCCAAACATTTATTGCCCAAGATATCACAATGCACAGATTTAGTCAGAGGCTTCTGCAAAACTGGTTCAAAGACAGTCTCAGATATAACATCAGTTTACACTAAAGATGAAACAATACCCCCCAGAAGAACTTTGCTAGGTGTAGTTCTCTTATGGACATTACATACCTTTGCGCCCAAGTGGCCTCCCCGATTACCACTTGGACATGGACAATTGATACGGGATCCAATTAAATGAGTGTCCTCTCCATAGTAAAAACACAGGCCATAGAGTTGATGAAACCTCCTGCGTTCTTGCGGGGTACGAATGGACCCTATCTGCATAGCTTCATCCTCTAGCTCAAATTTAGAGACAGGAGAGGAATCAAGCAGGACAGGAGAGACAGATGATGAATAACACTCCAGTTTGCACTCTCGCAAATGTCTAGCCAAATGCACAGCTAAAGTCATGGCTTGGTCAAGGGTATCAGGAGAGGGATAAGTTACAAGCATGTCCTTTAAGGTGTCAGATAACCCTACTCTAAACTGACAAATCAAGGCTGGAGTATTCGAGTTGGAGGCCACACACCACTTTCTAAAATCTGCACAGTACTCCTCTACTGGTCTGTGACCTTGCTTCAATGTAAGCAGTTGACTTTCAGCGTACGCAGCATGGTCCGGTTAAGCATACAAGAGACACTATCTGCAAATAAGGCATCCACTAAGGACAACTCTGGAGCATCAGAACCAAAATACCCATTCCTGGGGACCCCCTTGCAAAAGAGACATAATAATACCCACTCTCTGGGCCTCAGTACCAGATATGTAAGACCTTAACCTGAAGTACAATTTGCAGCTCTCACAAAAGGTTTTGAACATTTTGCGGTTACCAGAAAATCGGTCAGGGAGACTAACTTGTGCTTCCACAGGAGCTGGAGCAGAAACAAATGACACTTTAATTCGGACAGACTCCAGCTCTTGAATTCTGGCTAAAAAGCTCTGAACTAACTGCTCCTGATCTTGCAACCTCTGAGTCAAGGTCTGGACTAATACTGACTGAGAAGACTCATATTGCTGAAGTCTTTCAGCTAAATCGTGGACAAGCTGAGTCATGCCCTGTATTTGCTCCACCAAAGCAGACATAGCTTCCATAATGCAGGAACAAGGCAAATGCAGGTATGTGGGCCTTCTATAATGTCATGTCTGGGCAAGGAAGGAGTGCACACTATTTTTGCCCACTCCCCCTATCCATGCCTACTTACATATCCACCCTAGGTAGCAGGTCCGTAACCACGGTGACAGTCCCTACTTATCAATAAGTGAGGTTAGTGCAGTCAAAATAATTAAATTATAATGCAGACGGAGGTCGGGACACA
Source organism: Hyla sarda (assembly GCF_029499605.1). Taxonomy (NCBI): domain Eukaryota; kingdom Metazoa; phylum Chordata; class Amphibia; order Anura; family Hylidae; genus Hyla; species Hyla sarda. Next base: position 38,905,597 of record NC_079194.1, read on the forward strand.
GAATGTAATCACTCAGACTAACAGAAAAATAACTAAACATACACACAATAAGTCGCTGTCCACAGTCCGATACCAAGAGATTACAGATAAGCCTAATTGCCAAGCCTGGAGATGAGTCAGAGGGTGGAGCCAAAGGGTTAAAATGCCAGACATAACATATACAATATAAATGCTAGCTAGGAGTACACAGAGCTCTATAGCAAGCAAGGATTGGGAGTAGACTGCCAGCTTATATGGAGCCAGAACAGGTGCTCCAATCAAGGTCAACTGACCAGTCCAGAAAGCTGAGCATATCCCTAACCAAAACAAAACAGAGAGAGCTGTCATAACCATTTAACCTTACGGGTTCTGACACATGGCCTGGCACTTCTCTGCCTGACATACGGTCCTATACGGTTGCAACAGAAACTTGTGGAACATTCAATGTGTGTGTGTATATATCCCTGCTTTTACACTAACAAGCCACTATACACTTTTAACAGTAAACATGTACAACAGTGGAGTACGTCTATATTTTACTTTTTATAGAGAAATATGCCCCTATACGGCTGCAAGAGAAATTTGCGGAACACTCAATGTTTGTATATATCCCTGCTTTTACATTAACAGGCCACTATACACTTGAAACAGAAAACACGTACAACAGCGGAGTGCGTATATATATATATATATATATATATATATATATATATATATATAACTTTTTTAGAGTAATATGCTCCAGTATGGTTTCACCAGAAATAAGCGTAACAATCTAGTGTGTAAGCCTTTTAGTGCTTTTACACTTACTGCCCCCTATTAGCTTTACCCAGAAAAAACATAGGACTGCGGAGTGCGTACATATTATATTTTTTTTAGATTAATAGTATGGTTGCACCAGAAATAAGCGTAACAGTCTAGTGCGTAAGTCTTTTATTGCTTTTACACTTACTGCCCCCTATTAGATTTAACCAGAAAAAAACGTAGAACTGCAGAATTCATAAATTTTAATTTTTTTTTTTTTTTTTTTTTTTTTTACAGTAATACGCCCCAGTACGGTTGCAACAGAGAAAAGCATACTTCCTCTTTCTGAACTGTCCCTGCCTGCACTATGGCTGCTTGAAGTCTTTGAATGGGGATTGCTCCCAGTTCTGAACTCAATTGGCAGACTCTGAAACAACTTCTGAACTGTCCCTGCCTGCCTGCAGTGAAGTGGGCTTGAGGCCAATGGATTTCCTGTGTGCTGATCTGTACTGTCAGCAGTAATACTAATTAGTGACCACACAGTGTCTGCTCTCTCTCTAGCCAGAACAAATGCGGGCTTGAGGTGAATGGATTTGCAGCTGTAAATATCTGTATTGTCAGTAATGGTGATTAGTGCGCACACACAGTCTCTGCTCTCTCAGCAAAACGTCCGGAAAATGTCCGTCTTTGGCAATGGCTGCCAAATTTATAGGGCTGCAACATCACAGGGCTGGCTGGCTGCAGCCTGCTGGCTGCTGATAGGCTGCATGCCGCCATATGATTCAGGGTTATGCCGCCTACCCGCCTTCCCAGACTTCCTTGCCCCATGTCCTCCCACGTGTAGCCGCCATTTTAGCATCCCAGCCTGCACAAAATGTAGTGAATGAAGCGATTTATTACCACAAAGCGCGAGGAAATTTGGATTAGTTCAGAATCTAATTTTTTTATGAAATTCAGAACAAAATCGACTTTGTCAGCTTCGATTCTTTGGAAGAGAGGAGCCGGGGAGAGAAATCGCCTGGTGCGAACAAGATCCTTTTCCTGTTGGAGCTCCTGGCGTCTTTCTGAGAAACGCATGTCGATGCGGGTGGCAAAATGGATAAGTTCAGACAGGTTAGCAGGAATTTCTCGTGCGGCCAGTACATCTTTGATGTTGCTGGATAAGCCTTTCTTGAAGGTCGCGCAGAGGGCCTCATTGTTCCAGGATAATTCTGAGGCGAGGGTATGAAACTGGATGGCGTATTCGCCTACGGAAGAACTCCCTTGGACTAGGTTCAGCAAAGCAGTCTCGGCAGAGGAGGCCCGGGCTGGCTCCTCGAAGACACTACGAACTTCATCGAAGAAGGACTGGACAGTGGCAGTGACAGGATCATTGCGGTCCCAGAGCGGTAAGTGGGGTGATGACGTGGGCCGTACCAGGGGAACGGAGTCTAAGGGGTTACTGGTTTTCACCAGAGCCCGCTGCAATGCGGGATGGACTTGCAGCGGCAGGTAACCCCCAGGTCGTTCCACCCGATAGCGACTCAACCCCAGCTGACGGCTGAGACAGGCGCGGTACAAGGGACAAGGCAAGAGCAAGGTCGGACGTAGCAGAAGGTCAGGGCAGGCCGCAAGGATCGTAGTCAGGGGCAACAGCAGAAGGTCTGGAACACTGGCTTGGAACATACACAAGAATGCTTTCACTGGCACTGAGGCAACAAGATCCGGCGATACCAGGAAGGGGAAGTGGGTTTTTAATAATGAGGACACAGGTGTAAGTACTGATTGGACCAGGCGCCAATCAATGGAATGGTTGTTACTTTTTTTTTTTTTTTGTGTTTATAGGCTTGTGGACATGTAACTATTGATCTATTCTGGATGTCGTTCCCTATTTGGATTTGTGACTAGATCTGCATGTATTCATTATTATAATTTGCAAATATAAATGTGCAGGTAGGCATAAACTTTGAAAGCGATACTATATCTATTATGTGGTCAAATAATGACAGCAGCATGTATGGAAACATTATGGGGACTGCATTAAAAGTCACCTAGTTGGAGGTAAAAAAAAACTTAAAGTTTAATAAGATAATACTCTAAAATAAAAATAAAAACCTCCCCACAAAAACAATACATGTATTTTTATATAAAATATTTTACTAAATATATGGTACTGCCACGTTCGTAAGGACCTTATCTATAAAAGTATATAATTATTTATCCCTCCCAGTAATCTTCATAAAGAAATAGTAAAAATATTTAATAATTTTGGGAAAGCAATAAAAAAAAGTTGTATGCTCCTGAAAATTACACCGATAAAAACTAAAAGTTTTTCTGATAAAACAAGCCCCAAAATAATTTCCATTACGAAAAATAAATTAATAATTAAAATTATGGGTCACAAAGTTTGTTTTTTAACCCCTTAAGGACGCAGGACGTAAATGTACGTCCTGGTGCGGTGGTACTTAACGCACCAGGACGTACATTTACGTCCTAAGCATAACCGCGGGCATCAGAGCGATGCCCGTGTCATGCGCGGCTGATCCCGGCTGCCTATCTCGCGGGCGTCCGCCATTAACCCCTCAGGTGCCGGAATCAATACAGATCCCGGCATCTGCGGCAGTGCGCGATTTGAATGAATGATCGGATCGCCCGCAGCGCTGCTGCGGGGATCCGATCATTCATAACGCCGCACAGAGGTCCCCTCACCTTCCTCCGTGCGGCTCCCGGCGTCTCCTGCTCTGGTCTGTGATCGAGCAGACCAGAGCAGAAGATCACCAAAAACACTGATCTGTTCTATGTCCTATACATAGAACAGATCAGTATTAGCAATCATGGTATTGCTATGAATAGTCCCCTATGGGGACTATTCAAGTGTAAAAAAATTTAAAAAAAAATGTAAAAGTAAAAGTAAAAAAAAAGTGAAAAATCCCCTCCCCCAATAAAAAAGTAAAACGTCCGTTTATTCCTATTTTACCCCCAAAAAGCGTAAAAAATTTTTTTTATAGACATATTTGGTATCGCCGCGTGTGTAAATGTCCGAACTATTAAAATAAAATGTTAATGATCCCGTACAGTTAACGGCGTGAACGGAAAAAAAAAAAGTCCAAAATTCCTATTTTTTTAATACATTTTATTTTAAAAAAATTATAAAAAATGTATTAAAAGTTTTTTATATGCAAATGTGGTATCAAAAAATAAAATATAAATAAATATAAAAGTATGTAACAATGGGTATCATTTTAATCGTATTGACCCTCAGAATAAAGAACACACGTCATTTTTACCATAAATTGTACGGCGTGAAAACGAAACCTTCCAAAATTAGCAAAATTGCGTTTTTCGTTTTAATTTCCCCACAAAAATAGTGTTTTTTGGTTGCGCCATACATTTTATGATATAATGAGTTATGTCATTACAAAGGACAACTGGTCATGCAAAAAACAAGCCCACATACTAGTCTGTGGATGAAAATATAAAAGAGTTATGATTTTTAGAAGGCGAGGAGGAAAAAATGAAAACTTAAAAATTAAATTGTCTGAGTCCTTAAGGCCAAAATGGGCTGAGTCCTTAAGGGGTTAATTGAAAAACTTAAATACTGGCCAGAGATTTAAATTTAAATGTTATTTTTACCACCCAGAAAAGAGTGTAAATTTAAAATGCAAAAAATGACAAAGTTGCATTTTTCCCTTGTCCCACCCCCAAAAAATAATTAGTACAAGTTGATGAACACATTTGTTTAATTGCAAAATGACCCCTTTAAAAAATGTAGCTCGTCCAGCAAAATAAAAAGTCCTCATGGTTATGTTGATGTAAAAATAAAAAGTTATAAGGGGAGATGCATTTAAACCTGTGTAGAGGAAGAGTGGTACAGTTGCTCATGGAAACCAATCATATTGCTTCTTCAATTTTTAAAGAGAAATATGAAAAATAAAAGAAGCAATCTGATTGGTTGTCATGGACAACTGCTCCACTCTGCCTCTACACAGGATTTAAAAAATCTACCACATAGATCTTAGAATTTAAGAATAAAAAAACTAAAATAGAAACAAAATTGGGCAAAAAGGCCTAAAATGGTTTGGTCACTAGTGGTATTGGCTATTTTTGCAGGATAATTGGCCCTGCCACACTACAAACAATTTTCAAAACTGGTTTGAGGAACATTACATTTTGGACTGCATTGTGAATTGTAGAAAACCTATGTATTGTTTACTTGCCTTTTGCTGCAGTCAGCGGGAAGGCAATTGCTTCATAAAATACACAGAATAATCTAAAATCTGATTACATTTGGAAGGCTGTTTATATTTTAGACAGTTCAAAAAACAAGCATTTTTTTTCAATGCAGTGAATAAAAAAGGTATTTAATATAAATGGTAATCCTGTGCACCCACACTAAACCCAATACACTACAGTGTAGGTAAACAGGAGACCGTTAAGGGGTCAATGAGTAAAATATGTACCTGTAGTCCGGAGCTGTGTCCCTCCGAACATACTCCGCTATCCCCACTGAATTGTGCACAGGAGGGGGGCCCGCCAGGGGAATTTACATATTCATTGGTGCTGGTTACGTGAGCGCTCAGTAGGCACAAGCCCATAACGTAACGTAACTCTTGTAACCAGCACCAATGAATATTTAAATTCACCTGGCAGGCCCCCCTCCTGTGCACAATTTAGTGAGAGATAGAAGAGGATCTTCGGAGGGACACAGCTCTGGACTACAGGTACACATTTAACTAATTGACCCCTCATCGATCTCCTGTTCACCCGCACTGTAACCCAGTGTATTGGGTTTAGAGATTTTGCCCAAAGCGACCAAACACAGCTCCACCCATTCTTCACATGTACACATTACATACAAATAACTTACGGATGCACTCTGGGGGTGTGTCCCATTTTCCTTCAATACAGCGGATTACTGGAGAGCCATTCATCTTATATCCTCTTTCACATGTCATGGTAACATTGTCATTGGTATAATACTCTTCCTTTCGATCTTTAATTTCAGCATGTATTGGAATATATGGATGTGGACATTTTATTATTTTTTCTAGAAGGTAATAAAAATGATACATTAATAAGCATTGTCGCTTAACAATCTCTGTCTTAATACACACCACCTAAACCAAAAATGTTTAACTTCTTAAAGCCCTAGTTATGCAGGCTTCCTGGAGAAATTTTCTGCCTCAGATCCACAGAAGTCTGCAGCGAAATCCGCAGCCACAACATTTGCATCAAATTGTGCAAACTGTGGTGACCATTTATTGTGGATTTTTCACTTCAGTCTTTCCTGTGGATTTTCTAATAAAAAAAATAAAATCATTTTATATGGATTCATGAAGATCAGAGCACAATATGGGGTAATAGACTTGCCTGTGGAGTTTGCTGCAAATATTGACTTTCCCATTGAAGTCAATAGGGAAAATCTACAGGAAATCTGCAAACAGCCGACAACTGGAATTCAAATGTAAAAAAATCTAGACAAAAAATGTATTTCATTGAGGAGAAAAAAATCAGCAGCATGTGGATGAGATTTGTAAAATCTTTTCCACATGCATGGAATGGTAATCCGCTATCATTTTCATGCATTAGTCCATATATAGGGCAGACATCAGGGCAGACATGTGCTGTCCTTTAAAGGGGTACTCCCGTGGAAAACTTTTTTTTTTTTAATCAACTGGTTCCAAAAAGTTAAACAGATTTGTAAATGACTTCTATTAAAAATCTTAATCCTTCCAGTACTTTTTATGGGCGGTATCCTACAGAGGAAATGCTTTTATTTTTGGATTTCTCTGATGTCATGACCACAGTGCTCTCTGTTGACCTCTGGTGTCCATTTTGGAACTGTCCAGAGCAGGAGAAAATCCCCATAGCAAACATATGCTGCTCTGGACAGTTCCTAAAATGGACAGCAGAGGTCAGCAGAAAGCACTGTGGTCATGACATCAGAGAAATCCAAAAAGAAAAGCATTTCCTCTGTAGTATACAGCCCATAAAATGTACTGGAAGGATTAAGATTTTAAATTACAAATTTGGCACCAGTTGATTTAAAAAAAAAAAGTTTTCCACGGCAGTACCCCTTTAATGAAGTTCACCCAAAATTCCGCCAAAAGAATAAACATGTTCATTCTCTCAGCAGACCACGTAATGCTAATTCTTCTTTACTAGCTAATATAGCACTAATGGGTTAAAAACAAATAAAGTGCAGAAAACTATGTAATCATGCGCACAGACAGCGACATATCAACCAATCACATTTAGTCACTATGAAATATATGGTAAAGTCCAAACTGAAACTTCCTCTTTGCTGCTCATTGCATGAGATAAGTTGTTTCAGTTTTCCCGTAAGAGTTTTTTGGACTTAAAGGGGTACTCCACTGGAAAACATTATTATTATTATTATTATTATTATTATTATTATTATTATTATTATTTTTAAATCAACTGGTTCCAGAAAGTTAAACAGATTTTCAAATACCTTTTCTCTAAAAATCTTAATCCTTCCAGTACTTATCAGCTGCTGTATACTACAGTGAAAGTTATTTTCTTTTGAAGTTCTTTTCTGTCTGACCACAGTGCTCTCTGCTGACACCTCTGTCTATTTTAGAAGCTGTATAGAATAGGAGCAAATATCCATAGCAAACCTATCCTGCTCTGGACAGTTCTTGACATGGACAGAGGTGTCAGCAGAGAGCACTCTGATCAGACAAATAGGAAATTCAAAAAGAAAATAACTTCCTCTGTAGTATACAGCAGCTGATAAATACTGTAAGGATTAAGATTTTTAAATAGAAGTAATTTACGAATCTGTTAAACTTTCTGGCATCAGTTGTTAAAAAAAAAAAATAATAATTTTCCAGCGCAGTACCCCTTTAATTTCATTTCATTTCATTGTATTGTTTATCTATGATTATTGTAAATATTTATTTATTCATGATTATTTTTTTATATTTCTCATGATTGCCACTTCCTGCATTTATTAGATAGATAGATATTATCGTTTATCTGTATTTAATTTGTTTATTTATATATATAGTTTCCTTCGGCACGCGCTCCTTCTTCTGCTATGATCCTCTGCTGAGTTATTTTGTTGTGACACAGGACTTTTTTTCCCGGGATCTCCCGATATCAGCTGCGCAGCTAGTTATTAGCTGTTGAGCATCTGTATTCCTCATTTGCCATCAGAACTGTTCTCAGTACACGAGTGCTGCCACCCTGTGTCTTCTTTTAGTAATGCAAATTGTATTCTTTCCCCATATATTGGCCTTATTTATTGCTTATTTCCACTTTACCTTCCTAGTTGCCATTATTTTCAGATTTTAAAGTTAATTAATTTTTTGGTCATCCATCCATTAAAATATTTATTTATATATAAATGGCCGCAATATGGCTGCCGATTATATAGGGCTGTGACATCACAGGGGTGACTGGCTGCTGATAGGCTGCATCCTGCATATGATTCAGGGTCATCCCACCTACTTCCCTTCTGTACTGACATGTGGATCCGCTATTTTAGATGCCCTGGAGCCTGGAATGCTGTAAAATGGAGTTTAATTCAAAAACCAAAAAAGGGACCCTTTGGAAGTCACAGAACATACGCAAAAACGTAGTATAAATACACGGAGAACCAGCGTATAATGAATCAAAGATAGAAAAAGTTTATTTCAATATATATCATTAAAAACAGTCACAGACAAAAATAGCGAACAGTGAACACACACGTGAAGGTGCATAGATGCACCTTCACGTGTGTTTCACTGTTCACTTTTTGCAACTCTCACTTATGCACGTCTTTTTGTCTTTTAATGTGTCCCGACTGGCGGAACTGGCCACTCCGCCAATCAACTTTAATTTTTATTTCCATTTTTCCTGTATCACTCTATTTCTACTTTCACTGTGCACTTGCACTTACATTTTCCATTTTATTATTGCCGGCATTGTTCTTCGTTCGAAGTCCCTGCCGCCGTCTACACACATCTACACATAGGTGTCACGATGCCGGCTGGCAGGTAGTGGATCCTCTGTGCCAGAGAGGGATAGCGAGGACCGTGCTAGTGGACCGGTTCTAAGTCACTACTGGTTTTCACCAGAGCCCGCCGCAAAGCGGGATGGTCTTGCTGCGGCGGTAGTGACCAGGTCGTATCCACTAGCAACGGCTCACCTCTCTGGCTGCTGAAGATACTGAAGATAGGCGAGGTACAAGGGAGTAGGCAGTAGCAAGGTCGGACGAAGCAGAAGATCGGGGGCAGGCGGCAAGGTTCGTAGTCAGGGGAGATAGCAAAGGTACTGGTACACAGGCTATTGAACACACAAGGAACGCTTTCACTGGCACTAAGGCAACAAGATCCGGCAAGGGAGTGCAAGGGAGGAGACTAGATATAGCCAGGGAACAGGTGGGAACCAATTAAGCTAATTGGGCCAGGCACCAATCATTGGTGCACTGGCCCTTTAAGTCTCAGGGAGCTGGCGCGCGCGCGCCCTAGAGAGCGGAGCCGCGCGCGCCAGCACATGACCGCAGGAGACGGGAACGGGTAAGTGACCTGGGATGCGATTCGCGAGCGGGTGCGTCCCGCTGTGCGAATCGCATCCCCAACGGCCATGGCAGAGCAGCGCTCCCGGTCAGCGCTGACCGGGGAGCTGCAGGGAGAAGGACGCCGAGAGCGCTCCGGGGAGGAGCGGGGACCCGGAGCGCTAGGCGTAACAGTACCCCCCCCCTTAGGTCTCCCCTTCTCTTTATCGGGTAACTGCCTCCCCTGGGATGAGGACACCGGGAAAGGATGGAGGGATTCCTCAACGGCAGGCAGAACCGCAGGAGTAGGAATGGGGAGAGAGGGCAGAGGGCGAGACCTGGCACGGGGCAGTGTGACACCAGGACGAGGGCCATGAGGGGACACAGAAGCTTGCCTGATGGAACTGGGAGGGGGGAGGGGCATTTCCTGTGGCAGGCAGAGTCCTTAATGACCTTAGGGGGACCGAATACAGGAGGAACCACAGAGTTACGGCAAGGGTTACTGGGAACCGGTTTTAGACAGTTCTTGGCACAAGAGGACCCCCAACTCTTGATCTCCCCAGTGGACCAATCCAGGATTGGGGAATGAAGTTGAAGCCAGGGAAGTCCAAGGAGAATTTCCGAGGTGCAATTGGGGAGGACCAAAAGTTCAATCCTCTCGTGATGAGATCCGATGCTCATAAGAAGGGGCTCCGTGCGGAAACGTATGGTACAGTCCAACCTGGCTCCGTTGACTGCGGAAATGTGGAGTGGCTTGACAAGACGGGTCACCGGAATACGGAATTTATTCACAAAGGACTCCCGAATAAAATTCCCAGAAGCTCCAGAGTCCAGGCAGGCCACGGCTGAGAGGGGAGAGCTGGCTGAAGTGGAAATCCGAACAGGTACCGTGAGACGTGGAGAAGCCGACTTGGCATCAAGAGACGCCACACCCACGAGAGCTGAGTGCGAGCGTGCGTTTCCCAGACGTGGAGGACGGATTGGGCAATCCACCAAAAAATGTTCAGTACTGGCACAGTACAGACAGAGATTCTCTTCCTTACGGCGATTCCTCTCTTCCAGGGTCAGGCGAGACCGATCCACTTGCATGGCCTCCTCGGCGGGAGGCCTAGGCGCAGATTGCAGTGGAGACTGTGGGAGAGGTGGCCAGAGATCTAAGTCTTTTTCCTGGCGGAGCTCTTGATGCCTCTCAGAAAAACGCATGTCAATGCGAGTGGCTAGATGAATGAGTTCATGCAGGTTAGCAGGAGTCTCTCGTGCGGCCAGAACATCTTTAATGTTGCTGGATAGGCCTTTTTTGAAGGTCGCGCAGAGGGCCTCATTATTCCAGGACAATTCTGAAGCAAGAGTACGGAATTGTACGGCATACTCGCCAACGGAAGAATTACCCTGGACCAGGTTCAACAGGGCAGTCTCAGCAGAAGAGGCTCGGGCAGGTTCCTCAAAGACACTTCGGATTTCCGAGAAGAAGGAGTGTACAGAGGCAGTGACGGGGTCATTGCGGTCCCAGAGCGGTGTGGCCCATGACAGGGCTTTTCCGGACAGAAGGCTGACTACGAAAGCCACCTTAGACCTTTCAGTGGGAAACAGGTCCGACATCATCTCCAGATGCAGGGAACATTGGGAAAGAAAGCCACGGCAAAACTTAGAGTCCCCATTAAATTTGTCCGGCAAAGACAGGCGGAGGCTAGGAGTGGCCACTCGCTGCGGAAGGGGTGCAGGAGCTGGCGGAGGAGATGGTTGTTGCTGCTGTAGCTGAGACTGAACTTGCTGTAGCTGCGACTGTTGCTGCTGTTGCTGTGACTGGAGCTGCTGTAGCTGCGACTGGAGTTGCTGTGTCATGGTGGTCAAGTACGACAGCTGGTGCTCTTGTCGGGCGACCAATGTAGGGAGGTCGGCGGCAGCTGGCAGAGGAACTTCAGCGGGATCCATGGCCGGATCTACTGTCACGATGCCGGCTGGCAGGTAGTGGATCCTCTGTGCCAGAGAGGGATAGCGAGGACCGTGCTAGTGGACCGGTTCTAAGCCACTACTGGTTTTCACCAGAGCCCGCCGCAAAGCGGGATGGTCTTGCTGCGGCGGTAGTGACCAGGTCGTATCCACTAGCAACGGCTCACCTCTCTGGCTGCTGAAGATACTGAAGATAGGCGAGGTACAAGGGAGTAGGCAGTAGCAAGGTCGGACGAAGCAGAAGGTCGGGGGCAGGCGGCAAGGTTCGTAGTCAGGGGAGATAGCAAAGGTACTGGTACACAGGCTATTGAACACACAAGGAACGCTTTCACTGGCACTAAGGCAACAAGATCCGGCAAGGGAGTGCAAGGGAGGAGACTAGATATAGCCAGGGAACAGGTGGGAACCAATTAAGCTAATTGGGCCAGGCACCAATCATTGGTGCACTGGCCCTTTAAGTCTCAGGGAGCTGGCGCGCGCGCGCCCTAGAGAGCGGAGCCGCGCGCGCCAGCACATGACCGCAGGAGACGGGAACGGGTAAGTGACCTGGGATGCGATTCGCGAGCGGGTGCGTCCCGCTGTGCGAATCGCATCCCCAACGGCCATGGCAGAGCAGCGCTCCCGGTCAGCGCTGACCGGGGAGCTGCAGGGAGAAGGACGCCGAGAGCGCTCCGGGGAGGAGCGGGGACCCGGAGCGCTAGGCGTAACAATAGGTTTTTTGGCATGTGTATATGCGCATGTTCATTCGCGCTGCACAGTGCCAACATCCTTTGAATTAATATATTCTTTTTACACTTTTAGTTTATATATTTGCACCATGTTTTATGGGTCAGCATCCTTTGAATTAATATTTATATTTTTTTAACTTTTAGTCTATATATTTTAGTCTATATGATTTATGGGTCATTATTAGGTTGTATGAACATATACACATTGTGTGGATGTTACATGTACTTTTGAGTATTTATTATATGTATGAAGATTTTCTACTTTTGTATATTGGATGATTTATTATTTATTATGATCCCCGAGGGACTTGGAGCCCTCATTGAAATACATGTATATTTACTTATTTATTTCTGAACTATCAGGTTTTATTTTATTGGTGCCGATACTGTCTGCTCCCCGCGTGCTGTTGTGCCGCTGGTCCCCGCTGGGTGTGCGCAACCGGGGTCGGCGCTGCCTCGCTATGTGCTTGGTGTCGTCGCCCCCGGTCGCGCTTGCCTTGGGTGGCGGGGATGCGGTGGCTCTTCTTCCTGCGGGGAGTGGTCGGTTCAGCACTGGGTTCCACTCAGGGTGGCCCAGTTTTATGTCCTCCTGCTGTTGCAGGGCATGTCCCATACAACTTGTACTTTTTTATTGGTCGCTGTGGTGGAGGGGGCTGGCTCCTGGTCCGTCGCCTGTGCGCTTGCGCGTTCGGGTGGCGGGGCTGGTGCCGGCGTCCTTCATGTACAGCGCGGATGTAATATGCACGTGTAGGTTTGTTTACATCATGGTGTCCGTGGATTGGTTGTGGGTGGGGAGCCCGGTACGGGCCCACTTTCCGGACGCATGCGCAGTCTGGGGTGGCCTCGGGACCTGGTTCCTGACAACTCACATTGAGCGCTGACGTAGCGCACATGTGATTTGCACCGGACCCTGTGATTGGATGGGGACATATATTTAATGGTGGACAGTTGTAGCTAAGACCACGCCCCGGAAGAAGCCTCCCTGAGTGGCGAAACGTCGGGCAGTGGCGTCCTGCACTTGGTCTGCATTGTCTGGTAATGTTATTTCACACTATGTGATTACTGTTTACTAACTTTGTTTGTGTTAACCCCTGGGTGGGTACCAACTATCCCGTTTCCCTCACTATTGGTTTACCTTGGTGATCAAGGTTGTATATTCGGGGACTATATTTGGGATTCCCTTCCAAGTGCTGGACTCCATTTCTTCGGTTTTCACTGTCAGTTTTTCCTTGCTTTTAAGGTTATTTTCTTGTCTGTGACTGTTTTTAATGATTTATATTGAAATAAACTTTTTCTATCTTTGATTCATTATACGCTGGTTCTCCGTGTATTTATAAATGGAGTTTAATGAAGCGATTCGAGCGACAGAATCGCATTGATATTCGCATTTGTTGCAAATCGAATATTTCCTGAAATTCGTAATGAATTTGGGTTCATCAGCTTCGATTCACTCATCTCTAGTTGTGTTGTTTTCCAAAATGGTTTCCAGGCTAGTATGGGCTTCTGATGTAACTATGTTTTAATAAAATCAGTAGGCGTATTACTAGGTCTATGGAAAAATGTTTGCCTTTAATTGGGGGCTTCTCATACCGTCAAATTGATTTAGAAGGTTTTACACCATGGCTTTATCATCTGGATATGGTTCACCTTTTCCTTATCGGCCTGGACATTTTTTATGTTGGCTGCAGTCATTGATTGAGGCAGGCTTGCAGTGTTTGGGGGGGCAGTGTCTCGGCTGAGCCACGATCTGGTAGGGGTTTTGTTGCCCTGGTTTTGGGTGAACTTTGTTTATATTGGCAATTTATTAAGTATGATATGAATACTCATGTGTTTATGACTATTGTTTTCTTCTGACAACTTGTTAACCCCTTAATCATGTGGCCTGATCGCTATTCATTCTCTCTCTCCTTTATTAGCACTAAGCTTCAGTTGTTTATGTTTTTTCCTCCTTTGGCTTCTGGTTCCATGAAAATGAAGGTAGGAAACTGGAATCTGTATTTATTTTATGACTAAGATTCAAAACATACCTTGATTTTTATTATCATCTGTTGGTGGATCAAGGGGCTCTTGTTCATTGTCTAACAAAAAATAAAAAATAAAATAAAGTTGAATTTCAAAAGTTATCACTTTTTCATGTATATATCAAAGTAGCCATATAGGGCTCTATTTTTTCAGAATGAGTTGTAGTTTCCAATGCCCCCATTTCAAAACGCACACAACTTTTTTTTGGGAGGAATGGAAAAAAACTAAACTAAATATCATACATTTTATTCTGCGGATCAGTAAAATTATAGCAACATCAAATGTATGTATATATTTTATATTTCACTACTTAAAAAATGAAATAAAAAACACTAAAAAAAATAGGAATACTGACCACAAGTTGGTAAAGGTGGATTCCAGCCATTTGCAGTACAAGTAGTTGTCTTGGGTCCTTTTCTTATAAAGCCTTCCTCGCAGTTAAGGGATACCTCGTCATTTTGTAGGTATTGTAACTTGGTTGGTTTCCTTATAAGATTAGCTTTTTCAGAAATGGTGCATTTAATTTCTGCAATGAAAAATTATTTTGCTCTTAAATGTTTACATTGTGCGAAAAGTCAAGTTTTCAATATATGTCTAGAATTTCCCTCCTTAAAGCAACATTTCCACTTTGTTACTTGAATACTTTTCCGCTTCTCTGGCCTGTATACAGTGGCCAAAAGCAGCCGAGATGAGGAAGATTGCATATTACCTAAGCAGAGTAGACCACAGGGATACACAATTTAAAGTCTATGGGAATAACGCAAATTGTGTAACTTTCCCACCTCAGTGGCTTTTGGTTTTTATCAACCATCTCAGGCTGCTGCAAACAGGCCAGAGGATTGGGAAAAGCCGGAGGAATTTAGGTGGGAGTAACATTTTATACACTAGTACTTTCAAACATAACAACATTTGTGATGCATGTTGTTAAAGAAAGAAAAACTTTTTTTTTTCCTTTCCATTTATGACACAACTCTTTCATATCACAGGGATTCATTATTATGTGGGAGCATTATTACTGTGTTTTAAAGAAACAGGGTGCTATAAAAGTGAATGAGGCATAAAGAGGCACAAATATTTTGTGAGATTTAGTAAAGGGGTACTCTGGTGGAAAACACATTATTTTTTATCAACTGGTGCCAGAAAGTTAAACATATTTGTAAATTAAATGGATTCAAAACAAAAAGGGGCTGTGCAGCTCACGATTTACTAGCCGAGGTAAGGAGGTTGTACACATACACTTGGTGTTAGGGATTTAAAATGTTATATTCAAAAGGTAACCAACCCCTCAAGACTAGCATCAGTTGCCTGATACATAGATGAATAATTGTAATAATGAAAAACTAGTGTTACGCCGAGCGCTCCGGGTCCCCGCTCCTCCCCGGAGCGCTCGCAACATCCTCGCATTTGCAGCGCCAGACCTGCTGACCGGGTGCGCTGCAATACCCCTCTCAGCCGGGATGCGATTCGCGATGCGGGAGGCGCGCGCTCGCGATGCGCATCCCGGCTCCCGTACCTGACTCGCTCTCCGTCAGTCTTGTCCCGGCGCGCGCGGCCCCGCTCCTTAGGGCGCGCGCGCCGGGTCTCTGCTATTTAAAGGGCCACTGCGCCACTGATTGGCGCAGCAGGCTTAATTAGTGTGTTCACCTGTGCACTCCCTATTTATACCTCACTTCCCCTGCACTCCCTCACCGGATCTTGTTGCCATTGTGCCAGTGAAAGCGTTTCCTTGTGTGTTCCTAGCCTGTGTTCCAGACCTCCTGCCGTTGCCCCTGACTACGATCCTTGCTGCCTGCCCTGACCTTCTGCTACGTCCGACCTTGCTCTTGTCTACTCCCTTGTACCGCGCTTATCTTCAGCAGTCAGAGAGGTTGAGCCGTTGCTGGTGGATACGACCTGGTTGCTACCGCCGCTGCAAGACCATCCCGCTTTGCGGCGGGCTCTGGTGAATACCAGTAGCAACTTAGAACCGGTCCACCAGCACGGTCCACGCCAATCCCTCTCTGGCACAAAGGATCCACCTCCAGCCAGCCGAACCGTGACAACTAGATTGTTCTTCAATTATAAGATACAGATTAAAAATATATTATTTTATTTAAAATATAAAATAATGCAATTTGACCTCTTAGCACAGGGCCCTTGTGTCGAGGAAAACAAATACATGTGATTATGACTTATAATATGTTAAGAACATACACCGGTATCTAGCATTGGTAAGAAAATAGCAAATTTATATCACTTTCGGTAATCCGGCAACAGGTAGTCCAGAAGTGTTATAAAGTCCCATATATAATATGGGATTACAATATACTGGATGTAAGGAAAATGGTATAGTTACCAGCCTGATAAAAGTCCCAACATATTGTCACCTAAGGATAGATGGTGAGGTCAGTAGGTCTTGGATGGTAAAGACGCTGGCATGCGTCTTCGCGGCAGTCTGCCTGCCACAGACCGAATTGAATAGAAGCCGATCCCAAGATCTTTCGCTATGGATGGTAACAAGCGCTGAACTATTGCGGACCTCGTGGTATCCTGATGGTGTGTGACGTCCCAGGTGCTCGGCAAAGCTGCCTGGAAGTTGGACTCGAATTGCACTGCTGATTTAGCACAGAATAATCACGGCTGGATCAGGATCTTCAGGTAGATATATATTAGTTAGGTATCGGTGGTGTACAAGTAGCTTAAATACACCTAGACACGTTTCAGGGCTCTTATATGTTAAAGACGGCCCTTTCCTCAGCAGTGCAATCTGAGTCCAACTTCCAGGCAGCTTTGCCGAGCGCCTGTGACATCAAACGCCATCAGGATACCACGAGGTCCGCAATAGTTCAGCGCTTGTTGCCATCCATAGTGAAAGATCTTGGGATCGGCTTCCATTCAATCCGGTCTGTGGCAGGCAGACCACCGTGGTGACTCATGCCAGCGTCTTTACAATCCAAGACCTACGGACCTCACATCTATCCTTAGGTGACAGTATGTTGAGACTTTCATCAGGCTGGTAACTATACCATTTTCCTTACATCCAGTATATCGGAATTCCATATTATATATACGGGACTTTATAACACTTCTGGACTACCAGTTGCCGGATTACCAAAAGTGATATAAATTTGCTATTTTCTTACCAATGCTAGATATCGGTGTATTTTCTTATCATATTATATGCCATAATCACATGTATTTGTTTTCCTCGGCACAAGGGCCGTGTGCTAAGAGGTCAAATTGCATTATTTTATATTTTAATTAAAAAAATATATTTTTAATATGTGTCTTATAATTGAAGCACAATCTACTTTTTCATTATTACAACTATTCATCTATGTATCAGGCAACTGATACTAGTCTTGAGAGGTTGGTTACCATTTGAATATAATATTTGTAAATTACTTCTATTAAAAAATCTTAATCCTTCCAGTACTTATCAGCTGCTGTATTCTCCTAAGAAAGTTCTTTTCTTCTTTAATTAATTTTCTTTCTGACCAAAGTGCTCTCTGCTGACACCTCTGTCCATGACAGGAACTGTCCAGAGCATGAGCAAATCCCTATAGCAAACTTCTCCTGCTCTGGACTGTTCCTGACACGGAACGGAGGTGTCAGCAGAGAGTACTGTGGTCAGACAGAAAATAAATTCTAAATGAAAACAACTTCCTGGGGAGCATACAGCAGCTGATAAGTACTGGAAGGATTAGGAATTCTAAGACAAATAATTTTACATTTTTCCACTGACTTTCGACTGACCACACTTTTTTTTTTTATAATCATATAACTAGCTGAATACCCGGCGTTGCCCGGTTTTTCCTTCCTAATCTTTGTTGGGGAGGAAAATAACCAGAGGAGGAAGCTTTTGACTTCATATCCCGTCCTTATATATTGTTCTCAAAACCCGTCCTCATATCCCGACCTCCTATGCACTTCTCATATCCCATCCTCATATCCCGTCCTCATAGCACGTCCTCATAGCCCGTCCTCATAGCCCGTCCTCATAGCCCGTCCTCATAGCCCGTCCTCATAGCCCGTCCTCATAGGCCGTCCTCATAGGCCGTCGCCGTCCTCCTATTCCGTCCTCCTATCCCGACCTCCTATAACGACCTCCTATAACGACCTCCTATCCCGTCCTCATATCCCATCCTCATATCCCGTCCTCAAATCCCGTCCTCAAATCCCGTCCTCCTATCTCGACCTCCCATCCCGCCTTCATATCCCGCCTTTATATCCCGCCTTCATATCCCGTCCTAATATCCCGTCCTAATATCCCGTCCTAATATCCCGTCCTAATATCCCGTCCTAATATCCCGTCCTCATATCCCGTCCTCATATCCCGTCCTCATATCCCGTCCTCATATCCCGTCCTCATATCCCGTCCTCATATCCCGTCCTCATATCCCGTCCTCCTATCCCGTCCTCCTATCCCGTCCTCCTATCCCGTCCTCCTATTTCGACCTCCTATCTCGACATCCTATCCCAACCTCCTATCCCGTCCTCCTATCGCATCCTCCTATCCCTTTCTCCTATCTCGATCTCCTATCCCGACCTCCTATCCGGACCTCATATCCCGACCCGTAATATGTGTACCAGGTATTGAAATATCTTCAGCCGTACGGAAGTTATGTGGGAACATACATTTCCCATTGATTTGCATGGGACTTAAAACAAAAACCCCGACCCTCACAAATGGGGGTAGTTAAGAGTTAAATGAACTATCCTATATTATAGGTATTATTGGTCTTATAGGTATGAGTAACATGTGACCAAGTATTATCGAAATATCTCCAGACGTTTGGAAGTTATGCAGTAACATATATTTCCCATAGACTTGTACGGGACTTTAAACATAAACCCCGCCCCTGGCAAATGGGGGTGAGTAAGGGTTAAAATACCTATTCTATGTTTGACATATAAGTAACGTGTGTCAAGTTTCATGTTAATATCTTCAGCCGTTTTGACGTGATGCTGGAACATACACACATACACACACACACATACACACACACACTGGCCCTGATTTACTAAGAGGGGAGTGTTTATTCTGGAGTGTTCTCAATATCACTCGTCTTTTTTTTCATTATTTACTAATCTGTCGCACATCACAAAAGCATTCAATATTTTATTCATAAAAGTGTTTAACTGTACAAAATGTTTTCAGGTTATAAAACAAGTTACTTTCACACAAAACACAATGGTAAACAGTCCCTCGTTAGAAATCCCTCCATTTTTGGAATTTCACTCGACCTCTTGGCTGTCGGTTATTGTGTGAAGCAAACTCACACTTTTTCTCGAGTGATTTTGGAAGTACTCCAAGTATTTTTTGTTTTTTTTCGGTAAAACGCCCATTTTTGCATAAAACACGCCCATTTCAGAGAGGAAAAAAAAAAACACTCTGAGTGGTTTCTAAAGTGTAGGTTGTGCGGCATAAAATTTGGTCGCATAAATATTCACACAGACGTTGCGACTAAAATTTAGGCGCAATAACTGAGAAAAAGGGTCGGCTGGACTTAAATAAATGAGGGCCATTGAGTTTTATATATATTTATGTAGATAGATTAAGCGATGATGAAAATTAAAGAAGGAAACATTTGTATATATTTTGTGATTCATAACGTACCTTCATTTTTAGTTACATCTGTTGGTGAGTCAGTGGCCTGTGGTTTCACCTCTAAAAAAAATAAAAAAATAAAAGGATTCTCATTAGAGGATACTTTCACAGTTCAAGGCTTTAATCCTTAAAGGGTATTCCACCACTAGACATCTTATCCCCTATCCAAAGGATAGGGGATAAGATGTCAGATCGCCAGGGTCCTGCTGCTGGGGACCCCGGGGATCGCTCCTGCAGCACCCCGCTATCATTACTGCGCAGAGCGAGTTCGCTCTGCACGTAATGACGGGCAATACAGGGGCCGGAGCATCGTTACGTCATGGTGCCGCCCCTCGTGACATCACGGCCCGCCCCCGTCAATACAAGTCTATGGGAAGGGGGCGTGGCGGTCGTCACGCCCCCTGCCATAGACTTGCATTAAGGGGGCGGGCCGTGATGTCATGAGGGGCGGAGCCATGATTTCACACTGCTCCGGCCCCTGTATCGCCCATCATTACGCACAGAGCGAACTCGCTCTGTGCAGTAATGATGGCGGGGTGCCGCAGCGGTGATCCCCGGGGTCCCCAGCAGCGGGACCGCGGCAATCTAACATCTTATCCCCTATCCTTTGTATAGGGGATAAGATTCCAGGGGTGGAGTACCCCTTTAAGGAATTGGCTTTTTTATGACTTAAAGGAGTACTCTGCCCCCAGACATCTTATCCCCTATTCAAAGGATAGAGGATAGGATGGCTGATCACAGGGGTACGGCTGCTGGGACCCCCACAATCTTCTGTCTTTTTTTTTTGAAAGGTTGAATTGCAAAAGCTATAACTTTTTTTTTTTTTTTTTTTTTTATGTAGCCATTTAGGTCTTTATTCTTTTTACAGAATAAGTTGTAAAGGCTCCTGCAGTTATGGAATGCTGACCAGACGTGACTGAGGCAGGTGAGGATACACCTTACTTTCTCTCAGCTGACTGGAACCCCTAAATTTTGCCACTGTGTTCCAGATCAGCATTCCTCACCTACAATTTTAGATGCTGCAATCCACTGTGATCTCAGCGTCTAAAGGGTTAATGCCAAACATCACCCTGATCGGTGATGTCCGGCATTAGCAATTGGTCCCAGCTTTTGATAGCAGCTGATGAAGCATACTCATCGCCTGAGCATGGGTGCAGGGTGTATATTTATGCCCTGTGTCCTTTAGGTGCTAAAAACTACTAAAAGGTTTGCTTTAAGGGTTCCAATTTCCCATGATACAAATTCAATACAATAGCGAAACATATTAGGAAGACCATTAGTAGGCTGCAACTTCTGAGTGGCCAGAGAGAGAGAGAAAAAGTATCTTACAATATCATGTATTAAAGGGGTACTCTTTTTTTTTAAATCAACTGGTGCCAGATTTTTAAATTACTACTTCTATTAAAAATTCTTAATCCTTCCAGTACTTATTAGTAGCTGTATACTACAGAGGATTTTTTTTCTGTTTGGATTTCTTTTCTGTCTGGCCACAGTGCTCTCTGACCTCTGTCCATTTTAGGAAATGTCCAGAACAGGATAGGTTTGCTATGGGGATTTGCTCCTGCTCTGGACAGTTCCTGACATGGACAGAGGTGTCAGCAGAGAGCACTGTGGTCATGACAGAAAAGAAATCCAAAAAGAAAACAATTTCCTCCGTAGTATACAGCCACTAATAAGTTCTGGAAGGATTAATATTTTTTAATAGAAGTAATTTACAAATCTGTTTAACTTTCTGGCATCAGTTGATTTAAAAAAAAGTTTTCCACCTATTAAGTTAGTTATTTTGTGACACACATTTAAGTTTATATTAAGCCATGATGAAAATTAAAGAAGGAAACATTTGTATATATTTTGTGATTCATAACGTACCTTCATTTTTATTTACATCTGTTGGTGAGTCAGTGGCCTGTGGTTTCACTTCTAAAAAAAAAAAAAAAAAATACTCATTAGAGGATACTTTTTATAGTTCAAGGCTTTAACCCTTAAAGAATTGGCTTTTTAATGACTTAAAGGAGTACTCTGCCCCTAGACATCTTATCCCCTATCCAAAGGATGTCTGATCGCAGGGGTAGGGCTGCTGGATATACGTGCCCCAATCTCCGTGCAGTCACCCGATGTTCTGACCATTATGTTGGCTTTGGGCTGCCATGGTCACACAATGCTCCTTTGTGACATCACGGCCCCTCCCATAGACATTAATGAAGGGGGGGCATGGTATGACATCTTGAGAGGGTGTGGTGTGATGTCATGAACACAGCTGCTAAAACCTAGGGTTCTGAACATAATCTTCAGAATGCTGGGTGATTGCACAGAATACATATACATATATATATATATATATATATATATATATATATATATATATATATATACATATATATATATATATATATATATTTTTTTTTTTTTTTTTTGACTGTTTAAAAAAAATAAAATAAAAAATAAAAAAAAACACTTAAAAACTCATTGAGGGATATTAAACCGTTAATCCTGGCAGATTATTTAACCACATTATGCTCTTCTTTAGATTTATTTTTGCAGTGGTTATTCATTTATCAAATGAATCAGTAAAAGTCGCAAATTAGAAGCACATGATATCTTGTACTCACTACATCAAATTAAAGGGGTTATCCAGGAAAAAACTTTTTTTTTTTTTAAATATATCAACTGGCTCCAGAAAGTTAAACAGATTTTTAAATTACTTTTATTAAAACATCTTAATCCTTTCAGTACTTATGAGCTGCCCGAGTTGAGTTGCTCTTTTCTGTCTAAGTGCTCTCTGATGACACCTGTCTCGGGAACTGTCCAGAGTAGAAGCAAATCCCCATAGCAAACCTCTTCTACTCTGTGCAGTTCCCGAGACAAGCAGAGATGTCAGCAGAGAGCACTGTTGCCAGACAGAAAAGAACAACTACACTTCAGCAGCTGATAATTATTAGAAGGATTAAGATTTTTTAATAGAAGTAATTTACAAAACTGTTCAACTTTCTGGAGCCAGTTGATGTGTGTGTGTGTGTATATATATATATATATATTTTTTTTTTCCCCTTGAATACCCCTTTAAGTCTCACCAGTCTTGTTGATGGAAATTGAAGAAGGGCTTTAAAAATCATGTGAAAGCAATGGCTAATGAGCCAAATGATAGTGTTTGATGTGAAGGAAGTATTGGTCTTTGGTTTGGATAACACATTTGTTAATATTTTACAATTTGATGTTTATTCTTAAAAATATAGGCAAAGTTACTAGTCAAGAAAAGAAAAAAGAAACCGTAAGGTTAAAACAAGAGATGAGCGAATCGAAGTTGATGAAACCCGAATTCGTTACGAATTTCATGAAGAATTTGATTCGCAGCAAATACGAATATCGCCGCGATTCTATAGCGCAAATCGCTTCATTAAACTCCATTTTACAGCGTTCCAGGCTATTGGAGATCTAAGATGGCGGATCCACATGTGAGTACATGGGGCAGGGGATTATGGGAGGGCGGGAATGAAGGTAGGCGGGCTGACCCTGAATCACATGTGAGACCCCTGTGATGTAACATCCCTATATAATCGGCGGCCATCTTCCCTCTGGTCATTTCTCCTATGCACGAGATAGGGAAAGGAAGTGACTGCACGTCTGTGTGCTGATCGCATACAACGGCGTTATACAGCACATATGCAGCGGTGACATCAGCATTAGGGAAAGACACAGGGCACAGTGTTGCTGCAGTTCTGACCGAGAAAAATTCTAGCAAAACCTCCTTACTCCATATAGCAGGCATAGAGGTGCTGCATAGCAGTCACCTGCGTCATAGATCTCACAGCTGTTTTACCTGTATGGAGCATCTAATCTCCTCTTTTTTCAGCCCAATTGAGTTTTTTCTGTTGCTCCACAAAGTGCAATTTAGGGTTTAATCCCTGTAAAAATCCCTTTGTATTAAAGAAAAAAAAAGTTTTTCCTGCGTACAAATACGCTTAACAGTGGCCTTATCATTGCAAAGGGCCTACATTCAAGCAAATAGCGTACCATATACCACCTTTTTTCTGTCTCTGTGCTAAATTCAGTGTTATACCACACGTTATACACCTGCCGGTGTATTAAAGAAAAAAAAAAGTTTTTCCTGCGTACAAATAAGCTTAACATCATTGCAAAGGGCCTACATACAAGCAAATAGTGTACTATTTAGTACCTGTATTTCTGTGCTAAATTCAGTGCTATTCCACACATTAGTATACACCGGCTGGTGTATACAACAAAAAAAAGAGTTTTTTTCTGCGTATAAATATGCTTAAAGGGGTACTCCGCCCCTAGACATCTTATCCCCTATCCAAAGGATAGGGGATAAGATGTCAGATCGCTGCTGGGGAGCCCTGGGATCCCCGCTGCGGCACCCCGCTATCATTACTGCACAGAGCGAGTTCGCTCTGCACGTAATGACGGGCAGTACAGGGAACGGAGCATCGTTATGTCATGGCTCCGCCCCTCATGACGTCACGGCCTGCTCCTTTCAATACAAATGTATGGGAGGGGGCGTGGTGGTCGTCACACCCCCTCCCATAGACTTGCATAAAGGGGACGGGCCGCGATGTCACGAGGGGTGGAGCCATGACGTTGCGCTGCTCCGTCCCCCGTATCGCCCGTCATTACGCATAGGGCGAACTCGCTCTGTGCTGTAATGAGAGCGCGGTGCTGCAGCGGGGATCCCAGGGCTCCCCAGCAGCGGGACCGCGGCGATCTGACATCTTTTCCCCTATCCTTTGGATAGGGGATAAGATGTCTATGGGCGGAGTACCCCTTTAACAGTGCGCTCATCATTGCAAAGGGCATACATAGAACTAAGTAGTGTACTATTTACTACCTGTTATTCTGTCTCTGTGCTAAATTCAGTGCTATTCCACACATTAGTATACACCTGCTGGTGTACTTAAAAAAAAAAAAAAGTGTTTTTTTTTGCGTCGAAATACGCATACCAGTGCGCTCATCATTGCAAAGGGCATACATACAACAAAGGAGTGTACTATTTAGTAACTGTTATTCTGTCTAGGGCCTATATACTTTGAAAGGACAGCCATAGGTAATCGCCTGCTGCTGTCCTATACCCTCATAAACGCACTAAGTATGTCAGGCAGGGAAGTGCCAGGACGTGCACAGAGAAGGGGCAGAGGCCTACATACGTCAGGCAGAGTTGGCAGCAGACTTGGGGCGAGTGGCAGCAGGAGTCGCAGCAATAAGCCTGAGCTCCCGTTAACACCCAGCGGTCGTGTCGTCGACCCATCTCTCCTCGTCAACTGGTTTGCACACTCATCCCCAACATCACAAGCGACATCTGACAACCCCAGTCAAGTGTCGGTGGGTTCCTCAGACGCAACCCTCAGTTGGCATGGCCCGGGAGCAGTCCCCGTCATCCCATTGCCTTTGTCCTATGCTGTTCTCTCTCCCAAAGAAGTTTCCAATGTTCCGGGTTCAGCTCCACTATTTAGTGAGGACGATGTAATAGAGGACAGTCAGCAGCTAATAGGCAGCCAAGAATGTGAGGAGACATGCGTCACTTGCTCCGCAAGGCGGGCAAGTAGTGATGCGGAGAGTGACATGGGAGGCGGTGTTTCAATTGTTCAGGGTCCTGAGATGTGAACACATCTTTTGATGATGATGAAGTCGATCACAATTGGGAGCCGGGTGCAGAAGCTGGGGCTTCATCATCATCAGGAGAAGAGATTTGCTCTTTGTCTATGAGGCAGCAAGGCGGTAGCACGGTTGGCAATCAGTGTGGTGGTGGCAGTAGTGGAAATTCAGGAGCCAAACGTGCCAGGGGGAGACCACCTGCTTCATGGCAAGCTACCATTCAAGGAGGTAGTGGAACAGGGGTTCCTGGAGACGGCGCCAATAGCAGTGAAATAGTGCGCACTGCGGGTGGGAAAATCAGCTACTCTACAGTGTGGTTGTTCTTCATAAAGAATCCGGAGGACCTTAGCGTAGTCACATGCAAAATCGACAGAAAGTGAAGCGTGGCCAGGGTCCCAATCTCGGCACCACGGCCCTGCGTCAACACATGATTCGCCACCATAAGGCGTCCTAGGATAACCGTGGCTCCGATGCAGTGGTCCAGCCTGCCGCATCACCCAGTGGCCCTCCGCTATCTCCATCATCCAGCCAAGGCTCCACCACCTCAGCCGAAGGGAGCATTTGGTCAAACCCTCCTTCTTGCGCGCCTGCTTCTTCCGCTCGTAGTCAGCCATTCCGCCAAAAATAGATCGGCGAAGCCATGTCCAAGAGACAACAGTATGCGCCCACTCATCCAACGGCGCATAAGTTGAATGTGCTCCTGTCCAAGTTGCTGGTGTTGCAGTCCCTCCCTTTCCAACTGGTGGACTCTGCAGCTTTCAGGGAATTGATGGCTTGTGCCGAGCCAAGGTGGAGAGTCCCAAGCTGTCATTTCTTTGCGAAGAAGGCAGTACCAGCCCTGCATAAGTTTGTACAAGAGAAGGTGGGCCAGTCCTTGAGCCTACGTGTGGAGCTGTAACTACGGGCAGGGACAATACATGTCTTTTACGGCCCACTGGGTAAATGTTGTTCCTGCACAGCCACCACAGTAACTTGGACAGGTCAAAGTGCTTCCTCCTCCACGCTCTTGCTCCCAGGCAGTTGGTCCTTTTACAGTGTGTGCCGCCTCCTCCTCCTCCCCCGTGTCCTCGGCCTCCACTGCACGTCCAAATCTCGGTGGCCCTTCATCGTACCATATGTGTAGGGCACAGCGGTGTCAAGCCGTCCTTCACATGATTTGCCTTGGCGAACAGAGTCACACAGGGGAGGAACTGCTAAAGTTCATTCGTGAAGAAATCCGAGTATGGCTTACTCCACGAAATCTGGAAATGGGAACCATGGTGACCGACAATTGGAAGAACATCGTGGCCGCGCTGCGACAAGGAAGTGTGAACCATTCGCCCTGCATGGCACACATGTTAAATCTGGTTGTCAAGAAGTTCATCAAGTCTTCAAGTTCATTTGCAAGACATCCTGACAATGGCAAGGAAACTTTGCATGCACTTCAGCCACTCGTACACCGCCAAGCACACTTTACTTGAGCTGCAGTGTCAGAACGGTATCCCACAACATAGTCTCATTTGTGATGTTGTGTGTTGTGATGTCATTTGCCACACGTTGGAATTCCACCCTCTATATGTTGGACAGACTATACGAACAAAGAAAAGCCATCACAGATTTTTTGATGATACAAGCAGATAGGAGTACTCCCCTGTGTAACTTCAATGTGAACGAGTGACAGCTCATATGTGACACCTGCCGTTTGCTGAGGCCCTTTGAGGAAGCCACAATTTTTGTTAGTCGCTCGAATTACGCCATGAACAACGTAATTCCACTCCTACATTTACTCCAAAAAATGATTGAAAACATGGCTGGTCACGGCAATGGAGACGTTACACCTACATCAGAAGGCTAAATGAGTCCTGTGGGGGATGAACTGGAGGAGGATGATGAGGGGCAGAGCGGAGCACAGTTTACGGTGGATGAGATGGCCGGTGTTTCTGGTCTTTGGAGAGGAGAAGAGGAGCAGCCAGAGGAGCTGGAGGGTTATTAGGAGGGAGGCGAGACAGAGGACCCAGACACACCGTAGCAGTATGCAGTGGAAATGGAGGCAGGTAGTCCCAGCGAGTCACTGTCACAAATGGCACGATGCATGCTGAGTTGCTTGCGTAGTGACCCCCGAATTGTCAAAATTCGTCAGCGCGATGACTTCTGGATCTCCACCTTATTAGACCCTCGCTACCGGCCCAGAATGGGGGCCTTTTTTACACCCACTGAGAGGGAGGACAAACTGACCTACTTCAGGGAGCTTCTACGTAAACGGCCACATGGTCCATCCACTCGCAGGTCTGACTCGGGGGGCCCTCTGCGCTCACCTTCCACTGCCACGGCTGCTGGGGAGGGGAGGGGTGGCAGGAGCAGTACCGGCTCAATCAGTAGCAGCCTGAGTCTATAGTCGCTGATGAGTAGCTTCCTTCTGCCGCATAGTGAAGCTACTCATCAGCAGCAGGTGGACATGGAGCAGGATCTGAACCAGCAGGTGATGGCTTACCTCGACAAGACCCTGCCAACAACCGTTGAAGATCCGCTGGACTTCTGGGCAGCCAAACTCGATTTATGGCTGCAACTAGCGGAGTTTGCCCTGGAAAAGCTGTCCGGCCCGGCCAGTATTGTGCCATCAGAGCGGGTGCTTAGTGTGGCCAGGGCCATAGTCACCCTAAGGCGAACTCGTCTGTCCACTAAACATGTGGAGAGACTGATGTTTGTCAAGATGAATCAGGGATGGATCAGCCAGGATTTACAGCCACCAATGACAGATGGGTCTGAGTAGATTGACCATGCTTCTACAACAAAATTTTCTCTATTGTGGTTGGTTATGAAACCCTCTGGGGCCGACCTGTGCATTGTATGGCCCGCTTGCCACATACGACCCTTTGATTGGCTCTGACCGTCCCGCGCTGATTGGGGGACAACTATGCTGCCTAATCTGGGGAACAACTATGCTCCTAATCTGGGGGACATCTATGCTGCCTAATCTGGGGGACATCTATGCTGCCTAATATGGGGGACAACTATGCTTCTTATCTGGGGGACAATTATGCTCCTAATATGGGGACAACTATGCTCCTAATCTGGTGGACATCTATGCTGCCTAATCTGGGGGACAAGTATGCTCCTAATCTGGGGGACATCTATGCTGCCTACTCTGGGGGACAAGTATGCTCCTAATCTGGGGGACATCTATGCTGCCTAATCTGGGGGACATCTATGCTGCCTAATCTGGGGGACAACTATGCTGCCTAATCTGGGGGACAACTATGCTGCCTAATCTGGGGGACATCTATGCTGCCTAATCTGGGGGACATCTATGCTGCCTAATCTGGGGGACATCTATGCTGCCTAATCTGGGTGACATCTATGCTGCCTAATCTGGGTGACATTTATGCTGCCTAATCTGGGGGACAACTATGCTCCTAATCTGGGGGACAACTAAGCTCATAATCTGGTGGACATCTATGCTGCCTAATCTGGGGGACAAGTATGCTCCTAATCTGGGGGATATCTATGCTGCCTACTCTGGGGGACAAGTATGCTCCTAATCTGGGGGACATCTATGCTGCCTAATCTGGGTGACATCTATGCTGCCTAATCTGGGGGACAACTATGCTCCTAATCTGGGGGACATATATGCTGCTTACTGTGGGGGACAAGTATGCTCCTAATCTGGGGAAAATCTATGCTGCCTAATCTGGTGGACATCTATGCTGCCTAATTTGGGGGACAAGTATGCTCCTAATCTAGGGGACATCTATGCTGCCTACTCTGGGGGACAAGTATGCTCCTAATCTGGGGGACATCCATGCTGCCTACTCTGGGGGACAAGTATGCTCCTAATCTGGGGGAAATCTATGCTGCCTACTCTGGGGGACAAGTATGCTCCTAATCTGGGGGACATCTATGTTGCCTAATCTGGGGGACATCTATGCTGCCTAATCTGGGGGACATCTGTGCTGCTTAATCTGGGGGACAAGTATGCTCCTAATCTGGGGGACATGTATGCTGCCTAATCTGGGTGACATCTATGCTGCCTAATCTTGGGGACAACTATGCTCCTAATATGGGGAAAACTGATGCTTCTAGCCTTGGGCCTATAATTTTTTGAAGTTTAGCAGTAGCTAAATACATTTTTAATGCAAATGTCAACATTGATCTTTAAATGTAAGGGGTTATGAAACCCTCTTGGGTACTGCGAATGACTGCTTCAGACTCATTCTTTGTATTTCACAAACTACTTGCCTCCCTGGTGCCTCAGGCCTTGGGCCTATAATTTTTTGAAGTTTAGCAGTAGCTAAATACATGCTTAATGCAAATGTAAACATTCATCTTTAAATGTTATGGGTTATGAAAACCTCTTGGGTACTGCAAATGCATGATCCAGACTCATTCTGTGTCTTTCAGGAACTTGGGCCTTACATTTTTGTATGTTTAGCAGTAGCTAAATACCTGCTTAATGCAAATTTCAACAATGATCGTTAAATTCTCGGCACTCTGCCAGTGCCTTCTCCTACCCCGCCTGGGCTGATCCGAGGACCTCACTAACCAACTCACTAACTAATCCAATCGCTTATAGCGACGGGCGGTGTGTACAAAGGGCAGGGACTTAATCAATGCAAGTTTATGACCCTCACTTACTGGTAATTCCTTGTTTTAAGGTTAAATAATCCAGATCCCTATCACAAACTGGTTTCAGCGTGCAACACGCACCTGTCCTTGAAAGATAGAGACACGCTAATCAGTTCAGTGCAGCGCTAGTGCGGCCCAGGACATCTGAGGCCATAACACACCTGTTATTGCTCGATCTCGCAATTGATCGGGCAAGGTAAGGGGTTATTAAAGCCTCTTGGGTACTGCTGAGGCCTACTACTGACTGCTCCTGGTGCAATGTATGGGGTAATTAAACACTCTTTGGTAGTGTTATTGTTAAATTTACTGATAATTTTATCAGTAATAAAATAGAATTTTGCAGAATTCTAATCGTTACACAACGGAACGCTTATTACGTGTGATTTTTTTATGAAAAAAAAAAAAAATATATATATATATATATATATATATATATATATGGAGAAGGATTAACTCTGCTTAATCATTTTTGGCGATTAGAATCCTTTGTAATCTATCTTTTGGAGACAGATGCGCTTACACACATGTAATAATTTTTTTAACCAAATTTCAAACATTGTGTGGTTTATTATTTTTGAGAAGAATGTCTTTTGGTGGTCTACCGTCCTGCATTATAGAGTCTTCTGAAATGCTGTATATGCGCTTTTGTCAGACAATTTCAATAAAATTTTGCGGTTCTTTGAGGTGGATTGTGAAGCCCGGGTGTGTACTGGTGCATCAGCCAACTCCAGGCTGTGTCTTTCAGGCAATCTATGGGTTCCTGATGCCGCAGAGGTGGGGCCTGGGTCTGGGAATTTAACATTTTTGGATTGTGGGTGCTACCAAAAAAGATGGACACACCCTAATCCGTTCAGTGGAGCGCGCCTGCGGCCCCGGACATCTAAGGGCATAAAACACCTGTTATTGCTCGATCTCAGGAAAAGGGGGGTTCATCATCCGGAGAAGATAGTTGCAGGTTGCCCTTGAGTCAGCAAGGTGGTAGCACAGTTGGCAATCAGCGTGGTGGTGGCAGTAGTGGAAATTCTGGAGCCAAACGTGCCCGGGGGAGACCACCTGCTTCGCGGCAGTTTACCTTTCCGGGAGTTAGCGGGTTACCAGCACCGGTTGATGAAAGATAGATAGAGACACGTTAATCCGTTCAGTGGAGCACGCCTGCGGCCCCGGAAATCTGAGGGCATAACACACCTGGTATTGCTCGATCTCGCAATTGATCGTGCAAAGGTAGGGGGTTATTAAAGCCTCTTGGGAACTACTGAGGCCTACTCCTGACTGCTCCTGGTGTAATGTATGGGGTAATTAAACACTCTTGGGTAGTGTTTTTTTTATTTACTGATAATTTTATCGGTAATAAAATTGAATTTTCCAGAATGCTAATCGTTACACAACGGAACGCTTGTTGCGTGTGATTTTTTAATGAAAAAAAAAAAAAAAACGGACAGGGATTAACTCTGCTTCATCATTTTGGGTGAAAACAGTCCTTTGGTGATCTGATCTTTTGGAGACATATGCGCTTACACACATATTGAATTAGTTTTTGTAAAAAAAATTCCAACATTGTGTGGTTTATTATTTTTGAGAAAAATGTCTTTGGGTGGTCCACCGTCCTGCATTATAGAGTCTTGTGAACTTTTGGATATGCGCTTGTTCTAACACAAAGGTATTTCTTTAAAAAAATTCTAAAATGTTGTTGTTTTTTGGAGGGGATTGTGAAGCCCGGGTGTGTACTGGTGCATCAGCCAACTCCAGGCTGTGTCCTTCAGGTTCCTGATGCTGCAGAGGTGGGGCCTGGGTCTTGAAATTTCTAATTTTTGGATAGCGGGTGCTACCTATGAGAAATCGTTGTCAAAAAATTCATATATTGTGTTTTTTTTTTTTTTTTGGGGGGGGGGGGATTGTGAAGCCCTGGTGTGTAGTGTACTAGTGCATCATCCAACTCCTCCACGCTGTGCCATTCAGCCACTAAATGGTCTCCTCTTGCTGCCAACATGTCCACGCTGTGTCATTCAGCCACTATATGGTGTCCTCATGCTACCAAAACCTCCAGGCTGTGCCATTCAGCCACTATATGGTCTCCTCATGCTGCCAACACCTCCACGCTGTGCCATTCAGCCACTATATGGTGTCCTCTTGCTGCCAACACCTCCACGCTGTGCCATTCAGCCACTATATGGTGTCCTCATGCTGCCAACACCTCCACGCTGTGCCATTCAGCCACTATATGGTGTCCTCATGCTGCCAACACCTCCACGCTGTGCCATTCATCCACTATATGGTGTCCTTATGCTGCCAACACCTCCACGCTATGTCAGTCACTATATGGTCTCCTGACGCTGATGCCACCACCAGGCTCTGTCATTGTGCTGCTGTGCGGCAGTGATTCTAAGAGCGATGCCGGTAATCTGCATGCTATTCTGAATAACAGTATTATTTCACTACCACAGCACACTCCATATGCGTTTTAGGACACAGCAAAGTGTTCTATACCCCTATAGAGGCTGTATGTAGGCTAGAAATAGCCTTTTCTAATATTGATTCGCCATGAACAAATTCGGATCGAAACAAACTTTTTGGGAAAATTCAGCGAATCGGCCGAATTAAATTTTTTAAAAGTTTGCTCATCTCTAGTTTAAACCCTCCAGCTCCTTATACACGCCACCAGCTAGCTGTGTTCTGAAGAAGAGCATTTATGAAGTGATCTTGTTGTGTGACAAATTTAGTAAGTGCCGTGCGACATTTCGGAAAATTTGCCACACGTTCGTCCAAAACCCTGCGACTAAAGTGCCCAAAAAGGAAGTGACAATAGACCAAAACTAATACATTTCTCTCAACTCTCATATTCTGAAAGCCATAACCTTTTTTTTTTGCGTAGCTGGAGCAGTCTGAGGTCATTTTTATGTTAAAGGGGTATTCCAGGCAAAAACATGTTATCCCCTATCCAAAGAACCCCAACCTGCAATCTCCCTGCCGCACCCACATTCTATGCGGGACTGCATCTCAAGTTTCTGAAACCTCCAGGTTTCCGGGACTGGGGGTGTGACGTCACGCCACGCCCCCTCCATTCATGTCTATGGGAGGGAGCGTGATGGCCATTTTTTTAACCTAATGTGACCAAAAATCAACGTTTGACCTTTTTTTATGTCGTTCACTGTGCGTCATCATGAACATAATATTTTAAATTCATCAGACAATGACACACAGCGGTACCAAATATGTTTATATTTATTCAATTATTTGTGAATTCGGAAAATAAAGGTGATTTTAATTTGTATAAGGCTAGGGAGTTCTATATAATTTTAGAAAAATGTATACATTTTTATTTAAACTTTTTAGTCCCCATAGATAAATTTTACAGGCAATCATTAGATTGCATTCACTGTTCCATGCATGACAATTGCATGACATTGAAGAGTGAGATAGGCGCTCCACTGATACAGCCTGCCTCTCCCAGACTGATTACAGCAGCATTGATCTGGCAGCCTCAGGCAGGTGAGGAGAACCTTGTCGCTATTTTAGCTCATCGGAACCCAACGTTCATGTCATGAAGCTCCAGTGAGCTATCAACATCTTTTACTTTCACTTTAGATGCTGTGATTGACACTGATCACAACATCTAAAGGGCTAGTGGCGGGATCACCGATGTCTGTCAATAATGGTGAGGTCATGGCTACTGTTAGTAGCTCCTGCCCTCCCTTCATAGTTTTTTTCGACGCTACAGGGTGTACATTTATGTCCCTGGTGTGTTAAGTCTCAATAGGTTGGGACGTACATTTTCATTTTGTCCTCTAGTTGTTAATAGTTAAAAAATGCTCATCTCAAAAGGGACACTACTTGCATTCAGGAAAGTAAAATCCATAAGTTAGAGAGTAAAGTCTTCAAAAGTTTGTTATGGCAACACATTTCACTTGTGCCTTCATCAGGTCAATATCATAGTATCTAACTGCAGCAGTAAGATACTATAGGGATATATCTAGGGATTGATTTAGGGAAAGCTAGTTAGGGTCAGTTTGTCTAGTTTGCTTATGTAGTTTGCTCCTTTTCATCTTCTGTCTACTTTGGTTCCTTACTGCCATTGTCATCATTAAAACCGTCACGCCCCCTCCCATAGACTTGCATCAAGGGGGGGGGGGGAGGTGACATCATGAGGGGACTGGGCTATGACATCACAAGCTCCCGGCTAGAAAATGTAGTGTTTTTGGGTCACTAAGTAATAGCCAAATGTTTTATCAAATTTATGTAAATTTACCTTTACAGGTGGGTAGAGGTGGATTCCAACCTTCTTTTTTACAAACACTTTCCAAAGATCCATCTCTGACAAAACCCTCTTTACATGAAAATGAAACTCTACGACCACTCTGATAAGATGACTGATGAGGACTTAGTATAAGATTTGAAGTATCTGGAATTGTGCATGTTATATCTAAAAGAGAAACATAGACAGTTTAAAATTCAATCAAATTAAAAAAATGAGTAATAAGGCACTGGCAGACATTTTCATCAGCTATAGCCACAGTTGTCCTACCCCAATACCTGTGGAACCTACAGATCTGAATCTCTTGTGCTGATAGGAGCCAGAAGTGGTGCTGCTGACCCAAATAGGACCAGCAGATCTTCAACAAGACTTGTGGCCTACTAGTGGAATATGTGCCTGTGCTGGAACAGGTTGTTCTGACTGAGCTTTTCATTAGTAAAGCCCTGAAACTCCATTCAAAGGTACAGCAGGGTCCAGGGCTGCATGTATGTTAAAGGAGTAGTCTACTGCAAAGTATATTCAGTCCGCTGTGCCCGGGCTGCAAAAAAAAAAAAAAAGAAAATAATCTTTAACTAACCTTCCTCTATTCCCTTATAGTGCCGCTACAGCTGTTCAGTCCTCAGGTCCGTTCTTCTTCCTTCTTCCGTGTGTCACGGATAGTCACACTGCTCTCAGCCTATCACCGGCCGCAGCGATGTCCCTTCAGACGATCCGTGGAAGAAGAATGGACGGACCAGAGGACCGAACAGCTGTAGCGGAGCTATGGGAGAACAGGGAAGGTGAGTTAAAGTCTTTTTTTTTTTTCCAGCCTGGAAATACTTTGCAGTAGGCTACTCCTTTAACATGTGGAATATCTGATTTAGTTTATGAACTGTGTGGCAATTTTACACAAGTTAGCACAAATTGTGATTATTAGTCATATATATATATATATATATATATATATATATATATATATATATATATATTTAATACCAGAGTGTTTCTTAAATTTCTCCCAGGATTGAAGGCATCAATAAATTCATACAGTCGCTAATATCTGACCTAAACCGGGTTTCACACAGCCCAGCACCACATAGAACACACTCTGTACACAACGTGTTTAGTCATTACATACTTTACTATATATATATATATATATATATATATATATATATATATATATATATATATCATTTTTTATTTTTCTAGGGGACTTTTATAAGTGATCATTTGATTGCTTACATAGATCAATGCAATACATATGCACTGCACTGATCTATGTGATCAGTGTCCTACTGTTGCAGCCTGCAATAGCTAGGCTGTATTATTAACAAATAAGTCACAGCAGGCACTAAGGCCTAGCAGAGGCCCAGCTGCCATGACAACAGGTCAGAGCACCCTGACTATATTGTGGGGTAATGATTGGTTATACTATGCCACAAATGATGCACCTAAACACTGTTTAGATGCCCCAGTCTCTACTGATTGCAGCATCCTAATAGTTAAATAACCAGCATTGGAGTGATCTCTGATGTTGGTCATTACAGCGAGTATTGGCTGCAAATAGTCACATAGTTAGTACGGTGCAAAAAAGACATATGTCCATCAAGTTCAACCAGGGAATTGAAGGGTAGGGGTGTGGCGCAATATTGGGGAAGGGATTGGATTTTATATTTCTTCATAAGCATTAATGTTATTTTGTTCCAGGAATGTATCTAATCCTGTTTTAAAGCTGTTAATTTTTCCTGCTGTGACCAGTTCCTGAGGTAGACTGTTCCATAAATTCACAGGTCTTATGGTAAAGAAGGCGTGTCGCCCCTTGAGACTAAACTTTTTCTTCTCCAGACGGAGGGAGTGCCCCCTCGTCCTTTGGGGGGGTTTAACCTGGAACAGTTTTTCTCCATATTTTTTGTATGGGCCATTAATATACTTATATACGTTTATCATATCCCCCCTTAAACGTCTCTTCTCAAGACTAAACAATTGTAACTCCTTTAATCGCTCCTAATAGCTAAGATGTTCCATGCCCCATATTAGTTTAGTCGCGCGTCTAAGACATACGACGCATGCAGGTTATTAGTACCCAGATGCATAACTTTACATTTATCCCCATTGAACCTCATTTGCCAAGTGGATGCCCAGATAAGTCTATCCAAGTCATAGCAGCCAACACTTGCCTTGTATGCCATGGGCTCTGCTCCCAGTCAATATCAAGGCAGTATTAAATACATTTCCACGATCCCCTTTATATCTAAATTGTACCGCTTTATTACCTATTGACCTATTGACACAATATCTACCAGATAATGACATGTCTATACAGAATCTTGTTTTTAAATTGTTTGTTTAGATTTTATCTGATCATCCTAATGTATGTGCACCATTTCGGTACAATATCTATTGTTCATCAGATTTTTAAAACAAATCAGACAAAAAAGAATTTAGTTTTGCAAATGTCCAACAGGTGAGCAGAGCTTAGCAAAAAGGTGAGTGTAGTTTTGCATAAAAGTGGTGTAGCCTAAATGCATCAAAATTGTGTGCTAAAAATGTACCTAAAATTAAGCCAAATTGTTAACTACTTAGTCTTAAGATGTACCAGATTTTCACCTGGTCTGTGACCGTTATAAAAATCTGGTGCATTTGTAGAATGTCTATTCACACACTTTTTATGTATTCCTCCCACTGAGTTGTGCAAATGTTAAAAACATATCTCTTAAAGGAAATCTGTCACCAGTGTCACCTGCACTAACCTATCGGTACCGACAGATAGTTCAGGTGACACTGATGACAACGGTACTCACCTTGTACCGTTCCTTGGTGGGGATCTTCGGTAATCTCCTCCATTAGTTCCGCTCCGGGCATCCTGCTTGGGGCACGGGCGGAGCTTAACTGATGAGACATGGGTGGAGCTTAGTGACATCACCGATGCTGCTCCCTGCTGGGTCCCGCTGTGAGAGAACAGCAGCGGCGATGTCAGTAAGCTCCACCCGTGCCCCAAGCTGGGTGCCTAGAGTGGAGCTAACGGAGGAGATTACCAAAGATCCCTACCACGGGACAAGGTGAGTACCATTGTCATCAGTGTCACTTGAACTATCTGTAGGTACTGACAGGTTAGTGCAAAGGACATTGGTGACAGATTTCTTTAAGAATTTTTTATGGAAAGTTAAGGGAGAAGGGATAAAATTTACCCTGCTTACATGAGAAATACGAGAAAGCAAAGCTACAATTTATAAGAGGGGGGAATAAAGGAAGAGATAGAGCAGCCACAGAGGGGAGGTAGATTTTCCATTAATTACTGGGACTATATAATAGTTCACTAAAAAATGTAGTATTGCTTTTCCTTATCAACTGACATTCATTTTGTTTTAGTTCTTTTTGTATTTCTACAAAATTGTTAATAAAAATATAAAACATGTAGCCAAACTGGAATCCATGAGTAGATCCTAAAAGTGGTAAAAGCAGTCAGGACGATAGAAAATACATAGAAGTTCATACTTTTTAAAGTAAATATGACACCTTGTTCCCCAATAAACATGGTTATAGCGCAGGTGAACCTGATTAAAAAATATATATAACTCACTCGGATCTGTGGTCCAATTACGGAGGTCCAGGCTATATACAGGCACCATTGCTAATCTTCCCCTGCTCAGTGGAGGCAGGAACTGGTATGCAAAGTTTCCCTTCCTCCATCCCCTTCTGCTCTCATGTGCCCTCCCACCTTGCACTCACATAAGCAAAGGTCTAGGATTATTTATGAGGAGAGTGGGCATATGAGAGTAGAAGGGGATGGAGGCAGGGGAACTTTACATACTGCCTCCCGCCATCATTGAGCAGGGGAGACTAGCAATGGTGCCTGTATACAGACTGGATATCTAGAACTAGACCAAGGATCCATGTAAGTCATACTTCTTTTAAATTTGGTTTACCCGCACTATAACCTTGTTTATTGAGTTTAGTTTGGGTAAACAAATTTTCAGTTTCCCTTTAACATCACAACTTTTAAACAGATATAGACTTACCAAGACATTTAGGTGGAGGATGAATGCCAAAATAATAACACTGCCCCGATTCCGATTCTGGCCTCTGCCCACGCGGACATGTGTATTTAATAACATCCCCATCATTGTATGAGACATGACCCTGTTTACAGGTTATAGCTGAAAGGAAAAATAGTCACATTAATTATACATTTTTTCATACAGTAAATAAATGGCAAATGCTCCATGTATAAAATATATTGTGTGAGGTGGAGCTTGGACTCTAACATTACTGTATGTTTATGGGACACATCACTGTAAATTTAGTTCTCTTGATACAAATACAATAAAACTTCTTTAAGATGATCAAAAGTTGCATAAAATGTTTATATAGTGGGTGATCCTCTTAAAGAAAAGGACAATATACATTTTATATAAGGTAACTGTCCTGTCACTGAACATCTAGGATGGACTAAAGGTTGGAAGTCTCAAAAAGGTGGTGCTGGAGAGGTTTTACTTTTTAATAGACATGTGCAATTTGTATAGTAACCTATGGATTTTCAAAAAAAAATAAAATAAAACATATTTGAATAAAACATACAATCTGAATAGATATTAATAAGAAGAACAAAATAAAAAAAATCTCAATAAAGCAGAAGACTAAAATGGCCAAAGTGAAAACTGCCTAATAACCAATACATTCAAATATATTCATTATATTTAAACCAAACATTATGAAAATGCATTCGGATTTACTGGATAACTTTTTATAGGTGGGAGGCGTTATTGTCATGTGTATCGTCTATCAGCTTACCCTTTTTGTGCTTCTGTGGAATCAGACTGCAGACAGGGAGGGGTTAGGAGGCAGAGAAGATCTTGTGACAGAGAATAGTGGAGTAGTTGTCACAAGATCTGCTCTGCCTCCTAAAATATAAACACATAGGAATGCAGGGAGGCAGTTACAAATGCCATATCTGCCCATAACAAGGATTCCATTAAAGAGTAACAAATAGTTTAGAATAATGAATGAACGAGTAGTGTTGAGTGCGAATATTCAAAATGCTAATTTTTACCGCAAATATTGGCACTTCGTAATTGCACAAATATTTAGAATATAGAGATATATATCC
This sequence comes from Hyla sarda, assembly GCF_029499605.1. Lineage (NCBI taxonomy): Eukaryota > Metazoa > Chordata > Amphibia > Anura > Hylidae > Hyla > Hyla sarda. Next base: position 38,944,642 of record NC_079194.1, read on the forward strand.
ATAATGGCGAATATTCATTTTTGTGTTTTTTTTTTCTTCACATTACACATCACAACAATGATGTGTGCTTCCAGCTTGAGGTCCAAAGAAGGCTCCAATATTATTTACTGTGTGAGTCGGTGTGGAATGCAAATATTTTGTATATGTAAATATGCAAATATTTGGGAATATCAGCACTTCCAGAGGACACTGATCCCTCCCTTCTTTTAGGTGAAAGATATAATCGAGCATGCACACTATGCAAATTTCACTACAAATTTTCTCATGGAAAAAAAAGGCAACGAACATAGCAAATATGCAAATTTAATGAACATAGGACAAATATTCATCCATATATTCTCAAAATATCGCAAATTCAAATATGGCCCCTGCCGCTCATCACTATGAACTAGTAAAGGAAAAAAGGAAATTAACCCCTTAAGGACGGAGCCCATTTTCACCTCTAGGACGAAGCCCTTTTTTGTAAATCTGACCACTGTCACTTTAAACATTAATAACTCTGGAATGCTTTTACTTATCATTCTGATTCTGAGATTGTTTTTTCGTGACATATTCTACTTTAACATAGTGGTAATTTTTTGTGGTAACTTGCATCCTTTCTTGGTGAAAAATCCCCAAATTTGATGAAAATTTTTTTAATTTTGCATTTTTCTAACTTTGAAGCTCTCTGCTTGTAAGGAAAATGGATATTCCCCCAAAAATTTTTTTGGGGATTCACATATACAATATGTCTACTTTATGATTGCATCATAAAATTGATGAGTTTTTACTCTTGGAAGACACCAGAGGGCTTCAAAGTTCAGCAGCAATTTTTTAGGGACCAGTTCAGGTTTGAAGTGGATTTGAAGGGTCTTCATATTAGAAATACCCCATAAATGACCCCATTATAAAAACTGCACCCCCCAAAGTATTCAAAATTACATTCAGTAAGTGTTTTAAAATTTTTGGGTGTTTCACAGGAAAAGCAGCAAAGTGAAGGAGAAAATTCAAAATCTTCAATTTTTACACTCGAATGTTCTTGTAGACCCAATTTTTGAATTTTTACAAGGGGTAAAAGGAGAAAATGTATACTTGTATGTGTAACCCAATTTCTCTCGAGTAAGCACATACCTCATATGTCTATGTTAAGTGTTTGGCGGGCGCAGTAGAGGGTAGAGAAGTGAAGGAGCGACAAGGGGATTTTGGAGAGTACGTTTTTCTGAAATGGTTTTTGGGGGGCATGTCGCATTTAGGAAGCCCCTATGGTGCCAGAACATCAAAAAAAAAAAAAACACATGGCATACCATTTCGGAAACTAGACCCCTTGAGGAACATAACAAGGAATAAAGTGAGCCTTAATACCTCACAGGTGTTTCACGACTTTTGAATATGTAAAAAAAAAAAAATGTTTTCACTAAAATGTTGGTTTTCCCCCAAATTTCACATTTTTAAAGGGTTAATAGCAGAAAAGACCCCCAAAATTTGTAACCCCATCTCTTCTGAGTATGGAGGTACCCCATAAGTGGACCTGAAGTGCACTGCGGGCGAACTACAATGCTCAGAAGAGAAGGCGTCATATTTGGCTTTTTGAGAGCAAATTTTGCTCGGGGGGCTTGTCGCATTTAGGAAGCCACTATGGTGCCAGGACAGCAAAAAAAAAAAAACACATGGCATACTATTTTGGAAACTAGACCCCTCACAGAATGTAATGAGGGGTACAGTGAGCATTTACCCCCACTGGTGTCTGACAGATCTTTGGAACAGTGGTCTGTGCAAAATTTTTCATTTTCACGGACCACTGTTCCAAAGATCCGTCAGACACCTGTGGGGTGTAAATTCTCACTGCACCCCTTATTACATTCCGTGAGGGGTGTAGTTTCCAAAATGGGGTCACATGTGGGTGTGTTTTTTTTTTTGCGTTTGTCAGAACCGCTGTAACAATCAGCCACCCCTGTGCAAATCACCTCAAATGTACATGGCACACTCTCCCTTCTGAGCCTTGTTGTGCGCCCCAGAGCACTTTGTGCCCACATATGGGGTATCTCCGTACTCAAGAGAAATTGCGTTACAAATTTTGGGGGGGCGTTTTTCCCTTTTACTTCTTGTGAAAATGAAAAGTATAGGGCAACACCAGCATGTTAGTATAAAAATGTTTATTTTTTTACACTAACATGCTGGTGTAGACCCCAACTGTTCCTTTTCATAAGGGGTAAAAGGAGAAAAAGCCCCCCCAAAATTTGTATGGTAATTTCTCCCAAGTACAGCGATACCCCATATGTGACCCTATACTGTTGCCTTGAAATACGACAGGGCTCCAAAGTGAGAGAGCGCCATGCACATTTGAGGCCTGAATGAGGGGCTTGCATAGGGGTGGACATAGGGGTATTCTATGCCAGTGATTCCCAAAAAGGGTGCCTCCAGCTGTTGTAAAATTCCCAGCATGCTTGGACAGTCAATTGCTGTCCAGAAATGCTGGGAGTTTTTGTTTTGCAACAGCTGGAGGCTCCATCTTAGAAACACTGCCGTACAATAAGTTTTTCATTTTTATTGGGGAAGGGGGGGCGGTAGGGGGGGCAGTGTACGTGTGTATATGTAGTGTTTTACTCTTTATTTTATGTTAGTGTAGTATAGTGTAGTGTAGTGTAGTGTTTTTAGGTTACATTCACACTGGAGGCCGATAGGAGTTTGAGCTGCGGCGGAAAATTTGCCGCAGCTCAAACTTGAAGCAGGGAACTCACTGTAATCTGCCGCCAGTGTGAATGTAGCCTGTACAGTCAAATGGGAGGGGGGGTCAAAACTACAACTCCCAGCATGCACTGACAGACCATGCATGCTGGAAGTTGTAGTTTTGCAACAGCTGGAGGCACACTGGTTGAAAAACCTTGAGTTAGGTTCTATGACCTAACTTAGTATTTTCCAACCAGTGTGCCTCCAGCTGTTGCAAAACGACAACTCCCAGCATGTACTGATTGCGGGGGAACCGAACTTTAACCCCCCCTCCCCTGGTCTGCTATCGGTCGGTCGCTCGGCCGACCAATAGCAGGGATAGGAGGGATGGCACCCCTGCCACCAAACTCCTATCCCTTCAGGGGGATCGAGGGTGTCTCGGACACCCCCGATCCCTCTTATTTTCCGGGTCACCGGGTCACCAGTGACCCGTATGACCCGGAATTGCGCAGATCGCAGGTCTGAATTGACCTGCGATTTGCGCCCATCGCGGTCATGGGGGGGTCTCAGTACCCCTCTCGGCGATGTGCTGGGATGCCTGCTGTTAAATAACAGCAGTCATCCTGGCCGGATCACAGCTACCGGTGACGCGGCACTCTCGGAACCCCGCAACGTACATGTACGTCGCCGCGCGCCAAGTGAGGAGGAAAAATCAAAACACTTTCAATTTTCCACCTACAGACCCATATGAGGGCTTGTTTTTTGTGCCACCAATTTTACTTTGTAATACCATAAACCATTTCACCACAAAATCTACAGCAAAACCAGAAAAAAAATATTTGTGGGGCAAAATTTTAATTAAAAAAAACTGCCATTTTGTAAATTTTGGGCGCTTCCGATTCTACGCAGTGCACATTTCAGTGCAAATGACACCTTATCTTCATTCTGTAGGTCCATACGGTTACAAGGATACCTCATTTATATAGGTTTTATTTTATTTGACTATTTAAAAAAATTATAACTACATGCACCAAAATTAGTGTGTTTAAAATTGTCCACTTTTGATCTCTATAACGTTTTATGTTTCCATATGGCATGTAAGAGGGTTATTTTTTTTATTGGGCCAATTTTTATTTTGATTGCACCTTTTGATCATGTTTTATTCATATTTTTTTTTTTCTAGTATATGAAGTGACCAAAAATACTAATTTCTGGAGTGTGGAATTTTTTTTACACTTGCGCCCTAGACCGTGCGGTTTAATTAACATTATATTAAAATAGTTTGGACATTTATGCATGTGGCAATACCACACATGTTTAGGTTTTATTTATTTATTTATTTTTTATTTGAAAAATGGGAAAAGGGGGGTGATTTAAACTTTTATTATGAATGGGGTAATGCATATTTATTAACTTTTTTTTGTTACACTTTTTTAGTCCCCTCAGGGGACTATACCATACAATCTTTAGATTGCATACACTGATCAATGCTTCTCAATCGGAGAGCATTGATCAATGTAATCTGTGCTCTAGTTCTTCAGCCTGGCAAAGCAGAATGCAAGCCTGGAGCACTGAACGGAAAGCAGGGAGGATGGTAAGAAACCTCCCCCGTCCTGTCAGCTGATCAGGATGCCGCAGCAGTCCCTATCAGCCCACTGAGCTAACCGGGAAGGGAATTAACCGCTTTTAGAAGCCGCAATCAACTTTGATTGTGGCATCTGAAGGGTTAATGCCGGACATCAGCCCGATTGTCTATGTCAGATATAGGTATCAGCAAACAAGTCCCACTGGGTATGATGCGTGCTCACCTGCTGCGTGTCATACAGCGGGAGCCCACAGTGGACATACATATACTGTACATCCTGTTAACGGGGCTTAAACTGTTCTCACGACCGGAGAACTGTTTAAACCCGGGCAGCCAGGACCCATGGCTAATGCTGGGCACCACCGACCGGGGCCTATGCCCAGCATTAACCCTTTAGATGCCATATTAAAGTTGATTGCGGCATCTAAAATGAGGGGTTAACGGTGCCAGTATCTCAATGGAGCTGATCGGGACATCCTCAGTGACACCGCTGGTCCCGATCAGCTGAGTGGACGGCGGGAGGGTCCTTACCTACCTCTTTGCCGTCTGATCGGTCTTCTGCTGTTCCTAGCCTAAGCAGCAGAGCGTCCATAACACAGATCAATGCTATTCTATGGCATAGCATTGATCAGCATATGCAATCAAAAGATTGCATGATATAACTAAACCATACGGTAGATGGCGTACACATAAAAAAAAAAAATACCAAAGTCCAAAACTGTGCATTCTTGGTCACTTCATATACCATAAAAAAAAATTATCAAAAGCGATCAAAAAGTCCCACCAAAACAAAAATGGTACCGATAAAAACTACAGACCATGGCGTAAAAATTAGCCCTCATATAGCCCCATATGTGAAAAAATTAAAAACATTATGATTTCAGCAGGCATTTCGGTCAGATCCCCGACCAGCTAGCGGTGGTGGCCGAAATTCCCACGGGTGTAGGCCCAGACCAGGTGCTCACATCAAGGTCAGCTGACCAGTCCAGACAGCTTGGCATAGCCCAAACCAAAACAAAACAGAGAGAGCTGTAAGAACCGTTTAACTCCACGGGTTCTGATAGTACCCCCCCCCCCTTTTAGGAGGGGCCACTGGACCCTTCACAACCTGAGAGGAAAGAGATACGGATGAATCATCAATTTCTACATCAATATCCTTCTCCTCAATGTCTCACCACTCATTGGTGTCCTCACAATCATCTTCACTCTTATCAGACTCCAAATCCACATGATTATTCTCCAAACATTTATTGCTTAACCCCTTCCCGCAGAATGTCATATATAAACGCCGGGTTGTGCAGTGCGTTCGCGCATCCCGGCGTTTATAAATGACATGCAGTTAACCCGGCGATGCGCAGCATCGCACGGGTTAACTGGCAGAAGTCCCGCTGTTTCCAGCAGGGGACAACTTCTGCTTCACCCCCAGGACCATCAATTGATGGTCCTGGTCAGCGATCACTGTGATTGGTCCCTGTGGACCAATCACAGTGATCTGGGGTGAAAGTTCAGATCCCCCGCACTGCCCGCCCCTGGAAGTCGGGCAGAACGGGGGACGAAGGCTGCAGGGGCTCGCGGGGACCTGCGGCATTCGGGGGGAACACGTGGGGACCGGCGGACTTACCTGATCCAGCGGCGGGACCGAGGAGCAGCGCGGGACCGGCCACGTGGACGAGCAGCGACGGGTAAGTATGTGGTCCTCAGAGGCAGCAGTGAAGATCTTCACTGCTGCTTCTAGGAGTCTGAAAACTACAACTCCCAGCATGCCTAGACAGCCTTTGGCTGTCTGGGCATGCTGGGAGTTGTAGTTTTGCAACATCTGGAGGGCCTCAGTTTGGAGACCATTGTATAATGGTCTCCAATCTGTGCTCTTCCAGCTGTTGCAAAACTACAACTCCCAGCATGCACTGACTGTCCAGGCATGCTGGGAGTTTTAGTTCAGCAACATCTGGCCCTTCAGATGTTGCCGAACTACAACTCCCAGCATGCCCTTCAGCTGTCTGGGCATGCTGGGAGTTGTAGTTTTGCAACAGCTGGAGACACACTGGTTGGGAAACATTGTCTGTTTCTAACTCAGTGTTTCCTAACCTGTGTGCCTCCAGCTGTTGCAAAACTATAACTCCCAGCATGCACTAAAAGACCATGCATGCTGGGAGTTGTAGTTTTGCAACATCTGGAGGGCCCCAGTTTGGAGACCATTGTATAATGGTCTCCAATCTGTGCTCTTCCAGCTGTTGCAAAACTACAACTCCCAGTATGCACTGACTGTCCAGGCATGCTGGGAGTTTTAGTTCAGCAACATCTGGCCCTTCAGATGTTGCCGAACTACAACTCCCAGCATGCCCTTCAGCTGTCTGGGCATGCTGGGAGTTGTAGTTTTGCAACAACTGGAGACACACTGGTTGGGAAACATTGTCTGTTTCTAACTCAGTGTTCCCTAACCTGTGTGCCTCCAGCTGTTGCATAACTATGACTCCCAGCATGCACTAACAGACCATGCATGCTGGGAGTTGTGGTTTTGCAACAGCTGATGCAAGCCCCCCCTGCCCCGCCACCCCCGTGAATGTACAGGGTACATTCACATGGGCGAGGCTTTTACAGTGGGTTTCTCGCATCTTGAGATGCAGCAAATTTTGCGCTGGGAAACTCGCTGTAATCCCCCGCCCATGTGACTGTACCCTAAAAACACTACACTACACAACACAAAATAAAATAAAAAGTTAAAAACACTACATATACACATACCCCTACACAGCCCCCCTCCCCCAATAAGAACGTCCGGTACACCACTGTTTCCAAAGCAGAGCCTCCAGCTGTTGAAAAACAACAACTCCCAGTATTGTCGGACAGCCGTTGACTGTCCAGGCATGCTGGGAGTTTTTCAACAGCTGGAGGCACCCTGTTTGGGAATCACTGGCGTAGAATACCCCTATGTCCACCCCTATGCAAATCCCTAATTTAGGCCTCAAATGCACATGGCGCTCTCACTTTGGAGCCCTGTCGTATTTCAGGGCAACAGTTTAGGGCGACATATGGGGTATCGCCGTACTCGGGAGAAATTGCGTTACAAGGTTTGGGGGGCTTTTTCTTCTTTAACCCTTCATGAAAAGGAAATGTTGGGGTCTACACCAGAATGTTAGTGTAAATTTTTTTTATTTTTTACACTAACATGCTGATGTTGCCCTATACTTTACATTTTCACAAGAGGTAAAAGGGAAAAAAGCCCCCCAAAATTTGTAACGCAATTTCTCCCGACTACAGAGATACCCCATATGTGAGCGCAAAGTGCTCTGGGGGCGCACAACAAGGCCCAGAAGGGAGAGCGCACCATGTACATTTGAGGTGATTTGCACAGGGGTGGCTGATTGTTACAGCGGTTTTGACAAACGCAAAAAAAACAAAACCCCCATGTGACCCCATTTCGGAAACGACACCCCTCACGGAATGTAATGAGGGGTGCAGTGAGAATTTACCCCCCACAGGTGTCTGACGGATCTTTGGAACAGTGGTCCATGAAAATGAAAACTTGTACAGCCCACTGTTCCAAAGATCTGTCAGACACCAGTGGGGAGCAAATGCTCACTGTACCCCTTGTTACGTTCCTCAAGGGGTCTAGTTTCCAAAATGGTATGCCATGTGTGTGTTTTTTGCTGTTCTGGCACCTTAGGGGCTTCCTAAATGCGACATGCCCCCCGAGCAAAATTTGCTCTCAAAAAGCCAAATATGACTCCTTCTCTTCTGAGCATTGTAGTTCGCCCATAGTGCACTTCAGGTCAACTTATGGGGTACCTCCATACTCAGAAGAGATGGGGTTACAAATTTTGGGGGGTATTTTCTGCTATTAACCCTTGCAAAAAGGTGAAATTAGGGGAGAAACACACATTTTAGTGGAATTTTTTTTTTTTTTTTTACATATGCAAAAGTCATGAAACACCTGTGGGGTAATAAGGCTCACTTTATTCCTTATTACATTCCTCAAGGGGTCTAGTTTCCAAAATGGTATGCCATGTGGGTATTTTTTGCTGTTCTGGCACCATAGGGGCTTCCTAAATGCGACATGCCCCCCGAGCAAAATTTGCTCTCAAAAAGCCAAATATGACTCCTTCTCTTCTGAGCATTGTAGTTCACCCATAGTGCACTTCAGGTCAACTTATGGGGTACCTCCATACTCAGAAGAGAAGGGGTTACAAATATTGGGGGGTATTTCCTGCTATTGACCCTTGGAAAATGTGAAATTTGGGGGGAAACACACATTTTAGTGAAAAAAAAATTTTTTTTTTTACATATGCAAAAGTCGTGAAACACCTGTGGGGTATTAAGGCTCACTTTATTCCTTGTTACGTACCTCAAGGGGTCTAGTTTCCAAAATGGTATGCCATGTGAGGGTTTTTTGCTGTTCTGGCACCATAAGGGCTTCCTAAATGCAACATGCCCCCAAAAACCATTTCAGAAAAACGTGCTCTCCAAAATCCCCTTATCGCTCTTTCCCTTCTGAGCCCTCTACTGCGCCCGCCGAACACTTTACATAGACATATGAGGTATGTGCTTACTCGAGAGAAATTGGGCTACAAATATAAGTATACATTTTCTCCTTTTACCCCTTGTAAAAATTTAAAAATTGGGTCTACAAGAACATGCGAGTGTAAAAAATGAAGATTGTGAATTTTCTCCTTCACTTTGCTTCTATTCCTGTGAAACACCTAAAGGGTTAAAATGATGACTGAATGTCATTTTGAATACTTTGGGGGGTGCAGTTTTTATAATGGGGTCTTTTGTGGGGTATTTCTAATAAGAAGACCCTTCAAATCCACTTCAAACCTGAACTGGTCCCTGAAAAATAGTGAGTTTGAAAATTTTGTGAAAAATTGGAAAATTGCTGCTGAACTTTGAAGCCCTCTGGTGTCTTCCAAAAGTAAAAACTCGTCACTTTTATGATGCAAACATAAAGTAGACATATTGTATATGTGAATAAAAAATTTTTTTATTTGTAATATACATTTTCCTTACAAGCAGAGAGCTTCAAAGTTAGAAAAATGCAAAATTTTCAAATTTTTCATAAAATTTTAGGATTTTTCACAAGGAAAGGATGCAAGTTACCACAAAAATTTACCACCATGTTAAAGTAGAAAATGTCACGAAAAAACAATCTCAGAATCAGAATGATAACTAAAAGCATTCCAGAGTTATTAATGTTTAAAGTGACAGTGGTCAGATGTGCAAAAAACGCTCTGGTCCTTAAGGCCAAAATGGGCTTGGTCCTGAAGGGGTTAAGATATCACAACGCACAGATTTAGTCAGAGGCTGCTGCAAGACTGGTTCTAAGACAGTCTCAGGTATAACATCAGTTTGCAGTGAAGATGAAACTATGCCCCCCAGAAGAACTTTGCCAGGCATAGTTCTCTGAGGGACATGATATACTTGTGCGTCCAAGTGGCCTACCCGATTACGACGTGGACGTGGACGCTTGATACAGGATTTGATGAAATGAGAGTCCTCTCCACAGTAAAAACACAGGCCATAGTGTTGACGAAACCTCCTGCATTCTTCCGGGGTATGAATGGACCCTATCTACATAGGTTCATCCTCTGGCACAGATTTAGAGGCAGGAGAGGAATCAAGCAGGGCAGGAGAGGCAGAGGATGAAGAACACTCCCATTTGCATTCTCGCAAATGTCTATCCAAATGCACAGCTAAAGTCATGGCTTGGTCAAGGTTGTCAGGAGAGGGACAAGTTATAAGCATGTCCTTTAAGGTGTCAGATAACCCTAGTCTGAACTGACAAATAAAGGCTGGAGTATTCCAGTTGGAGGCCACACACCACTTTCTAAAATGTGCACAGTACTCCTCTACTGGTCTGTAACCTTGCTTTAATGTAAGCAGTTGAATCTCAGCATACGCAGCACGGACCGATTCAGCTTACAAGAGACCCAATCCCGCAAATGAGGCGTCCACTGAGGACAACTCCAGAGCATCAGGACCAAGAGAAAATACCCATTCCTAGGGATCTCCTTGCAAAAGATACATTATAATACCCACTCCCTGGGCCTCAGTACCAGATGTGTAAGGCCTTAACCTGAAGTACAATTTGCAGCTCTCAGAAAAGGTTTTGAACATTTTGCGGTTACCAGAAAATCGGTAACGGAGACTAACTTGTGGCTCCACAGGAGCTGGATCATGAACAGATGACACCTCAATTCGGGCAGACTCCAGCTCCTGAATTCTGTCTAGCAAGCTCTAAATCATGGACCAGCTGAGTCAAGCCCTGCATTTTCTCCACCAAAGCAGACATAGCTTCCATAATGCAGGAACAAAGCAAATACCAGTATGTGGGCCTGCTATAATGTCACGTCTGGGCAGGAAAGGAGTGCACACTATTCTCGCCCACTCCCCCTTTCCGTGCGTACTTACGTACCCGCTCTAGGTAGCGGGTCTGTAACCACAGTGATGGTCCCTACTTACAATAAGTGAGGGCAGTCCAGTAAAAATATTATGCAGACGGAGGTCGGGACACAGAATGGAATCACTCAGACTAACAGAAAAACGACTAAACATATACACAATAAGTTGCTGTCCACAGTCAGTCGATACCAAGAGGTTACAGATAAGCCTATTCGCAAAGCCAGAAGAAGAGTCAGAGAGCGGATCCAAAGGGTCAAAATGCCAGATATAACAGATACAATATAAATGCTAGCTAGGAGTACACAGAGCTCTATAGCAGGCAAGGATTGGGAGTAGACTGCCAGCTTAAATAGACCCAGACCAGGTGCTCACATCAAGGTCAGCTGACCAGTACAGACAGCTGGGCATAACCCAAAACAAAACAGAGAGCTGTCAGAACCGTTTAAACCAACGGGTTCTGACAGAATGAACTGTTGTCTGGGTGGAAGTTCACAGATTCTGTAGGGCCTTGTTCACATTGCCATCAGACTCAGACGCTAAATTCCTGTAAAATTACTGGATTGCTAATGGACCCCATGCAACTGACTTGTTTTAGTATCCATTCGGCTTAAAATAAAAATAAAAATTTAAAAGTACTTATCGAACCTTTAATGAGTCAGATGCGAACGGCAATGTGAACCAAGCCTTAGTTGTGTCATTTGATTTGCCTCTGTCAACTACCCACCGCTTAAAAACTTGCCTTCTTCTTGGAAAATACAGATGCAACTCGAAGAATTAGAATATCGTGCAAAAGTTAATTTCTTTCAGTAATGCAACTTAAAAGGTGAAAATAATATATGAGAGAGATTCATTACATGCAAAGCAAGATAGTTCAAGCCGTGATTTTTTTATAATTGTGATGATTACAGCTCATGGAAACCCCACATCCCCCATATATTATATGATTTGGGGAGCCATGTCATCTGCTTGTGTTGGTCCACTGTGCTTCATTAAGTCTAGGGTCAAAGCATTCGTCTACCAGGAAATTTTGGAGCACTTCAGGATTACTCCCGCAGACAAGTTGCATTACTGAAATAAATTAACTTTTGCACAGTATTCTAATTTTTCGAGTTTCACCAGTATTGTTTGTTTGCATAATATTCCAGATAGGGGTTTCTAATAGGGGTGTCAAGTTTGTTTCAAATTTTTGGAAATCCTTTTGTAATCGGAAACGGAAATCTCTTTAGACTTTTCATCCGCCTTCCACCCTAAAACCAATGGTCAGACTGGATTCTTCTACCAGTCACTTGAACAAGAGTTTATTGTCCGATGGTCAGACTCACTGGAAGACTGATCTGTCTTATAATAATCAAGTTAATAGTTTTACTGAGGTATCACCATTTTTTTGTAACTATAGTTCATCCTTGATTTTCCTCAGTGGCCTCCTCACAGTCCTGAAAATCCAGAAGTGGATGTCATCTTTTCGAAGTCTAACCTCTCCATAATTTGAGCATCCTGGGCCCTGCCTGCAGCTAGTCACTGCTGGCAGCGACTTTTGTCATCCTGACTACTGGATTGTGCGGCACAGGGCCAATCAACACTTTATGATGTTGCCAGTTAAACCTCTCAGGAGATGGGAGAGCTAGGCCATACAGCTGCAGCATCAACAAATACACTTCCCAGTGGCTGAATATTTAAACAGTAATTTTCCTAGCTGAGATGCTCATGGTTTTGGTTCCATCCAGTCCCCAGTGTTCAAGTCACCTTTTCCCCTATATCTTCCTTTTATTCTGATCTGACCTCTGCCAGTTCCTTTACTATTCTTTTGCCTGTTGAATGTGTACTTTGGTCCCCTATAGGTTTTGTCTCTCTGGCTTGTTTCTGTTTTAATCTTTGGCTTCTGACTTGGCTACTTCCTTGCCTGTGCTACTGACCAAACCTGTTACCTCTGTGCACTTAGCTAGTATAAGGAACGTTTACAAGTTGGGGACCACCATTTAGGGCAGCTTGTCTTCAAGCATATAGGGTCAGTGATTGGGGCAAGTCAGGTCTGTATTTCTCCCTACCTTATGTGACACATGGCCTCTGAGATGCATACAGGTAGCTTTGTGTGTTTGTGCAAGGGGGGAGCAAGGTTGCTGAGCATCACCTATGACCATCACCTATTTCACCTATTGAGAATGGTCTTTACCTAGTTCTATTCACCTAGTGGTTTCACCTTTAATGTACCATATCTGTGATAATAGTAAAACATGAACACTTGATGCAACCAACAAGTAATTGTATGATAACACATTCCCAAGAACTGTGCATAAAAAAATGCTCACAAATCTCAAGGAACTGAAGCACTGTAAAGAAGAATGGCCCAAATTCCAACAGAATGATGGAAGAGACTGATTGTCATAAATCAACAAATATTGACACGATTGAATCTATTGTGTGACTCCTCCCCCTCCCCCCTCAAGCTGGTATCACTCAGCTGTAAATACATTCATACATTTCTAGGAGAAAGAACAGAGGAACAGTACACATCTTACAAGAGATACTGCAGATTTTTTTAAATAATGTATTTACTAAAACCAAATTTAGAAGAGCCTTTTCTATGGAAATGAGTTTCTTACTCATCCTTACACACAACCAAACTAGAGTATTTTTACATGGTTTCATTCTATAGAATAGTTATATAGCCAAAATCAATGAATATTAGTCATTAACTGATGTATGTTCATTATCCTATAATTTATGTGGCTTATCTTTGTTTATCATTTTTCATAAGATAGTGACTTACGTATACATCTAGGCTCCTCCGACCATCCTCTGTCCAGACATGAAGCGCTGCTACTAAGTTTTCTGCTTTCTGTCATAAATCCCTTATTGCATTCATACTGCAAAACTTCTCTGAGGTCAAAAACATTTTTAATTGGTCTGAATTTTCCATCTGGAAGTTCGGGAGCCTTACAAAATCCTGGGATTAGGAAGAAATATTAAAGTTGTAGGAAACAGAAATGGTTATTTAGAAAGCTAATAACAATTGATTAATAAATGTCACTTTGTTAATGGGGTTATTGGACTCTTTTGGAGAGATTTATCAAAACATGTGCAGAGGAAACATTGACCAGTTGCCCGTAGCAACCAATCAAATTACTTAATTTATTTTTCAGAGGCTTTTTTTAAAGATTAGGCCTCATTCACACTGCCATCAGGCTCCGTTAGGTGGAGCTTAGTTGGAAGTTCCATTAAGTTTAGAAGAAAAAAACGGTGCAAGCACTATTTTTTTCTCCACTTAATTCCTGTAAAATTACCAGATCACCATCGGGCCTCATGCAAGGGAATGGGGGACATCGGGACCCAGCAGTAGCCGTTTGCATCCGACCCGTTTCAGGGTCTGATCAGCTCAAGGTAAAAAAAAAAAAAAAAAAAGAGACAGTTGGATCCTTAATGGGTCGGATGCAAGCAGCAATGTTAACCTAGTCTTATACAACAAATCTGATTGGTTGCAGTGAGAAAATGGTCAACTTTTCTACTACACAGGTTTTGAGAAATCTCCCCATTTATCTTTTAGTAAAAACACAATAAACACAATAATCATTTATCTATCCGTAACAGAAGACTTAATACTTGGATTTTTTTTTTTTTTTTAATCAACTGGTGCCAGAAAGTTATTTAGATTTGTAAATTACTTATTTTTTAAAATCTTAATCCTTCCAGTACTTATCAGCTGCTATATGCTCCACAGGAAGTTATTTTCTTTTTGACACCTCTTTCTATTTTAGGAACTGTCCGGAGCACGATAGGTTTGCTATAGGAATTTGCTCCTACTCTGGACAGTTCCTGAAATGGACAGAGGTGTCAGCAGGGAGCAATGTGGTCAAACAGAAAGGAAATTCAAAAAAGAAAAGTCCTTCCTCTGGAACATACAGCTGCTAATGAGCACTGGAAGGATTAAGACTTTTAAATAGAAGTAATTTACAAAACTGGTTTAACTTTCTTTTTTTATCGTTAAGTGCTCTGCGTAAAAACAAAATCCTCCAAAAGATCCAAAATTGTGTTTTTCTTTTCACTTTCCCCACAAAATAATACTTTTTTGGTTACTATGTACATTTTATAGTAAAATAAGAGGTGTTATTACAAGGTTCATTTGGTCACCTAAAAAACAAACCCGTATATGGGTTTGTGATTGGAAAAAGGAAAAAGTTATTCATTTAAGAAGGCAAGGAGGAAAAAAATGAAAACACAAAATCGTGTTTGCTATGGGGATTTTCTCCTACTCTGTACAGTTCTTAAATTGGACAGAGATGTCAGCAGAGAGCACTGTGCTCGTGATGTCAGCAGAAAGCTCTGTGTTCCAAAAAGAAAATAATTTCCTCTGTAGCATTCAGCAGCTAATAAGTACTGGAAGGATTAAGATTTTTTTTAATAGAAGTAATTTATAAATCTGTTCAACTTTCTGGCACCAGTTGATTTAAAAAAAAAAAAAAAAGTTTTCCACCGGAGTACCCCTTTAAAGCCAATATGAGCTGAGTCCTTAAGGGGTTAAAACATACAGCTAGTCTATAGGTCCAAAAAGTTCCAGTTTTTTTATAACCACTCCACAGAACAGAATCCCCAAACTGTTGTGGCTTATTTACATGGTTTAGAGCATAGTGACCAACTTTCCTGTCCTTTTGGGTCATTAGAGGATTAGGTCTTTGAGTCCTGGCATGTAGACACAGACCTTCAGTGTTTATTATGAGCTTTAGGCTGTGTTTCCATTGGGTCGTTTTTGAGCTAATAAATCTTGAGGCAACCAGTGATAGCTTCCTCTTTTTGCCACATCCAGGTAGTGTAGCTCGTGTTCCTTTAAAGGAGATATCCGACAAAAATAAACTTATCCCCTGAGCCCCTAACCCAGTGCTAGGATTCTCTGTGATCACCGAGACGGGACCTGACGCTAAGTGAGGACCGAGTACAGCACTTGGGAATCATTGGCGCTCTTATAGAAATGAATGGGGGGTGTACAATCTACCAGTAGATGACACACGCTCCTCTCAGAGAGCAGTGGTCCCGTCCCAGAGATTACAAAGGATCCAATCGCTTTGACCCCCCATAATTAGCTACTTATCCCCTATCCTGTGGATAGAGGATAAGTTTACTTTCGCTGGAGTTCTCCTTTAACTTTAAACTTACAAACTATACGGCCAGCTGTATCTTTTGAGTAGTTCTTTTCAGTCTGACCACAGTGCTCTCTACTGACACCTTTGTTCGTGTCTGGAACTGTGCGGAGCAGGAGAGGTTTGCTATGGGGATTTGCTCCTACTCTGCACAGTTCCTGACATGGACAGAGGTGTCAGTAGAGAGCACCGTGGTCAGAGAGAAAACAACAACTCAATTTCCTCTGGAGCATTAAGTTTTGGAAGATTTAATATTTTTTAATAGAAGGGAGTTACAAATCTGTTTAACTTTCTGGCACAAGCTGATTTGAAAAAAATAAAAATAAAATAGTTTTCCGCTGGAGTTCCCCATTACAATACTTTTTTTCACCTTTTCTTTCTCTAGTCTTCCCTGCACCTAGGGGGAGGGGTAAATTGATCTCAGGTGTATAAATCTAACTCTGGCACTCTGCTTGCTTTGTTATTTTCTTTTTGTTGAATCAAGTGGGATTGTGGAAATAAGGAGTTATAAACAGGAGATAAAAGAGGGAGTTAAACATCCCTGTAAATGATCCTTTCCCTTCACACTTGATTATCAGTGTTTTGTAACCAGGGATAGTGGATAGCAGGATTGGAGGTTTTCTTCAGTGCATAATATGCCGTATTGGCAAAGGAAAGAAAAACAAATCAATTTTTTTTATATAAAAATATAAATGCAAAAAAAAATGAGGGCAGAGCATGTAGGACACCTGAATCCTGATAATGGGGAGGTGGTCACTGGGGACCAATAGAAGAAAGAGTTACTGAATGACTTCTTTAGTTCTGTATATATGAAGAGGGAGGAGCTGACACAGGCCGGGCCAGTGCTGGTAACACATCATGTAATGTACTGAACTGGCTTAATGTAGATATGGTCCAGGTGAATTAAATATAAGTGAATTAAAGCAAAGCTCCAGAATCGGATGGATTACACCCAAGAGTTCTTAGAGAACTAAGTTCAGTAATTTCTGTATCCTTGATCATTATATTTAGAGATTCTCTGGTATCTGAAAGGCATAGGCAAATGTGGTACCAATCTTTAACCCCTTAAGGACTGAGCCCTTTTTCACCTTAAGGACTCGGCCATTTTTTGCAATTCTGACCACTGTCACTTTAAACATTAATAACTCTGGAATGCTTTTAGTTATCATTCTGATTCCGAGATTGTTTTTTCAAGACATATTCTACTTTAACATAGTGGTAAAATTTTTTGGTAACTTGCTTCCTTTCTTGGTTAAAAATCCCAAAATTTGATGAAAAATTTGAAAATTTTGCATCTTTCTAACTTTGAAGCTCTCTGCTTGTAAGGAAATGGATATTCCCAAAAATATTTTTTTATTCACATATACAATATGTCTACTTTATGTTTGCATCATAAAATTGACGTATTTTTACTTTTGGAAGACATCAGAGGGCTTCAAAGTTCAGCAGCAATTTTCAAATTTTCCACATAATTTTGAAACTCGCTTTTTTCAGCAGCAATCTTCCAATTTTCAAACTCACAATTTTTCAGGGACCAGTTCAGGTTTGAAGTGGATTTGAAGGGTCTTTATATTAGAAATACCCCATAAATTACCCCATTATAAAAACTGCACCCCCAAAGTATTCAAAATGACATTCAGTCAGCGTTTTAACCCTTTAGGTGTTTCACAGGAATAGGAGCAAAGTTAGGGAGAAAATTCACAATCTTCATTTTTTACACTCGC
Organism: Hyla sarda; assembly: GCF_029499605.1. Taxonomy (NCBI): domain Eukaryota; kingdom Metazoa; phylum Chordata; class Amphibia; order Anura; family Hylidae; genus Hyla; species Hyla sarda. The sequence goes on from NC_079194.1 coordinate 38,962,122, forward strand.
ATGTTTTTGTAGACCCAATTTTAGAATTTTTGCAAGGGGTAAAAAGGAGAAAATTTTTACTTGTATTTGAAACCCAATTTCTCTCGAGTAAGCACATACCTCATATGTCTATGTTAATTGTTCGGCGGGCGAAGAAGAGGGCTCAGAAGGGAAGGAGCGACAAATGGTTTTTGGGGGGCATGTGACCTTTAGGAAGCCCCTATGGTGCCAGAACAGCAAAAAACCCCACATGGCATACCATTTTGGAAACTAGACCCCTCGGCGAACATAACAAGGGGTAAAGTAAACCTTAATACCCCACAGGTGATTCACGACTTTTGCATATGTAAAAAAAAAATAAAAAATCCCTAAAATGCTTGGTTTCCCAAAAGTTTAACATTTTTAAAAAGGGTAATAGCAGAAAATACCCCCAAAATTTGAAGCCCAATTTCTCCCGATTCAGAAAACACCCCATATAGGGGTTAAAATTGCTCTGCTGGCGCACTACAGAGTCACATTTGGCTTTTTTGAAGGAAATTTTCCTCTGGGGGCATGCCGCATTTAGGAAGTCCCTATGGTGCCAAGAAAGCAAAAAAAAAAACACATGGCATACCATTTTGGAAACTAGACCCCTTGGGGAACGTAACAAGGGGTAAAGTGAACCTTAATACCCCACAGGGGTTTCACAACTTTTGCATATGTAAAAAAAAAAAATAAATCCGAAAATGCTTGGTTTCCCAAAAAATTTACATTTTTACAAAGGGTTAAAGCAGAAAATACCCCCAAAAATTTGAAGCCCAATTTCTCCCGATTCAGAAAACACCCCATATGGGGGTGAAAACTGCTCTGCTGGCGCACTACAGGTCTCAGAAGAGAAGGAGTCACATTTGGCTTTTTGAAAGCAAATTTTGCTCTGGGGGCATGCCGCATTTAGGAAGCCCCTATGGTGCCAGAACAGCAAAAAAAAAAAAACACATGGCATACCATTTTGAAAGCTAGACCCCTCGGGGAACGTAACAAGGGGTTTAAGTGAACCTTAATACCCCAAAGGTGTTTCACGACTTTTGCATATGTAAAAAAAAAATTTATTTTTTACCTAAAATGCTTCTTTTCCCAAAAAATTTACATTTTAAAAAGGGTAAAAGCAGAAAATACCCCCCAAAATCTGTAACACAATTTCTCCCGAGTACGGCGATACCCCATATGTGACCCTAAACTGTTGCCTTGAAATACGAAAGTGAGAGCGCCATGCGCATTTGAGGCCTAAATTAGGGACTTGCATAGGGGTGGACATGGGTGTATTCTACGCCAGTGATTCCCAAACAGGGGGCCTCCAGCTGTTGTAAAACTCCCAGCATGCCTGGACAGTCAGTGGTTGTCTGGTAATACTGGGAGTAGTTGTTTTGCAACAGCTGGAGGCTCCGTTTTGGAAACCGTGGCGTACCAGACGTTTTTCATTTTTATTGGGGAGGGGAGAGGGGCTGTGTAGGGGTATGTGTATATGTAGTGTTTTTTACTTTTTATTTAATTTTTTGTTAGTGTAGTGTAGTGTTTTTAGGGTACAGTCGCACGGGTGGGGGTTCACAGTAGTTTCTCGCTGGCAGTTTGAGCTGTGGCAGAAAATTTGCCGCAGCTCAAACTTGCAGCCGGATACTTACTGTAAACCTCTGCCCATGTGAGTGTACCCTGTACATTCACATTGGGGGGGGGGGGGGGGGGGGACATCCAGCTGTTGCAAAACTACAACTCCCAGCATGTACGGTCTATTAGTGCATGCTGGGAGTTGTAGTTTTGCAACAGCTGGAGGCACACTGGTTGTGAAACACCGAGTTTGGTAACAAACTCAGTGTTTTGCAACCAGTGTGCCTTCAGCTGTTGTAAAAGCTACAACCCCCAGCATGTACGGACAGCGGAAGGGCATGCTGGGTCTTGTAGTTATGCAACAGCTGGAGACATACTACTTTGGCTGAGGATGCTGGGGGCTGTAGTTATGCAACAGCTGGAGACACACTGGTTTGCTACTTAACTCAGTGTGCCTTCAGCTGTTGCAAAACTACCACTCTCAGCAGTCACCGACAGCCAACGGGCATGCTGGGAGTTGAAGTTATGCAACCAGCAGATGCACCACTACAACTCCCAGCATGCACTTTAGCTGTTTGTGCAAGCTGGGAGTTGTAGTTACACAACAGCTGAAGGTACACTTTTCCATAGAAAAAATGTGCCTCCAGCTGTTGCAAAACTATAAGTCCCAGCATGCCCATAAGGGCATGCTGGGAGTTGTGGTGGTCTGCTTCCTGCTGTTGCATAACTACAGCTCCCAGCATGCCCTTTTTGCATGCTGGGAGCTGTTGCTAAGCAACAGCAGGAGGCTGTCACTCACCTCCAACGATCCACGCCGCATCACATCAGTCCCTCGTCGTCGAATCAGGGCGATCATGAGGTGGCACCAGTGCCACCTCACCCCTGCTGGCTCTGGCTGTTCGGGGCCATCAGAGACGGCCCCGAACAGCCTGTAATTCCAGGTCATCGGGTCACTGGAGACCCGATTGACCCGGAATCTGCCGCAGATCGCTGGACTGAATTGTCCAGCGATCTGCGGCCATCGCCAACATGGGGGGGTCATCATGACCCCCCTGGGCGATATGCCCCGATGCCTGCTGAACGATTTCAGCAGGCATCAGGCACCGGCTCCCCTCCAGCTAGCGGCTCCTTAAGGACTCGGAAAAGGGGCCGTTTGAGTACGTCCTGCGTCCTTAAGGGGTTAAGAAGGGCTCTATGTCTACCCCGTGTAATTATGGACCGGTAATCCTACTCATAGAACAAAATAACATTAATGCTTACGCAGTCTCTTAACCCTTTATTTATCTATACCCGTTCCCTTCACTTCCTTGGTTGAACTTGATGGGCATGTCTTTTTTCAGCCATATTATGCATCTATGTTTCGCCCACAGTAACCAGTCACAGCTCAGCTTTCATTTTACCAGAGCTTGTTAAAGGGTTATTCCAGGAAAAAACCTTTTTTTTTTTTTTTTTTTATATATCAACTGGCTCCAGAAAGTTAAACAGATTTGTAAATTACTTCTATTAAAAAATCTTACTCCTTCCAATAATTATCAGCTGCTGAAGTTGAGTTGTTCTTTTCTGTCTGACCACAGTTCTCTCTGCTGACATCTCTGCTTGTCTCGGGAACTGCACAGAGTAGAAGAGGTTTGCTATGGGGATTTGCTTCTACTCTGGACAGTCCCTGAGACAGGTATCATACGTACAGTAGGTTGATGTTTTTCATGCACTTTGTAGCACTTTCTTGTATAAACATTGGATTTTTTGTGACATTTAAGCATAAAAAGGCTACACAAAAAAAGTTTGAATGAAGAAGGACTAATAAACAAGAGGAAAAATGTTGAAACAAAACCCTGTGTGAAGGAAATGTATTTGAATAATAAATATTACATATAACTAATAAAACTTACTAGAACATTTGGCTGGAGTAAATTCTCCATTAGGAAGACAAGTCCTTTCTCCATCAGTTTTTACATCTGGTGTTTGAAAAGTAGATTTACACCGAAACTGCACTTTTTCTCCATCCATATAATCGTACTGTGGATTTATGAGATCTGCGTTTTCCACATTTGCCTTATAGTTTGCACATTGTCCTAAAATAAATCAAAACATTATATATCAGTTCCTTATTACTTTAAGGCATGACTACATGACAGTACTTGCATCCATTACCCCAACTATTCTTGGGGTACATTAAAAATGGCAGATTTGCATTTCTTTGACTTGACTTGCTGTGATCCATTCACATGCTGCAGATACACGGAGGGATTTCTCAGTCACACCAATGCTGGGAACAAAGCTTTAAGGTCATGTTCACACATGATGGATGTTTTTCAGCATATAACTGATTTTTGCATCTGGCTTATACCCGTAATCGTCTGTGTACGCTGGCATGCGAGTGCAAAGTGAGAGGGGGGTGTCAGCAGAAGTCCGTCCACTGCTTCCAGAGGGAAATGGTGCAAGACAATGTTCTATCTATGGTCTATAATACGAAAACAAAACTATATATGTGACACTAAGTTATATTGAAGCAGAATAAAAGGGGAACTCTAGCAAAAGAAAAAATAAATTATTCTCCTATATGTCGGACTGTATGAGGGCTCATTATCTGCCCCCGGATCTGTAGTTTTTATTGGCACCATAGTGTTATTGCGTCAGTGTGTCACCCCAGTAGTAAGGAGATTGCATGAGGAGGTTTGTTACAGTGTGTAACCTCAGTAATAAGAAGATTACATGAGGAGGAGATTTGTTACAATTTGTCATCCCAGTATTAAGGAGATTACATGAGGAGGAGGTTTGTTACAGTGTGCCACCCCAGTAGTAAGAAGATTACATGAGGAGGAGATTTGTTACAGTGTGTCACCCGCGTAGTAAGGAGATTACATAAGGAGGGGGTATGTTACAGTGTGTCACCCCAGTAGTAAGAAGATTACATGAGGAGATTTTTTACAGTGTGTCATTCCAGTAGTAAGGAGAATACATAAGGAGGAGGTTTGTTATAATGTGTCACCCAGTAGTAAGAAGATTACATAAGGAGGTCTGTTACAGTGTGTCATCCCAGTAGTAAGAAGATTACATAAGGAGGTTTGTTACTGTGTGTCACCCAGTAGTAAGAAGATTACATGAGGAGGTTTGTTACAGTGTGTCACCCCAATAGTAAGGAAATTGCATCGGGAGGCGGTTTGTTAGGCTGCATTCACACTATGTTTGCCGCATACCGCTGCCAGATACGGCTGAGAAATTTCAAAACCGGGCTCTCCTGTACCCCAGCCGGATCCGCGCAGCTTCTCACTCACTTAAATGAGCCGACCGGACAGATAGTGACTCCAATAGGCTCATTTCTGCCTTGTATCTGGTTTTGTGACCGGACCTAAAACAGTAGTATACCGCGGCTTAGGATCCGGCAGTCATAGGCTGCAAACTTAGTGTGAATGCAGCCTTATAGTGTGTCACCCCCAGATTAAGGTGATCACACGAGGAGAAGGTTTGTTACAGTGTGTCACCCTCAGTAGTAAGGTGATTACATGAGGAGGAGGTTTGTTACAGTGCATTACCCCAGTAATAAGGAGATTACATGAGGACGTTTGTTGCAGTGTGTCAACCCAGTTGTAAGTTGGGGCGTGTCAAAGGGTGGAGCCAATGGGCGGAGTCAAGGGAGCGGCAACATTAACTTTTGCCTAGGGTGGCAAAAATCCTTGCACCAGCCCTGATTTTAATACATTTACTTAACTTACTAACTTCTATGTTACATAAATTCCCGGCTAAGACTATTCCAGATTATTTCATCATTTTAAAGTTGGCATTCCCAGTACCGTGCCAGCCTGTGGATTATAAAATGATGAAATAAAACTTTTCTTAATGTTTGGAACTGGAATTTTCCTCTACTGCCCACTGCTCCAGTAAGTGATTTTTTGGGGTTTCTTTTGAAATCTTTGGTTTGATTCATTCAATCTAGAGTATTCAAAGGGTACTTGACTGAATGACTAAAAAAAAAAAAATAAAGACCTTTAACCCCTAGAGGACACAGGACACACATGTACATCCTGCGCCCTCTCCCACTGCATGAAGCGCGTTCAGGATCTAACTGCACTTTATACCCGGTCGGTTACGGCTGCTTTAAGCTGCCAAGACCCACGGCTAGTGCTGGACATCGCCGATCGGGCCGATATCCATTAGTAAACCTTTAATTGCCACAATCAAAATTAATCATGATGTCTGAAGTACTGAAAATCAGTTCCCAGTAGCTCAGTGGAGCTGTTCGAGACCACCACAGCAAAATTGTGTGGTCCTGATGAACTGATAGGACAGGTGGAGGTCACTATCTGCCTTTGTTCTGTCCGATCGGCACGCCATCTCTGGAGGCAGCCTCAGCAGCTTGTAGTAATGAAGTGCTGATAACACAGATCACTTGTACAGTAGTCCCCTATTGGGACTAGAAAATTGTAAAAAAAAAAAAAAAAAAAAGATGTACAGAAAAAATAAAAGTTTATCATCCAACTTTTTCCCTTTAAATAAACATAAATGTGTGGTATTGCTGCAGGCAGAAACATTTGAACTATTAAAAATATAACATTAATGAAACTGCACGGTCAATGGCCTAAACGTAACAAAATACGATTTTTGATCACTTCATAAACCAGAAAAAAAATTAATAAAGAGCAATCAGTAAGTCCCATCAAAATAAAAATGGTGATGATAAAAACTAAAGATCACAGCGCAAAAAGGAGCCATTATACAGCCTTGTACTGTATATGAAAAAATACAAAAAAGTGGTATAGGGGTCAGAAGATGACAATATATAGCATACTCATTTTCTTACTAAAAAATATCATTTTTTAAAAGTAAACCAGTAGTGAACAGTACACCTCACTCCGTTTATATATAACCCCTTAACGACAAGGGACGTAAATGTACAACATGGTGACGTGGTACTTAGCACACCATGACGTACATTTACGCGCCGCCATGATTGCGAGCACTGGAGCGGTGCTCGCGTCATGCCCGGCAGTTCCCGGCTGCTATCAGCAGCCAGGGACCCACCGGTAATGGCGGACATCCGTTATCGTGCGGATGTTGGCCATGAACCCCTCAGATGCCGTGATCAATACAGATCACGGCATCTGCAGCAGTGCGGTACTTTGAATGGATGATCAGATCGTCCGCAGTGCTGCCGCGGGGATCCGATCATCCTGCATGGCAGACAGAGGTCCCCTCACCTGGTTCCAGCCGTCTCCCGGGGTCTTCTGCTCTGGTTTGAGATCGAGCAGACCAGAGCAGAAGATGACCGATAATACTGAGCAGTGCTATGTCCTATGCATAGGACTGAACAGTATTAGCAATCAACTGATTTCAATGAATAGCCCCCTATGGGGACATAAAAAGTGTAAAAAAAATTTTTTAAATGTCAAATAAAAAAGTAAAAAAATTTGAATAATAAAAAAGTAAAACGTCAGTTTTTCCCATTTTACCCCCCAAAAAAGTGTAAAAAAAATAATTAATACACATATTTGGTATTGCTGCATGCGTAAAAGTCTGAACTATTAAAATATTTACAAAATTAGCCCGTACGGTGAACGGCATAATTGTAAAAAAATAAAAAAGTCCAAAATTGCTACTTTTTTGTCACATTTTATTCCCAAAAAAATTAATAAAAAATTAATAAAAAGCAAAACCTAAGCAAATGTGGTACTGATAAAAACGACAGATCATGGCGCAAAAAATGAGCCCTCATATTGCCCCATATATGGAAAAAATTAGAAAGTTATAGGTGGTCAAAATAGGGCAATTTCAAACATACTAATTTTGTTAAAATGGTTTGAGATTTTTTATAAGCGGTACAATTATAGAAAAGGATATAAAATGGGTATCATTTTAATCGTATCGACCCACAGAATAAAGAAAACATGTAATTTTAACGGAAAGTGTAGAGCGTGAAAACAAAACCTTCCAAAATTTGCTAAATTGCGGTTTTATTTTCAATTTTCCCACATAAATAATATTGTTTGGTTTCACCATACATTTTATGGTAAAATAAGTGATGTTGTTACAAAGTACAATTGATGATGCAAACAACAAGCCTGTGGGTCTGTGGATGGAAATATAAAAGAGTTATGATTTTTAGAAGGCGAGGAGGAAAAAACGAAAATGCTAAAATAAAATTGGTCTGGTCCTTAAGGCCATAATGGACCTGGTCCTTAACCCTTTAACGATGCAGGACGTATATTTACGTCCTGCGCCGGCTCCCGCGATATGCAGCGGGGTCACGCGGTGTCCCCGCGTCGGCCGGGACCCGCGGCTAATACAGGACATCACCGATCGCGGTGATGCCCTGTATTAACCCTTCAGACGCATCGATCAAAGCTGACCACTGCATCTGAAGTGAAAGTGAAAGTATCCCGGCTGCTCAGTCGGGCTGTTCGTGCCCGCCGCAGTGAAATTGCGGCGTCCCGAACAGCTTACAGGACACCGGGAGGGCCCTTACCTGCCTCCTCAATGTCCGATCGATGAATGACTGCTCCGTGCCTGAGATCCAGGTAGGAGCAGTCAAGCGCCGATAACACTGATCACAGGTGTGTTAATACACGCCAGTGATCAGCATGAGAGATCAGTATGTGCAGTGTTATAGGTCCCTATGGGACCTATAACACTGCAAAAAAAAGTAAAAAAAAGTGTTAATAAAGGTAATTTAACCCCTTCCCTAATAAAAGTTTGAATCACCCCCCTTTTCCCATAAAAAAATAAACATATGTGGTATCGCCGCGTGCGTAAATGTACAAACTATAATGGCGTATGCGCAAAATAATTCCAAAGTCCAAAAATAAATCAGCCAGAGTATTGTATTTTAATCTAGTGCTGAGCCACCTGTACAAAGAAGGTCAATGCTCTGTGCTCCCTGTGGTGATGGTCAGCAGTAGCTCCTCCTCCTGCACGCTCTCTCATTTAGAGGCTCCTGGTCCACCTTCTGAATGCACAATGCTGCTGCGTAGCAGAGCGTGTGTCCTGGCCTCAGTCACTGTGTGTCCTCCCAACCTGCAGGAGAATCTGTCATCAGTAGCAATGGAGACATAGAGTGCCTTGCACTGCTGGCAACCTGGTTGGTGCTGGGGCGCTGCCATATGTGTGAGTTGAGGGGGGGGGGGTACTTTACACATTTAAAAGATAACACTAGCGTGGGTGATGGACCTGAGTGGGTGGTGTGCCCAAACTGCTACTAAACTACAGCCGGAGTTATCACAGTTGAGACACTGCCGGCCAGGGCGTTCTCCCGTGACTCCCAATCACCGTCTATTGACAGAAATTCTCACGCCAACTAAGGAAAAGACCGGACTGAAAGAAGTAGAGACCACCAAATGTCAGGACAAACTTTTGGTTCCACTGCAGGATCCGCGCAGAGACTGTGAAACTTGTGAGCATTTTTTCTACGCTCCGTATTAATAACCTAAGTGACTTAAAGAGGTGCCTCACATGTTTCTCCTCATTTTATGGCAGCAGGACTCATTACTAAATATACAAGAGTGATCAGCGCTCCTCACGCCTGTCATTCCACTCGCTGGGACCACTACTACATTTATTTACTTGCTAATAGTTACGCTAAAGAAGGGACATATGAATATAAATACCCATGTGAATGTATTTTTAGGACACCGCTAACATACTTAACCCCCGCCGGCAGCTTTACCTTACATATTTCAATTCACTATTCATATATGTTTTTTACCATAGATTCTTGAGGCATCTTTAGCGGCTTAAACTACCCCCCTCCTACATCGCTTTTATTGTGCTCCAATCACGTATTCCTCTTTTATAAGGTAGGCACCGTTTCTGTATTAGGGAGTCTTTTGCACTATTGTTTATTTGAATATTAATATTCCTTCACGTACATTTCTTCTAGCAAGAATTTTGAAAAAGCTATTTTTTTATATGTCTGGCCTTTATCCTTGAATCTCCTGCCTCTACTTTGAACCATCACGTACTACATACAGGTATGCACCCCAGGCTGCCATCATCTTGTATCAAGCCCCAATCAGAGCTTACAGCTATTTATACCATTATTGTGGTACTGTGCACAGGTGGCACATGCAATAACTCTCCTGCCACCTGAGGTGCCAGTCAACCACAGGCCCCTTCAAGCAACTTCTGTCACCCTCCCTCCTGCTGCATCTCCTATCACTCTCCCACCTGCTCCTCATGTCACTGTTGTCACCCTCCCTTCTTATGCACCTCCTTTCACCCTCCCTCCTGCTGCACTTGCTGTCATCCCCCTGCCTGCTGCATCTCCTGACACCTTCTCTACTGCTGCACCCCTTATCATTGCTGTCACCCTACCTCCTGCTGAACCTTCTGTCATGCTCTTTCCAGCTTCACCTCCTGTCACTCTCTTCTGCTGTATTCTCTGTCACTCTCTCAAAAAGTGTAAAAAAAATAAATAAAAAAAAAATGTTTTTTTTTAAAATGGCAACCTCCCCAACAAAAATTTTAATCACCACCTTTTCTTATTGTAATTTTTTTTCCAACTATTAAATAATCACATTTCTGATCCCATATAGTAAGTGGCATAAATGCAAAAAAATCTAAATGGCAGAACTGCTGATTTTTTTTTAGAACATCACAGAAAAAAATAGTATGTAAAAGTGGCACTGTTAAAAACTACAGCTCACAAAACAAAAAATGAAAAATTCCACTGGTCCATTAAGGACCAAGCCCATTTTCACCTTAAGGACAAGGACAATTTTATTTTTGCCTTCTCGCCTTCTAAAATCCATAACTCCTTTATATTTCCATCTACAGACCCATATAAGGGCTTGTATTCATATAAGGGCTTGTTTTTTGCGTGATTGTACATAAAATGTACAGCGAACCCGGAAAAAAAAATTAGAGAGGAAATTTAAATGAAAACCACAATTTTGCGCATTTTGGAGGGTTTTGTTTTTTTGTACCGCTTAAAAAAAATCTAAAACTTTTGTACAAAATCAGTAATTCAAAATAGCCCTATTTTGACCAGCTATAACTTTTTAATTTTTCCGTATATAGGGCGGTATGAGGGCTAATTTTTTGCGCCGTCACCTTTACTTTTTATCGATACAACATTTGCATATTCAAAGTACCGCACTGCCACAGATGCCGTGAGCTGTATTGATCATGGCATCGGAGGGGTTAATGGCGGACATCTGCGCGATCACGGATGTCGGCCATTACCGGTGGGTCCCGGGCTGCCGTGTACACAGGACGTAAATGTATGTCCTGGTGCGGGAAGTCCCGCCAAACCAGAACGTACATTTACGTTTGTGGTCGTTAAGGGGTTAAAGACCAGTCAATTTTTTCATTTTTGCACTTTTGTTTTTCCTTCTCACCTTCTAAAAATCATTACAATTTTCCAACTACAGACCCATATAAGGGCTTGTTTTTTGCGCCACTAATTTTATTTTGTAATACCTTCAATCATTTCACCAAAAAATTAGAAAAAAAATATATTCACGGGACAAAATTGTAGAAAACCAAGAAACGCTATTTTGTAACTTCCGATTTTACTGCATTTTTTTTTGTATACCTAATATATATGTTTTATTTTATTTTACTACTTTAAAAAAATTATAACTACATGCACCAGAATGTGTATGTTTAAAATTGTCATTTCTGACCCCTCTAACTTTTTTTTTCTTTTTTTTTTTGTATACAGGGCTGTATGAGGGCTCATTTTTTGCACCATGATCTGAAGGTTTAATCAGTAACATTTTTGTTTTGATGGGACTTTTTGATAGCTCTTTATGCATTTTTTTATGGTATACAAAGTGACCAAAAATACGCAATTTTGGACTTTTGAATTTTTTTTACGTATGCGCCATTGATTAATTAACTTCATTTAATTAACATTTTATTTTATAGGTAGGACATTTACACATGCAGTGGCACCACATATGTTTATGTTTATTTTTGTTTACTTTGTTTATGGGAAAAGGGGGGTGATTCAAACTTTTATTATGGAAGGGGTTAATTCACATTTATTAACTTTTTTTTTATACTATTTTATAGTCCCCATAAGGGACTGTAACATGCAATCTTCTGCTATGCCATAGCATTGATCAGTGTTATCGATACTCTGCTGCTCGAGCCTGCTTAGTGTGGCTGGAGCATTAGAGCTCTGATTGGATGGCGAGTAGGCAGGTAAGGGTCCTCCCGCCATCCTCTAAGCTGATCGGGATACCCGGTTTCACAGTGGTGGTATCGATCAGCTCCGCTGATTTGCCAGCAACATTTGTTTTCAATTTTATACGCAACAATCAACTTTGAACACGGCATCTTAGGGGTTAATTCCAGACATCACCGCAATCTGTGATGTCCGATATTAGCCACGGGTCAGCTCCTGACCGAACATCATAGAAGGGGAGCAGGACGAAGGCATACCTGTATGCCCTTCGTTCTTAAGGAGTTTTAAAAAAAATCCTGGATCCTACATTTTTTTCTTTTTTTTTTTTTGCTGGCTCCTGGATTCAAAGCAAATTTGTCAAGTGCTGATCTTAGCGAACTGTCCGAACCCAAACACAGCACCACACAAGCTTATATCGAGATCATATGACACGATCCTCTTCTGCTTTACAGGTTTCAGCCGAATTTAATAGGGTTTAGTTTCTACCCCTAATATGTTATTATGTTAAAATTAAGACAAATCTGTCAATTCTTTTTCATGTTATCACAGATTATACACACAGAGTAAATTAAATAATAGACCTTACTTTTGTCAATAAACCAAAACCTACATAAATTAGTTATCATTTTATTCGAATGGACCTACAGAATAAAGACTATCAAATAAAATGGCTGCATCCTTAAGTGGTTTAAAAGATAACTGAAAAGTAAAGTATGATGACAAATGTATGACTGTATTCATTTAAGAAAGATATACTTCATTTTCATGAGACTTATATAACAGGTTAGATTCTTACTTGAGCATTTTGGTTCCGGATTCCATCCAAGGTCAGTGCAATATATCCTCCCCCAGTATTCTCTCTGATGGGACAGGTAATTTCTCTCACACCGATAATCTACAGATGTTCCAAGGCGTCTTGGAAAATTGTAATTGTAGTACATAGATCCATGATTTATGTAAGGCCTGTCACATGTTTTACCTGCAAAAACAAAGCAGTAGAAAGAGGATTTTAAGGAATAAGGTCCAAAAAGGTTTGACAAGACCCTAAGACTAAAACTCTTAAAGGGGTACTCCCCTGCCCCAGCGTTCGGAACATTTTGTACAATTTGTACATTTTCTACCCCTTTAAGGAATCATTGATCAGATAACCATTTGTGTTACCAGCACCACCTTATAATGTTTTCATATACAGTGGTCTCTCAAGTTACAATATTAATTGGTTCCAGGATGACCATTGTATGTTGAAACCATTGTATGTTGAGACCATAACTCTATGGAAACCTGGTAATTGGTTCTGAAGCCACCAAAATGTCATCCAAAAATAGGAAAAAATGAGGATTAAAGAAAAATAAGTAGATGACTAATATAGATAAAGCAAATCCTTACATATAAAAGTAATAAAGATCTGCTGGGAGCTGTAATCACTGTCTGTGTAGAGGACAGGAGCTTCTTCAGGGTCCTGTACAGTACACAGTGTCCTAATAAAGTAACATGGAGCCGCCCTTACCTGGTGTCCAAAGGACCAGCTAATCCTGGTACTGGTAAAGAGTACAGAATATGTAATACCTCCCTGTACAGTAGGGGGCGCTACCAGACAGGAATTTAGTGCATACGCTTCAGTAATACAGTGTTTTTACCAGTGAATGCCCATTCTGATTGGTTGGTTCTTCCAGCCATTGACATGTTGTACAGATCTGGACTGTCCATAGCATTGTATGTTGAGTCTGGTTTCAAGTTACAATGGTCCAGAAAAGACCATTGTATGTTGAAACTATTGTATGTTGAGGCCATTGGGCCATTGTAAGTTGAGGGATCACTGTACTTAATTTTTAAAGATCTCCTGAAACTATATTTGAATTATAATTTTCTCAATGTCCTTTCACATAACACTATTTTACAATAACCTACTATTTTACTAGGAGGATTTTTATTCATAAAAACATTGCACCTAATACATTTTACAGTGTGCTAGAAAAATGGCCAGTTACTATGCAAATTCTATTTTAAGAGGACTATAGGCTGCTTTACCAGAGAAGTCCATTTATGTTTCATTCATTTTGTATCACTTATTTGTCACTGTATGTGCTTATTTTTGGTGTATCTTACTTCTAGTGTCTTTCCTGTTGTGTCACATATTTTTCAAGCTAGGTTTCCAAAAACGTCCACCTGGCATTTTCTCCTTTGACATTTTCTTTACTCATCTTGGAAGTTTTTGGGCTATTTTAGGCTCAGTGGCAGTTTCCCAAATTTGCAGCATGTTGAGACTATGGTGTTTTTTGTTAATACATCTTGGGGTTTTTCTAGAATAGAAGTCTATGGGAGGCAAAGAAGCAGAAGCAAAAACGCTACATTGGTTTTGCATTGGTGTTTTTTCTGGTGTTTTTTCCCCATTTATTCAATAGAAATCCTTGTCACATGATGAAAGAATAACATGAATTGTCATGATAAAAATGTAGGAGAAAAAAATCGGCAAATAAAATAAAAAAAGACCACAAAAACTTTATATTGGGAGTACAACATGACAGGGCAGTTTTTTGTCACTTTTTAATTTTTTTATTATTCAGATCAAAGAAAAAAAAAAAAAAAAAAAAACACCCAAACCTAAGTGGAAACTAGTGTTGCTCGCGAATATTCGCAATGCGAATATCGCATATTCGCAAATATTCGCAAATATAGCACTATATATTTGTAATTACGAATATTTGTTTGTTTTTGTCACAGTACACATCACAGTGATCACCCCTCTCTGCTTCCAGCTTGTGTGGTGTAAAGAAGGCTCTAATACTACTGTGTGAGACTGGCGTGCAAATTTTTGCATATGCAAATTTTTGCTTATGCTAATTTTGGTTTATGCTAATTTTCGCATATGCTAATTTTTGCATACACAATTTTCGCATATACGGAAATAAAACGCGAATATTATATGTGAATTTAGCGAATATATACGAATATTCGTCCATATATTCGCGAAATATTGCAAATTCGAAAATGGCCTATGCCGCTCAACACTAGTGGAAACCTAGGCTTAAAGGGCTACCCAACTTAATTTCAGAAAGTTAAACAGATTTGTAAATTGCATCTATTTAAAAAAATCTTAATCCATCCAGTACTTAACAGCTGCTGTATACTACAGAGGAAGTTTTTTTCTTGTTGAATTTCCTTTCTGCCTTACCACAATGCTCTCTGCTGACACCTCTGTCCATTTTACAAACTGTCTAGAGTAGGAGTAAATCCCTATACAAACCTCTCCTGCTCTGGACAGTTACTGACATGGACAGAGGTGTCAGAATAGAGAGCACTGTGGTCAGAAAAAAAGGAAATTCAAAAAGAAAAGAACTTGTGGGGCAAACAGCAGCTGATAAGTACTGTAAAGATTAAGCTTTTTAATAGAAGTAATTTACAAATCTTTTTAACTTTCTGGCACCAGTTGATTTAAAAGAAAATGTTTTCCAGTGGAGTACCCCCGTCAGCAGAGAGCACTGTGGACAGACAGAAAATTAATTCAAGCAGAAAACAACTTTCTCTGTAGTAAACAGCAGCTGATAAGTACTGGAAGGGTTAAGATTTTTTCATTTACAAATCGGTATAGCTTTCTGGCACCAGTTGATTTAAAATAAATTGTTTTTCACCAGAGTGCCCCTTTAAGGACCAAGAAATTTTTTGCAAATCTGACCACTGTCACTTTATGCATTAATAACTCTGGGATGCTTTTACTTCAGAGTTTGATTCTGAGATTGTTTTTCATGACATATTCTACCTTAAGATAGTGGTACATTTTTGTTGATACTTGCATCATTTCTTGGTGAAAAATTCCCAAATTTTATGAAAAATTTGAAAGTTTTTCCTTTTTCGAACTTTGAAACTCTCTGCTTGTAAAGAAAATGGACATACCAAATAAATTATATATTGATTCACATATACAATATGTCTACTTTATGTTGGCATCATAAAGTGTACATGTTTTTACTTTTAGAAAACATCAGAGGGCTTCAAAATTCAGCATCAATTTTCCAATTTTTCACACAAATTTCTAAATTGGAATCTTTCAGGGACCAGTTTAGTTTTGAAGTGAATTTGAGGGTCTTCATGTTAGAAATCCCCCATAATTGACCCCATTATGAAAACTGCGACCCTCGAAATATTCAAAATGACATTCAAGAATAGTAGCAAAATGGAGGAGAAAATTCAATTCATTTTTTTTTCACTTTTTTTTAAGGGGTAAAAGGAGAAAAATGCCCTTAAAATGTGTAACGAGTAAGGAAATTCCTCATATGTGGATGTAAAGTGTTCGGCGGGTGCACTACAGGGCTCAGAAGGGAAGGAGCGACAATGGGCTTTTGAAGAGCGAATTTTGCTGAAATGGTTTTTGGGGGACATGTCACATTAAGGAAGCCCCTATGGTGCCAGAACAGCAAAAAAAAATAAAAAAAAAATAAAATAAAAAAAAAACAACATGCCACTATTTTGGAAACTACATCCCTAAAAGAACATTACAAGGGGTGCAGTGAGCATTAAACCCCACTGGCGCTTGATAGATTTTTTAAACAGTGAGCTGTGCAAATTAAAAATAAACATTTTCATTTTCACCAATGTCCCAAATGTCAGACACCTGTGGGGTGTAAATGCTCACTGCACCCCTTATTATGTTCCTTGATGGGTGTAGTTTCCAAAATTGGGTCACATGTGTGTGTTTTTTTTTCTGCGTTTATGTCACCAATTTAGGCCTCAAATGTACATGGTGCGCTCTCACTACTGAGCCATGTTATGTGCCAGCAGATCGCTTTGTGTCCACATATGGGGTATTTCCATACTCGGGAGAAATGGTGTCCCAAGTTTTGGGGGGCTTTTGCTCGTTTCACCCCTTATGAAAAAGAAAAGTTGAGGGCTACATCAGCATGTTTGTGTAAAAAAGTTTTTTTTTATTTTTACACTAACATGCTGGTGTTGCTCCATACTTTTCATTTTCACAAGAGGTAAAAGGAGAAAAAGACCCCCAAAATTTGCAACACAATTTCTCCTGAGTACGGAAATACCCCATATGTGGCCCTAAAGGGCTCTGAATTAGGAGAGCGCCATGCGCATTTGAGAACTTAGTCATTTGCATAGGGATGGCTGACAGTTGCAGCGGTTCTGACAAACACACACACACAAAAAACACCCACATGTGACCCAATTTTGGAAACTACACCCCTCAAGGAACGTAATAAGGGGTGCATTGAGCATATACACTCCACATGTGTCTAAAAGATTTTTGGAACAGGGATCCGAGAAAATTAAAAATGTTATTTTTCATAAGAACAGTCCACTGTTCCAAAAATCTGTCAAATGCCAGTGGGGTGTACTCGGGAGAAATTAAATCATTTTGGGGGTCTTTTTCTCCTTTTAGCTTTTGTGAAAATCAAAAATATGGGGCAACAGGAGCATGTTAGTGTACAATTTTTAATTTTTTTACACAAACATGCTGGTGTAGACCCCAACTTTTCCTTTTCATAAGGGGTAAAAGGTGAAAAAGCCCCCCAATATGTGTAACACAATTTCTCCCGAGTATGGAAATACCCTATATGTGGCGCTAAACTTTTGCCTTGAAATACGACAGGTCTCCGGAGTGAGAGAGCGCTATGCGCATTTGAGGCATAAGTTAGGGATTTGCATAGGGGGGGACTCTGATGCAAACATGGTGTTTGCCTCCTCCACCAAAAATACCCTACGGCAGTATTTTCCCAAACAGGGTGCGCCCAGCTGTTGCAAAACTCCCAGCATGCCTGTCCGGCAATGCTGAAAGTTGTTGATTTGCAGCAGCTGGAGGCTCAGTTTAGGAAACAGTGCTAAACTAGACGTTAGGTGGAGGGGTAAGTGTTTAAGGGTGTGTTGAAATGTAGTGTTTTACCCTTTATTTCGTGTAGGTTTAGTGTAGTGTGGTGTAGTGTTTTTAGTGTACATTCACACAGGCGGGGGTTTACAGTGAGTTTCCCAATGCAAGTTTTGCCACAGCTAAAACTTGCATTGGGAAGCTCAATGTAAACCTCCGTCCGTGTTAATGTACCCTGCGGGGCGCAAACCTCCAGCTGTTACAAAACTACAGCTCTCAGCATGCACTGACAGACCGTACATGCTGGGAGTTGTAGTTTTGCCACAGCTTGAGGCACGCTGGTGGGGAAACACTGAGTTAGATAAAATATTAACTCAATGTTTCCCCACCAGTGTGCAAGCTGTGGCAAAATTACAACTCCCAGCATATACAGTCCATCAGTGAATACTGGGAGCACCCCTGCCACCTCACTCCTATCCTTCAGGTGCTCTCTCTGACAACACTGATCACCTTTTTTTTCCGGGCCATCGGGTTACCCGAGACCTGATTGGCCCAGAAAAAGCATGATTCGCCGGTCAGAGTTGACCAGCGAATCATGGCGATCACCGTAATAGGGGGGGTCTCAGGAGGGACCCCCCCCCCCCTAGGCGATGTGCCCAGATGGCTACTGATAAATATCAGCAGTAATCCTGTTCCAATCGCCACCTGGCAAGTGGCTGTGATCGGAAATACCAAGGGCGTATAGGTACGCCTTTGATCCTTAAGTACTGTGATGCAAGGGCATACCTGTATGACCTTGGTCCACAATAGGTTAAAGGGGTACTCTTATGGAAAAAAATCATATCAACTGTCTACAAAAAGTTAAGCAGATTTGTAAATTATGTATATTAAAAACTCTTAATTCTTCCAGTACTTATTAGCTGCTTTATTCTCCAGAGAAAGTTGAGTTGCTATTTTCTGTCTGACCACAGTGCTCTCTGAGACACCTCTGTCCGTGTCAGGAACTGTCCAGGGCAGGAGCAGATCTTTCTGGCAAACCTCTCCTACTCTGGACAGTTCCTGACATGGACAGAGGTGTCAGCAAAGAGCACTGTGGTCAGACAGAAAAGGAATTACTCAACTTAAAGGGGTACTCCACTGCAAACATCTTATCCCCTATCTTATCCCCAGCACGGCACCCTGTCATTTGGCGCACGGAGTGAACTCCTCTCCGTGCCTGATGACTGGCGATGTGGCCACCACACCCCCTCCATTTACTTTTATCGGAGGAGGCGTGACGGCTGCATCATAGACGTCACACCTTCTCCCATTGACATTTTTTTTGGGGGGTGGCGTGACGTCACCAACCTCAGAAGTTGCACGCTTCCACGTGCCTAACGTAGCCGCTGCTGGCACGGAGATCACGGGGGATAAGATGTTTGCTGTGGAGTACCCCTTTAAGCCAATGTGAAAGTTCATAGCAGTGATGTCGGTTAGGACAGATTCATCACACAAAACACATGCAGTCAGAAATGTATAAAAGCATCATCATAAATCTGTCAACCTGGAACATCAACTATATTGTTTTCACCTAAAAGTCCTTTTTTTATTCCTTATCTTATAAAACTTTATATGCTCTAAATTAGTTTCCTATTATCCAAAATTTTCATAAGCGTAAAACAATTGCAATATCACACCGCCCAAAATATAATAATTGCAAATTCCCAACCAAAAATGTATAGAATAGAAAAAGCACTTAATGTGAACAGGTATCAGCCGATCTATAGTTAAAGGGGTACTCCGGTGGAAAACTTTTTTTTCCATATTAACTGGTGCCCGAACAGTCTATCCTTCCAGTACTTAGTTGTTGTATGCTCCAGAGAAAGTTGAGGGGTTCTCGAGTAATTCTTTTCAGTCTGACCACAGTGCTCTCTGCTGACACCTTTGTCTATGTCAAGAATTGTCCAGAGCAGGAGAGGTTTGTTATGGGGATTTGTTCCTTCTCTGGAGAGTTCCTGACATGGGGTGGCAGCAGTGAACACTGTGGTCAGACATAAACAAACTACTCAACTACCTCTGTAGTATACAACAGCTGATAAGTACTGGAAGGAGGAATATAAAGTTTCCCAAAGGAATAGGTGCTTTAAAACATAACTTTTACTAAGATACTACCTTAAAAGTCACCCACATAAATTTAACGTGGAAACCAATTTACAAATATAATACACT
This sequence comes from Hyla sarda, assembly GCF_029499605.1. Taxonomy (NCBI): domain Eukaryota; kingdom Metazoa; phylum Chordata; class Amphibia; order Anura; family Hylidae; genus Hyla; species Hyla sarda. The sequence continues at coordinate 38,981,822 of NC_079194.1, forward strand.
AACTATTCAACAATGTCACTGTCCACCTCGGACTAAATATTACCACTAATCCGCAGTTCAGCGGTCCACTTGTGGATGTCACTTTGAGCAAGAATATGAGAGTAGTTTACTGGTTATTTAATCATTACTCTCCATATTCTTACTTATGAGGTTCAGACTCAAAAACACATGATTGATATACACATGATCCACAGTCATTATCATAAACCTGCGTCATTACCCTAAACCTGACGCGTTTCTGCGGGTGTCTATGTGCACAGAAAAATATGGCACCCGCTTCCACAGGGGAAATTGCTGGGGGGAAGAAAAACTTGGTTTAGCAACAGTAATTTGTTTTATTCCTATTGCTCTTGTGTTTTAATAATAAATAATAACACGGGGGAAGGTTTCCACACAAATCATATCCTATGGGGACCCCTCAAAACATTCTTAAAATAACCTCACAGATCAGCATCATAGTATCCATTTCCCTGCAGAGCACAGTCCCATCATGATAATCTTTATAGACCTAGGACATTGTTGCCGGGGATACTATAATGCCGACGCTATCTGTTTCAGAAGGTTTCTAAAAATGCTGCAATGGCAGCGCTCCCGTCTCGTTACTGGCACAGCTCCGGTTAAGAGCGAAACTCCATAACATTGAGGACTATGGATACTAAACTAGAATACTAAATACGGAACACTGGACTAGAACAGGAGCTTTACAGGAATCATAAACAAGAACCAAACAGGACTGATAACAGAATGTAATCTAAACAAGGTACACTTAATATATACAAAAAATAACACAAAAACCCAGAGCAAAGTATAAACATAACAAGGCTAAAATCTATATACACAGATACAGGATAAGAAGCCATGTGTCATGTTTGTATTGGCCTGTGTTCACACACAGCTATTGAATTGGTTGTGTGTGAACAGTTTTATGTTCCCTGGTCAGGGAATAGTTAATAGCCTTTTGCATGCTAGCCAATAGCTCATATGGTGTGTCTATTTAAAGTCAGTCCAGTCTAGCCTCTGGGCTGGTGATTGACTTCCTTAAATCCTGACTTGCTAACATGCTGGACATGCTGCTTTGGAGCTGTTGGCGAAACACTCTTCAATTGAGCTGTTAATCCACTATCTCTGTTTTAGCCTGCACTTTGTATTTTCTGGTTTTAGCCAACTTTATGTGGCATGCGCTTAGTAGATTTTAAGCTGTGTTTGTTTAGTCGGTTTTAGGATTTGTATGTTCTTTTTGCTATGTGTCTGTTCACACTGAGTTTTCTCTTGTATCCATTTATATGAAGTTCTGTGTTTTATATTTCTATTTTCCTACTGGGCCAGCATACTGTCCACACTGGTGAGTGTGCCGCTGTCCAGTAGTCTATTTGGATTTATTATTATGGCTACTCCTTTAGTGGAGTGTCCAGTTTGTGTGTCCAGTGTGATCAGTGTCCTATGTTGCATCCCTGTTACCGTTCCATGGGGACTCCTTCTCTATTGTTGGTGTTTTGAGGGATTGCGGTTTATCCTGTGTTGTGTTCAGTGTGAACAGTGTTCTATAATTATATCCTGTTGTATCCGTTTTTCTGAGTTTTAACTTGTCATTCCTGTTACCTATCTATGAGGACTCCGGGTCTACTGGAGGTGTTCGGAGGCATTGTGATTCTTCCTGTTTAGCGATAGATCCTGTTTACCTGTCCATGGGGACTCAGAGGGTATTGTTATTACTGTGTCTACTGGAGGTTTTTCTAGGGGATTAAGCTTATTCCTGTTTTGTTTCTGGAGTATGTTCAGACTCATCCATTTTCCTGTCTGGTGTTTTAAACTCCATGTGTTTATTAGTTCTTTATTCAGATCTTTGGAGTTTTGTTCATGACTGCCAATCTATAGTGTCCTCTGTTCATGACCTCTGAGTCCTCTGTTCATGTCTGCTGATCTATGGAGTCCTCTGTTCATGACCGCTGATATAGTGTCCTCTGTACTAACTCTCTGATCTGTGCTCTCTGAACTTTTCTACTATGGAGTTCTATGTTCCTGTATGTTTCTGGTTTATGACTGCCTATTTGTTAGTATGTGTTTTTATTAGGCTCCTGCACTTTAGCTCAGGGAGGGACCGGCACCCAGTTGTCAATCCATCGTTTAGGGTGGATGGGCAAGTAGGTAGGGAGAGTCGTTTTAGGGTTTAGGGTGCACTCTCCCTTTCCCCCGGTCGGTCCCTGACACCATGGCTATACATGAACACCCACTAAGGTACTATGTCAAACATAGTGCAAACATACTGTAATAAGCAGCAGGGAATTCCAACAGAGGTCTAACTAACCCAGCCCAGGAGCCTATTGGCTGGAAATATTAACACCATCCTATATGCTCTGGTACGAGCACCGCATGCACAGAGACTCCTGGCTTCCAACCGCTGACAACCTGCCCTAATGTAACTTAGCATCTTGCGGTGTCCAATCGTCACCACATCTGAGAGCGTCGAAAAACCCAGCTGTGTGCCACGACCTCAGGAACCTGTTCACCAGAGCAGTTCAGAGGAATAGCACAGGAGCATGCACTGCATAGAAGCCTACATCTCAGCCACAGAAGAGAGGGTTCAATCAGCCAGGAGAGTCAGATAGATGACAGCAGGGCAGGAATTAACTAGAGAACAGGTGCAGGGAGCTTAGAGCTGGGGGTAGGGGGGTGGATTGCTTGGCAGCTACAACCTTCCGCCTGCAACTTCCATCAGTCAAATTGAGGTTCTGCAAGGATGAGTTCTAGCTAAAAGAAATTGTTCTGGCGGCATATAAGGGGGATCGCGGTTGTCTAAGACACCCACGATCCCCCTGAAGGGATAGGAGTGAGGTGGCAGGGTTGCCACCCCTCCTATCCCTGCTATTGGTGGTCTAGACGTGACCACCAATAGCAGATCGGGGTGGGGGGGGGGGGGTTAACTTTTGTTTTCCCCGTCCTGCCCACCCACAATAGGCGGGGCAGGACGGGGAAAGGAAGCGGATCAAATGCCGAAGATCACTTACCCGTCCAGAGGCTGCGGGAGACGGTGATCAGCAGGCGGCGACGTCGTGCGTCAGAAGAGGATGGCTCCCTAGATACTAGGGAAGCTGGTAAGTTGATCTGGAGGGCTACAGTCTGAGACCACCATAAAGTGGTCCCTACACTTTAGCCCTCCAGATGTTGCAAAACTACAACTCCCAGCATGCCCAGACAGCTGTTTGGGCATGCTGGAATATGTAGTTTTGCAACAGCTGGATGTCTACAGTTTGAGACCACTATACAATGGTCTCTAAACCATATCCCTCCAGATCTTGCAAAACTACAACTCCTAGCATGCCCACATAGCTGTTTGCTGTCTGGGCATGCTGGGATTTGTAGTTTTGCAACATCTGGCGGTCCACAGTTTGGAGATCACTGTGCACTGGTCTAGAAACTGTAGCCCTCCAGATGCTGCAAAACTGCAAATCCCAGCATGCCCAGACAGCAAACAGCTGTCTCGGCATGCTGGGAGTTGTAGTTGCGTACCTCCAGCTGTTCCATAACTACATCTCCCAGCATGCCTTTTGGTGATCAGTACATGCTGGGAGTTGTAGTTTTGCAACAGCTGGAGGCACACTGGTTGGAAAATACTGAGTTAGGTAACAGAGCCAAACTGAAGGTTTTCCAACCAGTGTGCCTCCAGCTGTTGCAAAAGTGCAACTCCCAGCATGCACGGTCTGTCAGTGAATGCTGGGAGTTGTAGTTTTGAAACAGCTGGAGGTTTGCCCCCCCCCCCCCATGTAAATGTACAGGGTACATTCACACAGGCAGGTTTACAGTAAATTTCCTGCTTCAAGTCTGGGCTGCAGCAAATTTTTCGCCGCAGCGCAAATTCTTAGCGTGAAACTCACCGTAACACGCCAGTACAAATGTACCCTAAAAACACTACACTACACTACAACATAATAAAGAGTAAAACACTACATATACACCCCCTTACACTGTCCCCCCCAATAAAAATGAAAAACTTATTGTATGGCAGTGTTTCCAAAACGGAGCCTCCAGCTGTTGCAAAACAACAACTCCCAGCATTTCTGGACAGCCACTGACTGTCCAGGCATGCTGGGAATTTAGCAACAGCTGAAGTCACCCTGTTTTGCAATCACTGGCGTAGAATACCCCTATCTCCACCCCTATTCAATCCCTAATTTGGTCCTCAAATGTGCATGGCGCACTCTCACTTCGGAGCCCTGTCGTATTTCAAGGAAACAGTTTAGGGCCACATATGGGGTATTCCCGTACTCGGGAGAAATTGCACTACAAATTTTGGGGGGATTTTTCTCCTTTTACCCCTTATGAAAAGGAAAAGTTGGGGGCTACACCAGCCTGTTAGTGTAAAAAAATAAAAAAAATTACACTAACATGCTGGTGTTGCCCCATACTTTTTATTTTAACAAGCAGTAAAAGGAAAAAAAGACCCCCAAAATTTGTAACACAATTTCTCCTGAGTACGGAAATACCCCATGTGTGGGCGTAAAATGCTCTGCGGGCACACAACAAGGCTCAGGACTGAGAGCGCACCATGTACATTTGAGGCCTGAATTGGTGATTTGCACAGGGGTGGCTGATTATTATTTTTTTTTTTAAATATACTTTATTCACGGATCCAGAGCATGTACAAAGCATATATGACAAAAGTGCATTGAAATCAGTCAGAATCTGGAACAACAATACAATGTCAGAATAATAGGTCAGAAAGTATCGTCTAGATCCATTTTGTAATACGGAGGATTACCCCCAAAATATAGGAAATAACAAGTAACAACTGTGAAACAAAACCTCAAATCTCCCAAGGAAAGCTGCACCATCCCCACCCCGAGTACAGTGTCGTGCCCATGTAGGATACTGGCCACCTGAGGTCAGACTATATATTATGCATACAGAGAGTTCTAAGAGTGGGATCCCATAGAAAACCAAGGATGTAGAGGATCATACAACAATAAGATGATAGTTCTAGATTACCAAGAGTGCCCCTGAGAGCCTCAGTTAAATACCATGTAGTATGTTTAAAATATGTCATTATCCTGTGACGTTCGCCGGCATCAGGTAAGTAGTGCAAATATCGTTTCCATTTATTAAAAAAGGTCTTTGCATGCAACTCTGAGCATCTTATGGACAATAACATCTCTCTATGTAGTACATAATGATATTCCTTTAAGATTTCTGTGATTGTCGGCACGGTAGGTTGGAGCCAATGTCTAAGCAAGCACAATTTAGTAATCAAGATAAGTAAGTGTACACCTTTGGGCATTTTGCCCCTATCAGGAGGGTTCGATTCTCTGACAGGTAGATAGTGAAAGAGGTATGGTTCTGGGGAGAACGGTAAATGTCTATCCCAAATATTAAAGAGGATAGGTCAGACCACAATTTCGACACCTGCGGGCATTCCCATAAACAATGCCATAGGTCCGCACCCTATAGTTGACATGTCGGACAATGCGTGAGGAACGGAGACGGGGGTGGTGTGCCCCTCCATTTAAATGCATACGTAGCCTTGTGTAGAATACGCCAATGAATTTCTCTTAGTTGTGCACTGGGGATAGAGCCATTGACAGCCAATAAGCCCTCTAGTAAACAGGGGGCGATATCAGAGTCACCAAGTTGAGAGGACCATTTGGCAAGAGCTGTGGCCCCCCCGTCCCTTTAACGCTATATCCCTGATGGTTGCGTAGATCAGCGAAAGGGAATGGTGGGACTGTGTGTTCCCCAACAATTTGTCAAAATCATTAGGTTTCTCTACCGTCGCATAACCTCTCACCACACCATGAAAAAATTAGCATAATTTATTATACAGCCACTGATGGGAATCGGGAAGGGTATATTTGCTCTGGAATTCCCCCCAGCTCATGAACACTCCAGTAGATTCATTCAAAAAATCAGCAAACTGAGTGATACCCAGCGATTTCCAATTGTTGCCTATTGGACTATTGGTACAGTGATCAAGCGCAGGGGTGCTCCACAACTGAAAGTGTCTAGAGAGACACCAAGGCATCCCACAGATTTTACGGAGTGCCTTCCACGTTGCCAAAGTATCACTAAATAGTACATTCTTTCTCAATGAGCCAGGGATATCTTTATAAGGTAAGTGAAACAGGGTGGACAGCGAACCCAGCGGGCAGAGACCCCTCTCCAAGGGCGTGTTTGAGAAATGAGCGGTATCAAAGATCCAGTCTCGGACATGTCTAAAAATAGCTGACAAATTATATAGATGAGCATTAGGCATTTGTAGTCCCCCCTTCTCTCTTGCTAGACATAAAGTGTCATAGGCTACTCTTGGGCGTTTGTCTACCCAAATAAACCTTGTAAAACTAGCATGGAGCCTTTTAACATCAGTATGGCGTAATAACAGGGGAATTGTCTGCAGCGGATAGAGGATTTTCGGGAAGCTCATCATTTTAATTAATTGCACCCTACCATAAAACGAGAGAGGCAGGTTCTGCCATCTGTGCAGCTCACCCTCAATTTTCGCAAACAAGGGGGGATACTTTAGAGTATACAGGGAGAGTGGAGTGCGACCCAACTTTATACCTAAGTAAGAGACATATTTCTGAGCTACTTGAAGCAAGGGCACCCGGGCAGGATCATGAGATCCCGAACCTAAAAATAGCAGTTGACTTTTATCTAAATTCACCTTGTAGCCCGATAAAGAGCCAAAAGTGAACAAGGCTCTAAAAACAGCCGGCAACTGAGTCTCTGGTGTGTTTATATAGCAGTATATCATCAGCAAAGCAGCTAATTCGCACCTCCTCCGACCCCACCATAATACCTTCATAGATGCTGTGCTGAAGAAAATACTGTGCCAGCGGCTCCAAGGCCAAGTTAAAAAGCAGGGGTGAGAGGGGGCATCCCTGTCTTGTGCCCTTCTGTAGTGGAAATGGGGTATAAAGATACCCCGGTAGATGTATTCTAGATACAGGATTTTTATATAAAGCCGACAAAAACGTCCTAAAACTACCCGTTAACCCCGTCTTGTTCAGTACTAACTCCAGCCAGGACCAGCAAACATTATCGAAAGCCTTTTCGGCGTCTAAAGACAATAGTGCTGGAGCCCGGCTGGAGTATGGACGAGACGCCACCGCCCCTTGAGCTGCTAGAACCGTCCGTATATTGAACACGGCTGCTCTATTTTTAATAAAATCAACCTGATGCATCCCTATCAGGGATGGCAAATACATTGCCAGCCTGTCTGCTAGTATTTTGGATAAGAGTTTAATATCTACATTTATTAAATATATAGGGCGGTAGGCGCTAGGTTGAGAAGGGTCTTTCCCCACCTTATGTAGGACCTTTACATGGGCCAAGTTGCCAGATGGGGGTAACATCCCCACCGACAACGTACGATCATATACTGCTAATAATACTGGACTAAGCTTCTCACGTTGAATCTTAAAAAATTCCCCCGTAAAGCCGTCGGGTCCAGGTGCTTTACAGCTTTTCAAGCGGGAAATCGCCTGAGAAATCTCCTCCAGCGTAATAGGAGCATTAATCAAGTCTCTATCCTCCGCAGACAATTCAGGAAGTGTAATGGAGCTCAAAAATCTATCCCCTGCAGCAGTATCTATATCTTGGGCCGTATAGAGGTCTTGATAAAATTGACAAAAAACCTCCACCACATCCCTAGGCTGCTTATGCAGGATGCCATCCTTATCTCTAAGGGGCCGGATGGGCTCTAGGGTTCGCTGACCACATGCCATATTGGCCAACAATTTCCCAGACTTGTTTCCAAACCTGTAAAACTCCGCCCTAAACTGGTCCCTGTAGTAGGAATCCGACGCAGCCCGAGAGATTTCAAAATCACGCTGCGCTTGAACCCATATGTCTTTCTTTACTGGAGTTGGATCATCTAAGAAAAATATCACTGAGTCTTGGATACAGTTAGTGTCAAGGCCAAAAATTATAATCCAAATTCAAACACTAAAAATCAAACTTTATTTAATCTGAGAATCTAAAGCAAAAAAAAAGGTCCACTCAGACCAACAAAAATTGTATAAAATATGTGGTCCTGGTGCTTGAAAATATGGGCATACCAGGAACCACTGGTTGTGATACCAATATCCAATTGCTCCCACCAATCAGGAGACTTACAATCAATGGTCCATATAGATGCTAAAGGATAGGATAGGGGATGAGGTAGGATCAAGGGGGAAGGGCCTAAGGGGGGTGTAGGCCTATGGATGGTGGCCACTACCTGCTCGCCCTTATTCTAGGTCCCTTCCACTACCCCTAAACCTAGACGGAGTGATCGCCCTAAGAAGGATGGCCCCGTACAGGAACCTACCCCTCAATAAGCTCGCCTTACCCTGTGCTATAGACCACAGGGAGGCTCTCTGTCTCACTGTATAGAACTATCTATCTCTTTGGATAGGAGAAGGATAGATAGGACCTATTGTCACCACAATCTAGGGGTCCCACCAATAGTGTGGGTACTATAGAGTGAACATATATGTATATATTGTCACGATGTAGGTAGTATATTACTCAACTGATCTCATATATATTGCTTGAAAACTTTGTATGTAAGTATTCGGGTGTATCATTAACACTAATGTCATTCGAATGCACCACGTGTTTTTAAAGTTTATGATACACTTTATATATGTCACTCAACTGACCCCATAGATAGGAGAAACTCCATACAAAAGGCATTCAGGTATATACACCTATATCATATAAATGCACAACTAATTTACAAAAATATAAAGCTTTGACCACAATGCATCATATATATAGCAATGGAGTCACAATTAAGCCAAATAAGCAAACTTGTAATGCAATGGAGTCAAAATTAAGCCAAATAAGCAAACTTGTAATGCATCAAGAGATGTATAAAGGGGGTGACAATAAGATCATACAATATGAGTGAGGAGACAGAGTGAATTGACTTATCTGGACCATTGGATAAGTAAACGATAAAAGGCTGTATCCCATAAATCCAAGTCCAAGTCTGTAAAGAAAGAATGTATCCAAACTAAAGAGACATGTCCAAGTTCAGCGATCCTGTCAGAAAGAAAAGTTTGGCACTTGGTGTCACTCACCAATCCTGGATATCTATGGAGGTGTAACACCGGTGAGGTGGTTCTGTGTTTCTGAAGCGGCGACACCCAGGTACCGGAGTCTAGCCGCTATAAGGAAGCCGTTCCTCCAGTCTATCCGTCCCGCTCTCGGTCAGCGCTGCCGCTGCTTGCATCCCGTGGCGTGTGACGTGGGTGTGAACGATCAGCTGATTGCAGGTCAGCTGACCTCTGGTGGTATCAAGCACCTAGGATGTACCGAAGGGTGTCCGCCCAAGACTCTGGACGGGATGGCTATGACACAGGTTTAGCTGGTCTCTTTCGCTTCAATACAAGTGTTTGTAAGGTCTGCTGGTTGTTGTAGTCCTTCTGCCACCTATTTGTGGTGTGACAGACTTAGTGGGATAGATAGTAATAGTAATAGTCTGTGCTATGACCTCTTCGCAAATGGAGGAATCCCAATAAATCTTTAGATCGCAGGAAAGGACGCAGGTGAACCGCACATTAGTATGAACTCAGCACAACAATGAAACAAAATAAAACCAAACGCGTTTCGGGGTACACATAGGTGATATCCTGACCCCTTCTTCAGTGGAGAACAAAATGATAATAATCAGCGGCAGCGCTGACCGAGAGCGGGACGGAGAGACTGGAGGAATGGCTTCCTTATAGCGGCTAGACTCCGGTACGCGGGTGTCGCCGCTTCAGAAACACAGAACCACCTCACCGGTGTTACACCTCCATAGATATCCAGGATTGGTGAGTGGCACCAAGTGCCAAACTTTTCTTTCTGACAGGATCGCTGAACTTGGACATGTCTCTTTAGTTTGGATACATTCTTTCTTTACAGACTTGGATTTATTTTCTTACAGTTTTTGGCTATATGAACAAATGTCTACTGCACATTCACCATAGGTGATAAGACACTGAGGACTAAAGATGTTATTTTATGTCTACTTTTACACCTGCATATTTTCTGCTGCAGATTTGCTTTAGTGGATTTTGCTGCCCACTGACTTTAAGCGGTAGCAAAATCTGCTACAGCAAATCTCCAGCAGAAAATATGCAGGTGTGAACGTACCCTAAATCACTTATGGAGTCCAACTAGAAGTGTGCATGTGTTTCATTTTGTTTGGAGATGCTTTTATTTTTATTTTTTTATTTTATTTACTGGTATTATTGGTAATATTGGTCTTAGTTTTGGTTAGATATGGTAACTAACAGTATGGCGGTAATATGTACAGTGATAATATTTATCCTTGTATACTGGTATACTGTGCACGATTGGGCGTGACCGGGGTGTGGTTAGAGGGTGTGACTGGGGTGTGGTTAGGGGCATGTTTTTGGTTGTGGGCTCATGCCCCGGTCTTGTGCATCCCTAGCAATGCCCCTGTCTGCAAGCAAGTTACAACAGAAGCTATAAACTTGTTATTCTATTAAAAAAATAAGTTTTTGTACCATAATAAGTACAAAGAAAGAATACTCCACAGCTTTTAAGCTCTACACAGACTGGACATTGATCCTGAGATTATTTAACTTTTCATTGACTGTAGTTTAGTTTTCTACCTAGAAGATTATTTACTGTCACTATATAAAGAAAGTAAAATAGTTATCTATTGTACACAAAAATATGCCCACTGAAAACATTAGCATTTACAATTGTACTTACTAACACAGACAGGAGATGGAGACCATCCGTTTGATGTGCATTTACGGAGTTTATCTGGCTCAGTCTGAAGCACATATCCATCATCACATTCCACTTTAATTTCCTCTCCATATTTGTAAGAAGGTTTTGTTCCAACCAGTTTTCCATTGGTCACAGACGAATAAGCACTGCAGAATATTTCTAGGAAAATTTTTGAAAACAATTGAATAGATGAACCATAGACTTCATAAATAGGCATATACACATATCATATCCTAACTAAGGTTATTTCCTTCAAATCACAGGGGACATAATTACAAGGAGAAAGGAGGCTGTGAGTAGGGCTTGGCATTTGATAGGGTTGGTATAATGCCAAATATTCATTTACTTAGCAACTTTAAAGCTAGTCACACGGTGGATTTATACGCATTTTTGTAAATTTTTCCCATAAATTTCACAGAAATTGGAGCAAAAAATGCACCATTGGGATAAAGTTTTTTTTTTTTTTTTTTTGGAAAAAAAAAGGTGTTTTTACCTTTCTGTGGAAATTGCACATTTTTGCCCTTTGGCAGTTTCCCTACATGCATTTTTTTTTTCTTTAGAATTTAGTAGGATACCAATTATAAAAAAAATAAAAAATAAAATAAAGAATAATGCAGTAGGGATATAGGAAATTGTAGGGGACGAATTATAGAACTTTTAGAAAAAATTTTTTTATTGGAAAGCAGGGAGCAATTGTTGGGAGCAGGGCATGTTATTAATAGCAAACATTTATGATTTTTTTATGTGTATTAATTTTTATGAATAATGTATGTGTCTTACAAACTTTTTAAACTTTTTATTTTAGGTGCTTCATATTTTACTTTGGCTGCACTTAAGCTCAGTACTGAATTAATTCATATTTCCCACAGAAGCTCTCATTGATTGCCTTTGATTAATCAATAAAGGGCTTCTGATGGGAAATATGAACTTACAAACTGTAAGTTCATATTTCCTGCCACCAGAAGCCCTCATTGGTCCATCAGTGGGGACCAATGAGAGTTTCTGCGGTAAATACAAACTTAGTATCGAAGTATGTGTATTATGGGGCTTGGTCTGACAGTGGCGATGCTGCCTGGCCACTGGGTCGTTCCCCCTGTGGGCATTGTGTCTCGGAGGCAGTGGTTGCCGCCCAACGCTACGCCAGTGTCCGGTTAGGGACCCACTCTGACAAGGTGGCCTTGACGTGGCGAGTGGGCTTGTACTTTTTGATCAAAATGTATACTTACAACCTGTTAGTTTTTTAAATTATACTGAGAAGCAAGTAGATAAAAATACAAATGGTGGATGTGCGGCTATGTTTCTCTATTTGTGTTATTAATTGTATTTCCTCCGCTACTTCCAGCCGTCCGCCCCTACAGAGCCACCACACTCAGCACGGCCGTCAGCCCCTTGTCCTTGCTCGTCTCTGCATTGCTCCGTACAGTCAACACTACAACTCTCAGCATGTCCTGACAGTGAGGACATGCTGGGAGTTGTAGTGTTGACTGTACAGTGCAATGCAGAGGCAAGCGGATATAAGGGACTTACAGCTGTGCTGACTGCAACGGCTCTGTAGGGACGGGTGGATAGAGGGAGGGAGTAGAGAAAATAAAATAATACACATACTTCTATAAGTACGTATTTTCCGCAGAATAACTCATTGGTCCCCACTGATTGACTAATGAGGGCTTCTGGCGGGCAACATGAACTTACAATGCTGTAAGTTCATATTTCCCACCAGAAGCCCTCATTGGTCAATCAGAGGCAACCAATGAGGGCTTCTGTGAGAAAAGGGAGTTTTTATCAGTACTGAGCTTAAAGGATAACTATGGGATAACTCTTATCCTAAGGATAAGGGATAAGTGTTAGATCATGGGGGGTCCAACCGCTGGGGCCCCCGCGATCTCCCGAATGGCGCCCCGGCTCCATGCATGAAACAAACATTTTTGATCACCACACGAAACGGCAGCCGACACACCCTCTCCATGCAGTTCTATGGCAGAGCTGGAGATTGCCAAAAGCAGTGCTCCCGAAGCCCCATAGAGCTACATGGAGGGGGGCGTGTCTGCCACCGCTTAGTGCGGTGCTCGAAAATGTTTGTTTCATACAGAGAGTCGGGGCGCCATTCGGGAGATCGCGGGGGGGGGGGGGGGGGGGGGGCAACGGTTGGACCCCCACAATCTAACATTTATCCTCTATACTTAGGATAGGGGATACGTTTTTACATCCCAGAGTTATTCTTTAAAGGAGATCTGTAGTTTAAAATAATATATAGATCGCCGTGGGCTTGAACGCTGGGATCCCCCGTGATGTCCTGTACGGGGCCTCAGCAGTCCACACCATCTATGCATCATTTCAACACATATTCAAATACCCCTTGCAGCACATTGATTGTTATTGATTTAATTTTGCACCTTAGCACAATATATATGGATGTTTGCTTTTTAGCACAGCTGCAGCTAGGGTCCTTTTCACGTTCCACCCATACTAGCTCTTGTGGAAATTTGATATATCCCATTTTTATTTATTTACTATGCTACAGGGGTTATAATATTAGCGTAGTTCATAATATAGTGTCTGTACCTATGTTTCATGGTGGTCTCCCAATGCTTCTGTGATTTTTGCTCCCAAGGTTTATTTTAACAGCATACAAAATGACTGTAGTCTCAGGTTTTCCCAGGTTGCAGTGCGGCTCCAGACATTACATCACTAGTCAGGCGTTCAGGGGGAACCTGTCTTTGCTTCAATGGGGGGAGCGACCGCTGGGTGAGAGGGAGATCCTTCTGCAAGAATTGTAGTTTTGCAACAGCTGGAGGCAGAATCCAAAAGCAGAAAGGGAAAATCACAGCTCTAGTATTTAAAAAAAAATCACCTTTATTCTTAGAAAATCTATAATGTAATTATAATTGAATATAATCTTTTATAAGAAGATGGGATAAAAGTGATTCTTTTAACTGCCAGAGCTGTAATTTTCTGCTTTTGGATTCTGCCCACTAACGGTTGAAGAGGACTGATTCACATGCACGGGAGAGGCTAGCAGTACATAAACCCCTTTTTTTTGCTAACAGCTATAGGCATCATGGTCAGAAAACACTGATCTATTGCATTGAAGGGATCACAGGTGTGTTTTAATGGGTCGGGTGGCTGATGTCCGGAAGAGAGGAAAGAGACCTCACGCTTACAAACAAGGAATTATAGGAGTTGTAGTTTGAGGGAACGAACTCCAACAGGAAATAGCCAGTTCACAAAAAGATAGCCTTAGCAATATGGTACTATATACCTTGAGAGGTGTAGTTTCCTAAATGGTGTCACATAAGGGAGGTTTTGACTCGCCTGGCACCACGGGCACTTTATAAATGCAACATGGCCCCGAAAAACAATTCCAGTCAAATTCTCTCTCTAAAAGGCAAATGTTGCTCCTTCCCTTTTGAGCCCTGCCATGTGCCAGTAGATCCCTTTACATCTACATATGGGGTGTTTTAACACTCGTAAGAAATTGTGTTACAAGTTTTGAGGTTTTTTTTTCTCCTTTTACCATGTAAACATTAAGATTTTTGGGCTACAACATGTTAGTGTAAAAAAATTGAGATTCTGACTTTTCACCTTAACTTTTCTGCTACTCCTGTGAAACACCTAAATGGTTAAGAAACTTTATTAAAGTACCTTTTTATACTTTATTTTATAGGCTTCAGTTTTGATTTATAGGGGATTTAAACTGAACTGGTCCTGAACAATTCAGATAAAAAAATTTGCGTGAAAATGTTTTAAATCTTCAAAAAGTTAAATCATGTCTAATTTATGATGGTAACATAAGGTAGACATATTTTCTATGTGAATTAAAATGTCATTTATTTGGTATGCCCATTTTCCTGACAAGCAGAGCATTTTAATTTAGAAAAATTTTAAATTTAAAAAAAAAATTCATAGAATTTTGAGATTTTTCACAAAGAAATGATGCAAGTGTCAACCAAAATTTACCACTATCTTAAAGTAGAATATGTCACAATATGTCAGAATCAGAAAGAAAAGTAAAAGCATCTCAGAGTTATAAAGTGACAGGTCAGATTTGAAAATTTGTCTGTGTCCTTAAAGCGTACCCGTCAGATCCAACAAAAAACATTTTTTTTAAATATATCACCTAGCACCTAATCCTGACCATGTACATCAAATTTTTATGTGTCTAGCACCTTTATTTGCCCTTCACTCACAGCTGTCAATCAAGGAAGTGTGTCCATGACATAGGTGATGACGCATGGACACAGCAGGACTAGTATGTGTCCAAGCAGGCAGGGGGGGGGGGGGGGGCAGTTGTTTGACTGGCTTTTTCAGTATGAAATACTGAAATTTTTCTAATAAAAGCAATTGGTAAACCCATTGGTTTTGTATGCTTTACAACATATCAAAAGTTTTTGTATCTAACAGTGGCCATTTAAGGCCAAAACAGAATGTTTGCTGAAGGTGTTAAACACCTGTGCACTTACTACTTCAAAGGGGTTATCCACCATAAGATGATTTTAGTACCTACCTGCCAGACAGTAATGGACATGCTTAGGAAGGATCTCCACTTGTCTTGGGGCTAAATCACTGTGTTGTGATATTACCATAATACTGAGGCTATCTTTTTGTGAACTTGTTATTTTCTGTTGGAGTTCCCTCCCTCCAACTATAAGTCCAATCATTTCTTGTTTGTAAGTGTGAGGTCACTTTTCTCCTTCCCACACATCAGCCCCCCCCCCCCCACACACACACACTGAAACACACCAGTGATCTCTTCAATGCAATAGACCAGTGTTTTCTAACAAGGGTGCCTTCAGCTGTTGCAAAACTACAATTCTTGCAGAATGATCTCCCTCCTACCCAGCGGTCACTCCACCCATTGAAGCAAAGACAGACTCCTTCTGATCACCTGGCTAGTGATGTAATGTCTCGGGCTGCACTGCAATCTGGGAAAACCTGAGACTACAGTCATTTTGTATGCTGTTGAAAATAAACTTTGGAGCAAAAGTGAAAGAAGAATTGCGAGACCACCATTACACACAGGTACAGACACTATATAATAAACTACATTAACTTTACAGCCCCTGTAGCATAGTCAAATAAAAAAAAATCCCGGAATACTCCTTTAAAATTGTGGCAGAGGTTCTTTCTTCAATTTTGTTTCAGAAAATATTTACAAAAATGTAAGGAGGTGGACATAACCATCTGTCACATTAAATTAATGTATACATATGCTAATTGCTTTACACCATTCTTAAAGTGAAACGCATAATTCAAACCTAAATGGAGATCATTTTGCTACAAAATTACAGTTCAGTGCAGAACACATTCAAACACAATCTTATATATTATAGAGCTCTACAAACAAAGAATTTACAAACCTTCACATGAAGGGTTAGGAGTCCAGCCATCTTTAGTGCATTTAATGTCTCTGCTGGTTCTTGGACTAAATCCTTCATTACAGGTAATTTGTATTGCGTCATTATTATTGTACACTCCTTTTTTTGGTTCATTCACTTTTCCATTATCGATAGTTGGTGGTCTGCATCTAATCACTGTAGAGAAGTATATTAATGAGAGACAATATTGTTTTTATGCAGCAAGACAAATAATTGTCTTAGAAGTTTATTATTATAAATAAAAAAACAAACATCATACAAAAAGAAAGCAATTCGCCTGATTCATCAAAATGTGTGAAAAACTAGAGAGATTTCCCCATAACAACCAATCACAGCTCAGCTTTCCTATCTGAACGAGCTGCGGTGAAGTGAAAGCTGATCTGTGATTGGTTGTTATGGGGAAATCTCTCCAGTTTTTCTCTTGCATATTTTGATAAATCAGGGCCAATATTGTTGTGGATATTCTGCAGCATTTCATTACTGTGTGAACATTACCTTATAAAATAATGCTATTAATAACTGTACATGCTACTAATAAAACTCCTAATATTCTGGCTATTGTGTATTGTACACTCTGTAAATTTACTTCTTTATTCTAATGGAAATTGTTCTTAAAAAAATATTTTGGCTACTAAGGCAACGTTCACACTACTGAATTTCTGAGTAGAACTGCTCTCTGAAATTCTGCTTTATGAACGTAAGATTGGTGTGAAGGCCTTTTCATAGACCCATTCACATGTTCAATCCTTCATCTTAAATCCACGTGGACTGCAATGCCGTCAATGGTGAACACACAGGTCTGTGTGGTCCTAGCACTGATTGATTTCCGCAGTCACCGCTGCACTCGAAATGTCCACCCAAAAGATCTCCAAGGGGATATTCTGTAGTGTTGACATAGCCTGACTGTCATTTTTTACACTTGTCGCAAATGCAAGTACGCGCCTGATAACATAGTGTATGTTGTCTCTCTGTTGTTATATAGACTTTATAAATCCTAAAGTAACAAATTGTTTAAAGGGATACTCCGGTGAAAAAAAAAAAATTTTTTAATCAACTGGTGCTGATTCAATGGCTGATTCAATGTCAGAAATAAGACAATGCAGGGTATGCTCAGATGTGGGATAGGGGTATGGTGGTGTTATATTAAAGGGATACTCCGGTGGGGGAAAAAAATTCAAATCAACTGGTGCCGGAAAGTTAAACCGATTTGTAAATTGCTTCTATTAAAAAAATCTAAATCCTTCCAGTACTTTTCAGCTGCTGTATTCTACAGAGGAAGTTGTGTAGTTCTTTCCAGTCTGACCACAGTGCTCTCTGCTGACACCTCTGCCCATGTCAGGAACTGTCCAGAGCAGGAGAGGTTTGCTATGGGGATTTTCTCCTGACATGCGGTCAGACAGAAAAGAAATTCAAATAGAAAATAATTTCCTCTGGAGTATAAATCAGCTGATAAGTACTGGAAGGATTATGATTTTTAAATAGAAGTAATTTACAAATCCGTTTAAATTTCTGGCACCAGTTGATTAGAAAAAAAATGTATTCTACCAGAGTACCCCTTTAAGGAAATGTCAAAAGGTAAGACTCTAGGAGATAACAACCAATTGGATTTAAAGTCCCGGATGTACAGTATGAATACATTTTACAGTTTAGGTTTCAATGTCATTTGTTACTATTATATCCATTGACTATTATATCCCAATATATACATGGTTCTGGTTGTTACAAATGTCTATTACTGAACATGAGAACCTAAATAATGCAAAATAATTGAGAAATTTATTGGAGCTGTAACACTTTGCCTTAGGAAGTGCTGCATAAAAACATTTGTTTTTCATGTTATGGAATGATTTATTAAGCTTAGGCATATGTAACAATAGATAAAAGTAACATTTGTGAACACCACACACAGTTTTGTTATTGTGTAACACTCTGTTCACACCATGTGCATGTTTCAGTGTATACTTCAGGAAATTACTTTAAAGGGGTACTTAAAGGGGTACTCCGGTGCTTAGACATCTTATCCCCTAATCGCGGGGGTCCTGCCACTGGGGACCCCCGGGATCTCGGCTGCAGCACCCACCTAAACGGCTTCCGGCAACGCTGGAGGCATCGGATCCCGACCACGCGAGCGAAAGAGCGTGACGTCACAACTCCGCCCCCGTGTGACATCACACCTCAACGCAAGTCTAAGGGAGGGGGCGTGATGGCCGCCACGCCCCCTCCCATAGGCTTTCATTGAGGGGGCGGAGCCCCATGATCGACAGTAATCAGACCCGGAGGGAACACGCTCCGGGGACTGATTTGCAGGAACGGCGTGCGGTGTGCAAGATCACGGGGGTCCCCAGCGGTGGGACCCCCGCGATCAGGCATCTTATCCCCTATCCTTTGGATAGGGGATAACATATCTAAGTGCCAGAGTACTCATTTAAGATAACTTTGAAAAATCCATAAACTCCAAAGAACAGCAAAGGCAAAGTGTCCTTTTGGAATCTGCTTCCCAGGATCAGTAATAAGTAATAAGTAATAATCAGTGTAACATTTTCTTTTTACTGCATAGGAAAGGATGATGTGATTATGTATGCCAACCTCTACATAAGGGTGCCAGCAAGCACTGCCAGGGGTCCAGTGGGCAAAAATGCATGATTTAAAAAAAAAAAAATCTTGAATTTCCATCCTGGACGGAAGCGTCAGTGTCATACGCTGAACTCTTCCGCCAGCAAGGAGTGCATACAGACACCTGCTGGGAATAATCCACGTCACTGAAGCGACGACGTTGGACGCTTCCCGGCAGTCCTCAGCGCAGCAGGGAGCTGGTAGCAAGTAATGTAGCTGGAACAGAGAGTAAATGGATAGAGGGGATGAATGGAGGCAGTAGCGGCATGGTGGGGGTGCTGGGAAGTTGTTGATTTAATAATGGAGGCAATAGCAGGGGGGTGGGGGCTAAATAATGGAAGCAACGGGTGGTTATGAACTAAGGAGGCGATAGCAAGGGGTGGGGGTTGAATGAGGAGGCAATATTTTTGTGAGGGGTACCCCGAGCCGAAAAAAGTTTGGGAACCCCTGCTCTACATCAACCAATACCAGATGATTAGAAAACCTTTTTTTTTTCCTGGGAAATACTGGTGTATATAAAGATCACAGAGGAAGCCCCCTCGCTCAGTATCACCCATGTATGAGTGGCTATCCTTTTGGCTTTTCAGAGTATTAAACAGTTGAACTCAGATGAACCGATAATATATAATACTTAGTGTTTTTATATAGAGTTTCCCTGTAACTTCCTGCCAATTTCTTCATATAGTAATAGTACTGCACGGTCAATAACTATACCATTACCTTAACAAACAATGTGCTGTATTTATTATTTAATGCTGTTTACGGTAATCCCACCTCTTACCTACGCATTTTGGTGGTTCCAAATTCCATCCTCCTTCTGATGTGCAATAAATTTCAGAAGCACCCTCCAGCTTAAGATTTGGGTCTTTACATTCAAATCTAACCACTTGGCCAACAGAATATTCTTCATCGTATGAAGTGGACAAAACATTAACATTGGCTTCAGCTTCAACTGGTGGGCAATTCCTAACTGCAAGAGATAAAATATGCACATATATACATAGGTGTTTTTGTTTTACTGAGTTTCCACTGTAATGTGACACTAGTTTATCACATCTGCATACTGTAATGAATACCAATACTTCCACACAAATAAAATCAGAGTAAACATATTTTTAGTTTTTCTTATAGAATTATGACAGTAATCTCCATTGAGTGTTATATATAATTTAGGAACCAATTATGGAATAATTATAATAATAATAACTTCTCACTTAATTTAAAAAACAAGGGCCCAGATGTATCAATTGCATGAGTCCGAAAAATTGCCTGCAACAAACCGCAACTCAAGATTAAAGGAGTACTCCACTGCAGTAAAATGTATCCCCTATTCGAAGGATAAAGTTAAAGGTGGGGGGATTGGGCGACCACTAGGATGGGCGTTGGGAACCCCCGTGATCTTGTGCATCCCAGCTCTTCCCAGGAGTGGTGCATCATGACCCGAAGCAGTGGGCATGACAGCTCCCGGGAGAGCCAGGGCCATGTACAGGGGATCCCAGGGGGGTTCCAGTGGTCGGACCCTCCTCGATCGAAAACATATCCCCTATCCAAAGGATAGGGCATACAATATTCACCATAATAAATCTCCTTAAATATTACTAGAGTAATTTGAGATTGGGCGAATGGTTGCTATGGGCACAACACATAAACATTTTTGTCTCCCAGGGATTGATAAATCTGGGCATGTCAATTTTTTCTGAGCTTGGCTCCAGATGGGGCAGCTATTACCTGCTATACAATTGTTATCCCATCTTGTCCCTTGCCTAACAATCTTTGGCCGTTTTTAGTACAATTGCAGAGGATTCTAATCAGTCTTCTGGATAAGCTGACCATGTGTTCCTAGCCTCAATATTGTCACCAATTAACTGATTACGGGTACGGTCCCACGCAAAAACTGCTGTGTAGCGGGAAGTACGCTGCATAATCCCCGATCACCATACACACAGGGCTATCCGGTGGCAGCTCTGTGTGTGCAGTGAGTTTTGGAGGCAGGGCAGCGCCTCCAAAACTCACTGCACACATAGGGCAGCCACCGGATAGCCCTGTGTGTATGGTGATCTGGGATAATGCAATGTATTTCCTACTGAGCAGCAGATTTTGGGCAGCGTGACATATTTCACGCTGCATAAGCAGTGCGTGTGACCGTACCCTAAATATGTATAAACTGGTAAACCTCCTTCTCTTTGTCACAGGAACAATAGTATATGAATGTTTCAAACATTGCACATATGCTTGCCATGCACATTTGGCAAACAGCTATTCCCTCTAAACTTTCTATCTACAAAGTCAGCTTAGCTGAGCGTGTAATTGTTTTAAATAAGTGGCAAGGAGTGGTGTGGAGAATAAGCCGCTACCATACACCTCTAATGCTTCCTAAACTCAGGGTCCCTGAACTGTCCCCAAACAGCAGCTACTAAGAAATGTATCTTTTTGCTTAAGCCTCCAGCTCACAAAATTTTCATGATGAACAAGCCTTTGTGTCCCTCAGCCCACTGACTGAGAAATGATGACAATAAGCTACTCTACTTTAGCAGACTGATTCTTATGACAACTCATACAGTTTCACCATCTATAACACAAGACTTTTTCCAGTCATGCATTCAGAAAGTCTTTAGATCTTTTCCTTTTTTTTTTACCATTTGTTATCCCACAGCCTCATGCTAAATAAAATAATCAATTTGCAACCCCCACACCTCCCCCATCCATTATTCTGCACTCAATACCTCAGGGCTGTGGCTGGGCCACTCAATGACATTCATAGGAGAATTTAAAATGTTGGTATTTTTTTTTAATGTTTGGCATATAAGTAAGCTGTACATTTCTTTTCTGTTTGACCACAATGCTCTCTGCTTACCGGTCTGTCCATGTCAGGAACTGTCCAGAGCAAGATAGGTTTGCTATGGGGATTTGCTCCTGACATGGACAGAGGTGTCAGCAAAGAGAAATGTGGTCAGACAGAAAATAAATTCAAAAAGAAAATAATTTCCTTTGGAGTATACAGCAGCTGATAAGTACTGGAAGGGTTAATATTTTTAAATAGAAGTAATTTAACTTTCTGGCACCAGTTGATTTAATTTTTTTTCCCCCACCGGAGTACCCCTTTAAATACTTTTGGGATAAATTGAAATGATAGTTGTAAGCCAAATCTTCTAATTCTACATTAGTCCTTGACCTTAAAAATTTTCTTTAGGCTAAAAGGACAACACAGACACAATCTAAAATATTGTGGAAAGCCTTTCCAGATCAGTGAAGGCTTCTAGTTCCACTATCAGGCTTTGGTCCAGGTCAAAATGAACCAGAGAAACATGTGATCATGTCAGTCTCCTCATTTTGCCTCTGGCAGCCATATATAAACGTGGTTACATATATATTTAGAAAAAAATATGTATGTTAAATGTCTACTGACTGATGCCTTGAGCGTGTGCTCTTACATATGATGTCAGTCTGTCCGGTGTTGGGGTTCTCGCCAGTGCACCGTGCTGAAAGGTTAATCCTCTTTATTGTCTCTCTCTCTCTCTGTCTCTGCCTGTGTTTTTCTGTCTCCTTCCAACTCCTCCTGTCTTCCTTCCGGTCTACCTGCGAGCCTTCTCCCTTTCTCATTTAGTCTTGCTCTTCTCTTTTTCTTGTAGGAACACTTGTGCCAGACTAGGTGCTGATATTTTATTGCCTGCCATGTATGCCTAAGTGTTTATTGTTGTCATGTTGGAGTCCTAAAAGACTAGTGTTACTGTTCCTAATATGACTTATTTGCCATATTACCTGTTTATTTCTTTTGGGCACATGTGCACCACATATTTTGGCCCCTTGCTCACTTTCACATTTACTACTTTATATGTTTAAAATCTTTAATACATTTTACTATTGAAAAAAAGAAAAAAAAATATGTATGTTGTTAGCACAAACACATATCTACATATCTTATATCCACACACTGCACATGATTATTTTCCATGACTATATTTTTCTCTCTATGAACTGTCTAGAGATAATCAAGGAATGGTAAGTTCCAAGGGAACCTTAACATTTAATATATCACAATAATGTTGTTATTCTTTGTTGTTTTGTAGCAAGGGTACAAAAGAAGTCATTTTTCTGAAGAAAGAATACATAATATTGCTATGATTTCTCTAATTATTTGTGTAATTCATGGATCATAGATAAAAACGTCTTTCATAATCAGACATTAGCTATAAACAAAATGTCTTGTGCTTTTTATGGAGGTATGGTTATTTTTCTATATATCTTTGTTATTAATAGTTGTAACCCTTTAGGTTCTAAAAGCACTTTTGGATGATTTCTTATGATGACTCCTTCTTTCCCTTTTTTCCAAGTGCCAACATTTTATCTCCTAACATACAAATTGTTTTTATTTGATTAAAAATATTTTTAAAACTGTGTATAAAATGTTATCAATAATTATGGTAATTAGAACTTTTCTTTAAACTCCACATTAAGATTATGTTTTAGCATATGGATCACTCCTTTTTCTTCTGCAGAGAATAAAGAATGTGCTATGCATATCAGTGCATTAACATAATGAATCTAGCTTAGTCAATTGTTTAATCTTTCACCATCAAATTGATAAAAAAAATAATATTCCCACAAGGAAACTTCTTTTAAGCACTAATCCAGACTACCAAATATTATATATCTTGTACTGTGCCTAAAACTTTGCCTACCAGAGTTGTGTGGTTTATATAAATCACCTCCATTTAATATATCTAGAGATTAGGTATTTGCCCATTCTTTATATCAATTGATGTGATGTTCTCTTTCAGAGTAATAACATGTATATCATATTGAACTAACTTTTGTAACTGATGTTATACTGACATAGTTACTAACTTAAGCAACTTGTAGTTCTGCTGTATGTAGTAAAATGCTTCACTAACATTCTGTGGTATCCCAGTACCGTATCCTATCCGGTACCTGCATGTGTGGGTCCCCTTAGCCAGAGTCCCTAGGACATCGGGGTTCCCATTGTCTAGTTCACCCCTGGTCACCTCTCATTCAGATAGTTATTGCACTAATAGTTTATGTAAGAAGCATGTAAATATGATATCAATGTCTATAAATAGTTAATTACCTGTCTATAATGTAGCAGGACCTGCGGGTCACGTGGTTAGGTGAACTCTATGGTATTTCTGCTTAAGAACCTTTGGAGGTCCCTGTGACGTAGTCAATCCCATCACACTGTGTAACAGTGAGTGACGGATGTTCGGACCAATCAAATTCACCCCGCCCCTGCCCATATAAGGGAGTGGCAGCCATTGTTTTCTCTCTTGTTTCCGGGGTGTCAAACGAGCAGGATCTGCGCAGCTGTCTATCGCAGTGAGTTAGGCCTGAGCCTTGCGGCAACGGCTGATATATTTAGGATCGCGAGTGTATCAATCCCTAAACACTCTGCAGGATCACCGGACCTTATCTATCCCCTAAATCTGGACGGATCTGCAATAATTACCCTAAATTCAGAGACTTTAATATTATTCAAGGTCCGCAACAACTGTCAGTCATTGAGATATATAGAGACTGTTTGCCTGCGACTATTATTGTTCATTGGGTGTACCGCAATCATCTAAGTAAAGTTCTTCAAGTTAAAGTTCAACTACTTTGTGGATCTTCAGTCATTTTATTACAGGCACCTATCGTTACTGGGAAGGGTGGCAATAGGCTGGAGAGTTACCTCAGCATACTAGCCCTCAGCCTGGCATCACGAACTATAGGGTTAACATTAACCCCTCATATACCGATACAATACTCCATTACCAATACTCCCCCAAGGGCTACCACAATTCTATATATGTTCATATTTGATTGATGATTTCTTATCATTATGTTTATATACTGAATTATGTTCATCAAACATAACCAATAATACCAGCATATTTTACAATATTGCAAAAAATACCAGTTAGCACTAATCAATGAGCTTGATAGACAATTCTGGGTAAATAGTTAGACCCAGAAATATGAATTACATTGTTTATACTTTTCAGTTAATCATAATGTCACATATTTAATGATTTTTCAATGGGATAACTTTTTAATTAGGATATGACAGTTTCCTAGCCAGAATAAGACAAAAAGCCAGATGTATTTTCTAATTGCTACTCTGTTCTTCTGTAGTTGGAAATCCACTGCTTCCCTACCAAAAAAAAAAAACTCAGAGTAGTTCCTTAAATTAAAAAGAGCTATAGGAAGGAAATATCTCATAATATCTCTAAGTCCACTGAAGGGGTTGTCCAGCAAAACTGCATTTAATGGTGCTATGCTCAATATGTCATATTGCCGCTCAACCATTCACGGAGTTAGGCAGGACACGTCGACCCCAGCATTAGAAAGTATATTGGTGCAGGGGTAGGTGCAAGAAAATGCCGCTCAGCCAATCACTGGCTGCAACGGTGTTCCACCATAGTAAGTGATTGGCTGAGCACCAATGTGACATATCGATTATGGAACCAGGAAGTGCAGTGTGGTGGATACCGGGGGGAAGGGCCTGATAATGGAGGCACGGAAGGTAATTAGTATCCTCCACTATTAAGGCAGAGGTAACACTGAATTGAGACTCTGGATGAGATCCATACTTTAACATTAAAACTATACCTTGTTAGTTTGTTTAGGTTCCCATGAATTGGTAGTTCCATATGGTTAAAGCTACATTTAGTTAAAATTTAGTTAAAGGAAATATGTCACCAGTGTCACCTGCACTAACCTGTCAATACTGACAGGTAGTGCAGGTGACACTGATGACAACAGCACTTACCTTGTCCCATTGCATGGTGGGTATCTCCGATAATCTTGTACGTTGAGCTTCAGCTCCGGCCCTGTCTGGGGTATGGGCGGAGCTTAGTGACATCACCGCTGCTGTTATCTAGCAGTGGGACCAAGCAGGGAACAGTGGCGGTGAGGTCACTAAGCTCCGCCCATGCCTCAAGCCGCTGCTGCTCTCTGCTTGGTCTCACAGCAGTGGTGACATCACTAAGCTCCACCCATGCCCCAAGCTGGGCCAGAACTGAAGCTTAATGGACAAGATTACCAGAGATCCTTGCCATGGAACGGGACAAGGAATGTACCGCTGTCATCAATGTCACCTGCACTACCTGTCGGTACAGACAGGTTAGTGCAGGTAACACTGGTGACAGATTTCCTTTAATGGCTGTAAAGGTGTGACTTATGTGTTTTTGTGAGGTAATATTTTTAATGCTAGTTGAGGATTAACATATTAGTGTGTACAACCCCTCTGTGATCTATGTAAACTTTGTAAATACTGAAATAAATAGTTAGTTATACTTTTTGTGTACATCTATTGTAGTTTCATATGATCTATGCTGCTGCTGCTTTTGGGGTCATTATCACATAATTTTGGGAAGAAGTTGTCCTACTTTACACATACTGTACATATAGGATGTAAGAACTTTAAATACACAAAGGATAAAAGAACAGTAATTCCATAACACATTTATATATATGCTTCTTCAAAAAGAAAATTGCAAAATGTACCCCTATATACATTTATCTAAAACCCTTTGTGCAGATCTTGAACATAAGCATTTCCTTGAACCTTACCTTCACAGTGAGGAGGGTAATTGCTCCAACCATTAGCTGTGCACTGGCGTGTTTTTTCTTTGCTAACCATCTGATATCTAAAAAAATTAAAATTTTAGTTTATTTAAGAAAAATATAGGTATATATGATATGGCAGACTATTGATTAAATTATATGCAGTTTAAGAAAGAATAAACCTTTTGGAATCACTTTCTGCATTGATCATTAATAAAATGGGTCATGATTATTATTTACAGTTAATCACAACTATAAATCAAAATGATGGATAAACATGATCTAACTTTACTTTTAATATGCTGTACCATTCATAAAGTTTTCTCTGAGTGCAAAGAGAAAAAGTAAGTGAGTTTCTATGTTAAATGAAACCAAGCAGTAGATTTTACCATATATAATGTTTGTCATCGTGTTATGTATGTTAAATCTATATCCTCACCATCCCCAGGGGGACAATTTTGCCCTCAGGGATGGTGAATTTCTGAAGTTATAAAGTCCCCCCACTGCCATCCTGTAAGTAGTCCCCTGGGTGGGGAATAATACTTACCAGGTCCCGTTGCTCCAGCTGTGATTGACAGCCTGCATCATCGCTCTGTTGTCTAAGCAGACTGGGCAGACTGGTAACACGAGGCGTCAATCATGCCAAAGGGGCATCACTATGGCCAGAGCGACGGGACCTGGTAGGTATAGTTCCCTGCCCAGGGGATTATTTATGGGGTGGCGGGGGGACTTTATAATGTCATATCCTCACCATCCCTGGGAGCAAAATCGTATATATATTATATATATATATATATATATATATATATATATATATATATATATACACATGCATAAAGCTATGGCTATATATAAAGACTTTTAGCAAAATATATTATAATTATGGATATGAGATGTGGGTGTGGGTTTCACAGGGGCTTTGTCCATTAACCCCTTAAGGACCGGGGGTTTTTCCGTTTTTGCATTTTCATTTTTTGCTCCTTGCCTTTAAAAAATCATAACTCTTTCAATTTTGCACCTAAAAATCCATATGATGGCTTATTGTTTGTGCCACAAATTCTACTTTGTAATTACATCAGTCATTTTGCCCACAAATCTACGGTGAAACGGAAAAAAAATCATTGTGAGACAAAATTGAAAAAAAAAAAAACTGCCGTTTTGTAACTTTTGGGGGCTTCCGTTTCTACGTAGTACATTTTTTGGTAAAAATGACACCTGATATTTATTCTGTAGGTCCATACGGCTAAAATGATACCCTACTTATATAGGTTTGATTTTGTCGTACTTCTGGAAAAAACCATAACTTCATGCAGGAAAATTAATACGTTTTAAATTGTCATTTCTGACCCCTATATATATTTTTCCGTGTATGGGGCGGTATGAGGGCTCATTTTTTGCACCATGATCTGAAGTTTTTAACGGTACTATTTTTGCATTGATAGGACTTATTGATCACTTTTTATTCCTTTTTTCATGATATAAAAAGTAACCAAAAATGCACTATTTTGGACTTTGGAATTTTTTTGTGCGCACGCCATTGACCGTGCGGTTTAATTAACAATATATATTTATTATTCGGACATTTCTGCACGCGGCGATACCATATATGTTTATTTTTATGTTTATTTACACTGTTTTTTTATGGGAAAAGGGGAGGGGTTAAATGATATTTATTCACTTTTTTTCACTTTTTTTTTCAGTGTTATAGGTCCCATAGGGACCTATAACACTGCACACACTAATCTTTCACATTGATCACTGGTTTCTCATAAGAAACCAGTGATCGATGATTCTGCCGCTTGACTGCTCATACCTGGATCTCAGGCACTGAGCAGTCATTCGGCGATCGGACAGCGAGGAGGCAGGTAGGGACCCTCCTGCTGTCCTGTAAGCTGTTCGGGATGCCGCGATTTCGCCGCGGCTATACCGAACAGCCCACTGAGCTAACCGGCATGGTTTCAGTTTCACTTTAGACACGGCGTTCAACTTTGAACGCCGCATCTAAAGGGTTAATAGCGCGCAGCACAGCGATCAATGCCGCGTGCTATTAGCCACGGGTCCGACCCACTATGAGGCGTTATAGATCGGGAGCGGACACATGACGTTCCAGTACGTCATGTGTCCTTAAGGGGTTAAATAAATACACTGAAAGATTGCTTACTATGAACCATGCCTCAATGTGAGCAACTTTTAGGAGACATTAGTTGACTTAGAGGAGATTTGTAAAACTGAAAAAGTCACATAGGTGCTATAAAAGACCTGTGTGTACAATCCATGATAAGACAGCTTTTCAACAAATGAAGAATATCAGGACTCCTCTTAACCCCTTAACGACCTTTGACGTGTATACACATTGTGGGACCATTAAGGGGCTTTGGCACTGTCTCCTGGCTGAAGCCCACACTATACCAAAAAGTCCTTACCCAATTACAGTAGCACAGGGCCACCGCTAATAGCCGGCATGCAGCGATCACCACAGCCGGCTGTTAATCCTTTAGATCGCCACTATGATAACTGATAGTGGTGTCTAAAGGGAAATTTAAATGGTGCCTGGGGGTCTAGTTGATCACCCTCCCACAGTGTAATCACAGATTTGCAATCAACTGTTTAGGCAGCTGGAGGGCTTACCTCTCCTTTAGTGCTCTTCATGGATCTGTAACTGATAGAGGCTTTTTGCACCAGGGTCTATCAATCAAGTACAGAACACACAAATCAATGCAGTTCAATATGACTACATTGATCTGTATGAGGAATCTAATGATTACTCCTAAAAGTCTCTAAAGGGTCCAATACAGTAACAAAATAAATTAATAAAGATTTAACACACATACATTAACACCTTCCTTTTTAAAAGTTTAAAGGGTTACTCTGGTGGAAAACTTTTTTTTTTTTATGAACTTATGCCAGAAAGTTAAACAGATTTGAAAATTACTTAAATTAAAAAATCTTAATCCTTCCCGTACTTAAGAGCTGATTTATACTATGGAGGAAATTCTTTTCTTTTTGGATTTCTATTCTGTCACGACCACAGTGCTCTCTGCTGACACCACTGTCCATGTCAGGAACTGTCCAGAGGAGGAGAAAATCCTTATAAAAAACATATGCTGCTCTGGATAGTTCCTAAAATGGACAGAGGTGTTAGTAGAGAGCACTGTGGTCATGACAGAAAAGAAATCCAAAAAGCAAAGAATTTTGCTAATTCTAATAAGTACTGGCAGGATTAAGAATTTAACAGAAGTAAGTCACAAATCTTTTTAACTTTTTGGCACCAGTTGAATAAAGTTTTCAACCAGAGTACCCCTTTAACCCCTTAAGGACCCGAGCATTTTTTGCACATCTGACCACTGTCACTTTAAGCATTAATAATTCTGGGATGCTTTTTACTTTTCACTCTTATCTGAGAATGTTTTTTTTCGTGATATATTCTACTTTATGTTAGTGGTAAATTTTCGTCGATACTTGCATTATATCTTGGTGAAAAATTCCAAAAGTTCATGAAAAATTTAAAAATTTTGCATTTTTTTTTACTTTGAAACTCTCTGCTTATAAGAAAAATGGGCATCCCAGATAAATTATATATTGACTCACATATACAATATGTCTACTTTATGTTTGCATCATAAAGTTGACATGTTTTTACTTTTGGAAGATATCAGAGGGATTCAAAGTTCAGCAGCAATTTTCAGCAGATTTTAAAAATCTGAACTTTTCAGGGACCAGTTCAGATTTGAAGTGGAATTAAAGGGCCTTCTTATTAGAAATACCCCATAAATTACCCCATTATAAAAAATGCACCCATCAAAGTATTTAAAATGACATTCAGAAAGTGTGTTTACCCTTTAGGTGTTTCAAAGGAATAGCAGCAAATTGATGGAGAAAATTCAAAATCTACATTTTTTACATTCGCATGTTCTTGTAGACCAAGTTTTTGAATTTTTACAAGGGAGAGAAAAGGAGAGAAATTTCCCAAAAATGTGTAACACAATTTCTCTCGAGTAAGGAAATACCTCATATGTGTACGTAAAGGGCTCTGTGGGTGTACTAGAGGGCTCAGAAGGGAAGGAGAGAGAGTGCTTTTCTGAAATGTTTTTTTGGAGGGTATGTCACATTTAGCAAGCCCCTATGGTGCCAGAACCGCAAAAAAATAAATAAAAAAAAACACATGGCATACTATTTTTGAAACTACACCCCTCAAGGAAGGTAACAAGGGATATAGTGAGCCTTAACACCCTACAGGTGCTTGACGACTTTTAGTTAAAGTCGGATGTGTAAATCACATTTCTTTTTCACTAAAATGCTGGTGCTACCCCAAATTTTTCATTTTCACAAGGGGTAATAGGAGAAAAAATCCTCCCAAAATGTTTAACCCCATTTCTTTTGAGTATGGATATACCCCATATGTGGATGTAAAGTGCTCTGCAGGTGAACAAAATGCTTAGAAAAGAAAGAGCGCCATTGGGCTTTTGGAGAGAGAATTTGTTTGGAATAGAAGTCGGGTGCCATGTGCGTTTACAAAACCCCCATGGTTCCAGAACAGTGGACCCACCCACATGTGACCCTATTTCTGAAACTACACCCCTCACAGAAAGTAATAAGGGGTGCAGTGAGCATTTACAACCCACTGGCGTTTGACAGATCTTTGGAACAGTGGGCTGTGCAAATGAAAATATTTTATTTTTATTTTCGTGGACCATTGTTCAAAAAATCTGTCAGTCACCTGTAGAGTATAAATGCTCACTGTACCCCTTATTACATTACGCGAGGGGTGTTGTTTCCAAAATGGGGTCACATGTGGGGGGGTCCACTGTTCTGGCACCACGGGGGGCTTTGTCCCTGGAGGGTAAAGGGATTAGAATCACACAAACAGAACAACAAGCATTTCACCAAGAGAACATTACTGAAAGAGGCGACATAATGCAAGTTTAAATGCAAAAGACTTACTGGAGACCCTACAACTGCAAAAACATCTGTTCACATGTGCACTATGAGAAAAACACTGAACAAGAATGATGTACATGGAATGATATCACAAAGAAATACACTGCTTTCCACTGGTAAAACAAAAACAAAATAAACATTGTGGTCCATCTTAAATTTTCTTGAGACCATCTGTATCAATGCTTGTCGTACAAAAGTTTTATGGACAGAAGAGACAACACTGGGAGTTTTTAACATAATTGCACAACACTATGTTTGAAGGAAAACTAACAAAACCAATATCAAAAGCTCATCTCATCAGGGAGGCATGATTGACAGAGCGTCATAGTTTGGGCCGGTTTTGCTGTCTAAGGATCTGGATGCCTTATTATCTATGAAGGAACACAAACTATGATCTATGAGGGAACCAAAAACCAATTTGCAGGAAGGGATGGTCCAAAATTACACAGAATGGAGGAGATTTATCAAAACCTGCCTAGATGAAAAGTTGCTGAGTTGCCCATAGCAACCAATCAGATCACTTCTTTCATTTTTCACAGGCCTCTTTAAAAATGAAAGAAGCAATCTGATTGGTTGCTATAGGCAACTCAGTAACTTTTCCTCAGGACAGGTTTTGATAAATCTCCTCCAATATGTTTAGTGCAGGTGATTGCTGCTAAAGGCAATCTAAAGGTTTTAATCTGATTTTTTTCCCTGCATTGTGGATATTTGCTTAGTAAAATGCATGATCGGTATAAGGCTATGTTCACACAGTGCATTCCCCCGACCGTGGAATGCTGGCAGAACATGCCAGTGCTAGGATTTAGTTCTATTTTCTAATGTTTATACAGACTTGTGTTTTAAAACTAGTAGAAAGTGTTTAACATGATTTTGACTCACCCATCATCACAAGAGTATTCAACAATAGCTCCAAAAACGAATGACTCCCCTTCTGTCAATTGAAATGATCCAAATGGGATATCACCTGGATGCCCACAAGATTTTTCTGAGTAAAAGATAAAGATTTAAGCACATTATTCACAATTGTAATAGCTTTTGTATTGTGGTATGTTTGGTCCTGCCATTGTACAAGTTTTTATAGTTGCTACATTGTTCCCATGTACTCAAAGAGACAAACTACTGTATAAAAAACAGTAGGTAGAAGTGATTCCATAATAAAGGGAAACCCTGAAAACTGCTGCAAAATTGAAGATCGGAAAGAGAATCGGTCACAATGGAAAGACAGAAAAAGAATCAAATGAACTTGATCTAGGGATTTCTTTGACTAGGGAAGTAGTGGATCATCTCTATTATGCTGAACAAGATCGCCTTAGGGTTAAACCTTATGGACAT
This sequence comes from Hyla sarda, assembly GCF_029499605.1. Lineage (NCBI taxonomy): Eukaryota > Metazoa > Chordata > Amphibia > Anura > Hylidae > Hyla > Hyla sarda. Next base: position 39,014,362 of record NC_079194.1, read on the forward strand.
GTGATGAGCTACTGAAGTGTCTCTTCTATTTTCAGTATTGTTTACATGTTTCTTTGTCTTCTGAGCTCCCTTTTGGTTTTCCCTATATAATCTATGGGCCGTGTGCAGTTACATAGGTAGTCCATCCCCTTAGTTTCGCAGTTTGTAAAATTCCTCATCACATAACTTCTTGGTCACCTCACTCACAAATCCCTTTTGTCCACTTCATAATTGAACATTTCCTGCATAATGAATACCTGAAGGTGTCACTTATTATGATTGTGAGTCCCAACCCCATGGGCTTACTAATATGCAATATGTCAATTCTACTCTGGATCTGTCTTGGATTTACCTAGCGGATTTCATCCTTTGTAATGCATAGAGTAAAAGAGTAAGTATTGTTTCATTGTGGCTGCAGGATACACGTTCAAACTTCTGGCAACTCCGTAACGTGTTGCTAAAACTTTTGCTTTCACAGTGGGCTATGGAATTGCCGGGAGTTTAAACGTGTATCCTGCTGCTCATACAGAATTATAGTTACAGCCAATATATAATGCATATGAAATTTGGTTTTGACAGTGATCTTCTCCAACTCATATATACTTACTTCTGCATTGACCCCGTCTTCCAACATCTTGCCATCTGCCTTCCAAACAAACAATCTTAATCGTTCCAAGACGACTATATCCAGGCCGGCATTGGTAAGTTGCTGTTGTACCTGGAGGGAACGAGTCCTTCTCCCAGTCACCTGTCAGCTCTTCCGATTCCCTTCTCTCTGGCCTCAGGCATGAACCTAAATGCAGGAAAAAAAAACAAGTTAAGAAATCATTGTCCACTCACAGGAGACTTTATTTGGACAACGGTTGCAGCCAACACTCGCACTATAATTCTCTTGTCAAACATAGACCATTTGCCTGTGTATAAATGCCGTTGCGATATCTATTCACATTTTCTATTATAGCAGCCTAAAATCTATGTCATCAATGTGGCATCAGAAGGCAAAGTAGTCATGTCACCCACAAGCATTCAAGTAAATATACCTGCAAGTGGTATTTCAACTTATCTCTACTAGACATTGGGGGGGATTTATCAAAACCTGCACAGAGGAAAAGGTGCCCAGTTGCCCATAGCAACCAATCAAGTTGCTTCTTTCATTTTGCAGAGGCCTTGTTAAAAATGAAAGAAGCAATCTGATTGGTTGCTATGGGCAACTCAGCAACTTTTCCTCTGGACAGGTTTTGATATATCTCCCCCATTGTGCTGTATATACAGTAGATATGAAGATAGTACTTGGGGTATGTTGTATACAAAATGTGTCCTTTTTGCATATGTTTTTTTTCAACTACACTTAAAAAAATAGGTGACTTCAGCTCAGAGCAATCCTGAGTATATTTAGCAAATATTTATCATTTATTCAGGCCCTAATCGGCCTCTATTGTTGCGAAGTCACAGCACACAATACTCACAGCATTTATGAGCCTATATGGCTTTCTACTCTGCCAAATCCAGTGGATGTTTGTTTGCCATGGTTTTCTGGGCACACAATTTACACACAGATTTATGACATGCAACTTTTGCAAAGTCACACAATTTTGCACAACAGTCTCTCCAGCTGAGACCAGGCGCAAGCTGACTGATAAATGTGCTCCACATTAGCCCTGTAAACATTAGTCAGCATTCATCCAAAGTCGCTGACTTCTTGATAAATGTCAACCAGCTACGCCTGGCTCACTAGTGCGCCACACAGGCAAAATAAAACACCAAAGTTGCACATGTTAATCAATGACCCCCAAAGTGTAAACCACAGGTTTTAATTTCTGTTTCTTTTGCATCAGACAATATTCTGATCCCCAATGGATATTTCCCAAAGACAATAGGCTGAAGGAAATATTCACATATTTACCTCTCCTTTAAAGGAAAACTGGCAGCTGGCAACCATACTAAACCTAATACACATAGTTATAGTGCGGGTGATTAAAATTATGTGAAAGTTACCCTGTTCGGCACCGCCATTCTGGAGATACAGCTAGTATTAACCTGCACTGCTAGTATAGTAATGAAAGCAATACCTCCCTGCATCTGTCCCCTCTGCTCCCATATGCCCACCCACTTTGCAAATATTTATGGACTTTCTTACCCATGTGAGTGGGCACATGTGAAAAGAAAGGAAAAAGGCATGCCGGCTCCCACCTCCATCGCGCAAAAGAGGCTAATTACAATACTAGCAATACAGGCTAATACTGACTATATCGCCAGGACCTGTGGCTAATGCAAGACATCACTGATCGGGTGTGGACAGAATGGAACTATTGGTCACATATTTTGGACCTGCCCCTTACTTCATAAATTTAAAGGAGACATTAGCGAATTAATACAAGTAATCTCACGTCAAACCATCACATTGTCCTCTGCAGAACCCAAATACAGAACACCTATTTGCCATGTACTGATTGCATATAGATCCTTAATCGCATCTAGATGGAAGTCTACAAATATTCCTACCTCTGCAGATGTAATCGACATGGTGACAACTAATTGCTTCTATGAGACTACCTACGCTTGGAAGACAAATTCTGGACCGACCTGCGAAGACAACTGGAGAAGATGGAAGAAGCTGTTCCCAGCTCTGAAATAACACTACCTTTTATATATCCCCCTCCTGAACCTTCCCTATTACCCCATATAACAGGTGTCTTCTTGCTGTTGACTGCACTCCTAAATCCACATATTTGAGAGTACAGTATGATGTTTCTATATTGTTGCGTGTATGTGGTTCTATTCAAACTTACTACAGGTTCTTTGGAGGACGAGGGAGGGGAGGATCACGGACTACGGATGCTTCATGACTCTGATTGTAGCTTGAGTGCAGGTATGATTGTTAATACCTGACTAGGTAAATTAAGTGCATTTTCTACACTTACAGCTGGTCTTTAGTGCGCTATGTTATTATTGTGTATGAATGTCAATACACAATTATAATTTAAATTTCAGGTCTCTACAGGACATTTCAAACATATATATATATATATATATATATATATATATATGCACACACATATGCTATAATTGTATTTGTTTTATACTGTTCTCTTTTTTGTCTTGTTTATTGTATTGTAAAAATTCTTGAAAAATTCAATAAAAACCATTTGAACCTAACACGCATAGGGTGCGTGTGGTGTTAGTGAAATAAAACTGTTATTCAGTATGACATGCAGATTACAGGCATCACTATGAGAATCACTGCCGCAATGTGGCAGCAGGGAGACCATATGTCATCAAAATTGAAGAGAATAAAGAGATTTCCTATGTAATTTTTATTTAATTTAATTGGAATTTATAAAAAAAAAATTAAGTACCCATTCTGGTGAGCATTGAACTGGCGGTCCGCCACAAAGCGAGATACCACCTGTTCCAGCCCCTGCCTCTCAGTGCCCCTGGCTGTCTTACTATTTGTGGAACTGAAAATGTTTCATTTAATGAGTTATGGTTCATTATTATCGCCCCAACCTGTTTCATTGGATTCTTGTGGTAATTACAGAGGTAAGATAGCAGCAGAGTACCCCTTTAGGTTTCATTTAATGTGCCAGCACCATGAGGAGACCACATGACCACGGTGTGTGATCTTCCTCATCACCCTGTAGCTCCACAGCCTGCTCCTACTCCTCCTTTCCTTTCAGATGACTATAAGAACCACTAGGGACGGGCGAATCAAATCTGACAAATCCGAATTCGTAACGAATTTCAGGAAAAATTCGACTTGCAACGAATGAGAAAATTGACGCTATTTGATCACACAAATCACTTCATTAAACTCCATTTACTGTGGTCCAGGCTCCAGGCAGGGCATCGAAAATGGCGGAACCACATGTCAGGACATGGGGCAAGGAATCCTGGGAAGGCAGGAACAAGAGTCAGCGTGATGACCCTGAATCACATGCAGCATGCAGCCTATCTGCAGCCAGCCACCCCTGTGATGGCACAGCCCTGTATAATCAGTAGCCATCTTCCAGTCAGTCACATCAGCATTCTATTACAGAGAGAGAGGGACAGACAGCAGTGTTTGTTGCACAGAAAAGCTATTTTTACAGCACCAATTCACCTCCCAGTTACATCAGTGTTCTATTACAGAGAGGGAGAGAGAGAGAGGGACAAAGAGCAGTGTGTTGCACAGAAGAGCTTTTTTACACCTGCGTTTCACCTCAAGTCCAAATCCAGCATAAATGCACTGATAGGGAAGGCAGAGAAATTGGAAGAGAAAGTGCAATTGTGGGTGTATTACAGCAATGAATCATCTCAAGCCCAAATTTGTTCCTGTTAAAGTCTGAATGACCTACATACTGTGAAAGGACAGCCAAAAGTACACACCTTCTGCTGTTCTAGACAAATACTGTTAAGCTTAGTGGAGCACATTGTACTGCCCTCATAAGTGCATACCACATACGTACATCTAAGTGTACCATTTTGTTCCTGTTAAAGTCTTAAAGGCCTAGTTACTGTACAAGGCCAGCCAAAAGTACACACCTGCTGCTGTTCTAGACAAACACTGTTTTAAGCATAGTGTACTCCTCTCATATACGCACTAAGTTTGTCAGGCAGATAAGTGCAAAGTGAGAGGCGGTGTTGGTAGCATTCAGGCTCCTGAAGCAGACACTGTTGAGGAACCTGAGGAGGACATCAGTGACGTGCAGACACAACTCGATGATGATGACTGGGTGTCTAAAATAATAGATGGCGGTGGGGCAGTAGACATTGCATATCTAGATTTTAGTAAGGCTTTTGACACTGTCCTACATAGAAGACTTATCAATAAACTACAGTCATTGAGCTTGGACTCCAATATTGTTGAGTGGATTAGGAAGTGGCTGAGTAAGTAGTCAATGGAGAATATTCAGAGCAAGGTCTTGTCACCAGTGGGATGCCTCAAGGATCTGTACTGGAACCAATATTGTTTAATATCTTCATTAGTGATATTACATAAGGTCTCGATGGTAAGGTATGTCTTTTTGCTGATTACACAAAGATATGTAACAGGGTTGATGTTCCTGGAGGGATCCGCCAAATTGAAAAGGATTTAGGCAAACTAGAAGAATAGTCAAAACTCTGGCAACTGAAATTTAATGTGGATAAGTGGATAAGATAATGCACCTGAGGCGTAAAAACCCTCGGGCAGAATATAGATTTTTTGACACAGCCCTGACCTCAGTATCTGAGGAGAGGGATTTAGGAGTAATTATTTCAGAAGACTTAAAAGTAGGAAGATAATGTAATAGAGCAGCAGGAAACGCTAGCAGAATGCTTGGATGTATAGGGAGAGGTATAAGCAGTAAAAAGAGAGAAGTGCTCATGCCGCTGTACAGAACACTGGTGAGACCTCACTTGGAGTATTGTGTGCAGTACTGGAGGCCGTATCTCCATAAGGATATAGATACTCTAGAGAGAGTTCAAAGAAGAGCTACTGAACTAGTACATGGATTGCAGGATAACACTTACCAGGAAAGGTTAAAGGACCTTACCATGTATAGCTTGGAAGAAAGAAGAGACAGAGGGGATATGAAAGAGACTTTTAAATACATAAAGGGAATCAACACGGTAAAGGAGGAGAGCATATTTAAAAGAAGTAAAATTACCACAAGAGGACATAGTTTTAAATTAGAGGGGCAAAGGTTTAAAGGTAATATCAGGAAGTATTACTTTACTGAGATAGTAGTGGATGCATGGAATAGCCTTCCTGCAGAAGTGGTTGCTGCAAATACAGTGAAGGAGTTTAAACATGCATGGGATAGGCATAAGGCTATCCTTCATATAAGATAGGGCCAGGGACTATTCATAGTATTCAGATTATTGGGCAGACTAGATGGGCCAAATGGTTCTTATCTGCCGACACATTCTATGTTTCTATGAAGCCTATCACACTTGGGAGCCGGGTGCAGAAGGGGCTTCATCATCAGGAAAAGAGGTTGGCACGTTGCCCGTGAGGCAGCAGCTGAGCCAGCAAATGGGTAGCATGGTTGGGACTCAGCATGGTGGCAGAAGTGGGAAATCTGGAGCCAAATGTGCCGAGGGTAGACCACCTGCTTCGCAGCAGCCTACCTGCCCGGGAGGTAGTGGAACAGGGGTTCCTGGAATTGGCAGCAGTAGAAGTCAGTCAGTGCGGACTGTTGGGTGGAAAATCAGCTACTCTGTGGTTTGGCAGTTTTTAATCAAGTATCCGGAGGATGTTAACATGGCAACATGAAAATTAAAAATATCTTTTAAATTGTGAGGCCCTTTGGTCTGGTCAGGCTGCCGCCACCTCCAGGATGTGTCATTCTGTGACCACATGGTCTACTCTTGCTGCTACCACCTCCAGGCTTGGTCATTCTGGAACATTTTGGTCTCCTCATGCTGGTGCCACCTCCAAGCTGTGTCATTTTGCCGCCACGTGGTCTCCTCATGCTCCAGGGACATTACCTAAAAATGTTTATGGTAGCACTAGCTACTATAAATCTTAAATTTAAATTTGAAAATGTATATTTTAATCTTAGGAATAGTGAGGCCTCATGGTCTCCTCATGCTGCCGCCAACTCCAGGCTGTGTCATTAAGCCACTATATGGTCTCCTCATGCTGCCGCCAACTCCAGGCTGTGTCATTCAGCCATTATATAGTCCCCTAATGCTGCTGGGACATTACTTTATTTTTTTATGGTAGCACTAGCTACCATAAATCTTTCACTTAGATTTGAAAATGTATCTTTTAATCTTTGGAATTGTGAGGCCCTATGGTCTCCTCATGCTGCTGCCACCAGGCTTGGACATTCTGCCCCTTTATGGTCTCCTTATGCTCCTGCCACCTCCATGCTGTGTCATTATGCCACCATGATGTCTTCTCGTGCTGCTGGCATATTTTGTAAAAAATGTTAAAAATAAATAATTTGAATTAATTTTAAGAAATTAATTCTAATACATTTTAATTAATAATTCTACTAAGAATGCCCCTTCAGCATACCATGTGTGAAGGGCACAGCCGTTCACGCTGTTCTTCACATGGTTTGCCTTGATGAATGGAGTCACACAGGGGAGGAACTGCTAAAAGTCATTAACCAAGAAATCTAATCATGGCTTACTCCACGCAAACTGGAAATGGGAACCATGGTGACCGACAAGGGGAAGAACATCTTGTCTGCGCTACTTCAAAGAAGCCTGAGCCATGCACCCTGCATGGCACACTTGTTCAATCTGATTGTCCATTCCTGAAGTTTTCCCCCCATCTGCAAGATGTCCTAACATTGGGAAGAAAACTTTGCATGCACTTCAGCCACTCATACACCGCAAAGCACACCCTCCTTGACCTGCAGCATCAGACCAACATCCCCCAACGTAGTCTGATTTGCGACACCTCCACACATTGGAATTCCACCCTACATATGTTGGACCGACTATATGAACAGAGAAAAGCCATCACCCACTTGTTGGTTACACAAACGGATAGGGTGACTCCCCTGCGTAACTTCAATCTCAACCTGTGGCAGCTCATACGTGACACCTACCGTTTGCTTAGGCTCATTGAGGAAGCCACATTTTACGTAAGTCGCCAGGATTAAAGGATGAACTACGTCATTCCACTGCTTCATATCCTGCAACATGAAGGCTGGTCAGGGCACTAGAGATGTGGCGCCTACATCTCGAGGCCACATGAGCCCTGTGGGGGCTGAACTGAGCCCTGTGGGGGCTGAACTGGAGGAGGGGGATAGTGGAGCACAGGCAAGGTTTTGCCGAATGAGTGGTTTTTAAAGTCATCTGAAAGGAGAGGAGGAGCAGGAACAGGCTGTGGAGCTACAGGGTGATGAGGAAGACGAGACAGAGGACCCAGACACACTGTGGTCATGTGATCTCCTCATGCTGCTGGCACATTAAATGAAACTAAAGTATAATCTATTTTAAATCTTCAATTTTCCAAACTATCTTTAATCCTTTCAATTGTGAGGCCCTATGGTCTTGTCATGCTTATGTCACCTTCAGGCTGGGTCGTTCTGCCACTATATGGTCTCCTCTTACTGCCATCAATTCCAGGCTGTGTCATTCTGCCAGATTATGGTCTCCTCATGCTGCTGCCACCTCTAGTCTCTGTCATTGTGCCGCCATGTGACATGTGACTCCTTGTTAGATTTTGTCTTTTCCAACCACACTATTTCTTCAAAGTAAACGTCGGGGCCTGGGACATTAAACTTGGGAGTGTAATACTAAATTAAAATTTCAAACAATCGATTTAATCTTTTCAAGACTGAGGCCCTATGGTCTTCAACATCATATATTAGCTGTGGAATTACCACAAGAATTCAATGAAACAGGTTGGAGAGATAACAATGAACCATAACTGATTAAATGAAACATTTGCAGTTCCACAAAGAGTAAGAGAGTGGGGGCGGGAGCGCTGAGAGGCACGGGCTGGAAAAGGTGATAGCTCGCCTCGCGGCGGACCACCAGCTCGATGCTCACCAGAATGGGTGCTCAAAAAATTAAATAAACTCAAGTTAAATTTAAAAAAATTACATTAAAATCTATTTATTCTATTCAATTTTGATGCCATGTGGTCTCCCTGCTGCCACATCCAGATGCTCTGTGGCAGTGATTCTAGCGATGCCTGTAATCTGCATGTTATACTTAATAACATTATCATTTTACTAACTCAGCACACACCCTATGGGTGTTACAGTAAGGCAAAGTGTTCTACACCCATATTGCAGCTCTTTGTAGGCCAGAAATAGCCATTTTTAACAGCGATTTGCTGCAAATAAATTCAGAACAAAACAAATTTTGGGGAAAATTCAGCAAATCGGCCAAATCAAATTTTTCAAAAAATTTGCTCATCTCTAAAAACCACCTATTTCGCTAAACCTTGCCTGTGCTCCGCTCACTGTCCCCCTCCTCCTCCAGTTCAGCCCCCATAGGGCTCATGTGGCCTCGAGATGAAGGCGCCACGTCTCCAGTGCCCTGACCAGCCATTGTTTCCAACACATGTTGGATATGAAGCAGTAGAATGATGTCAGTAATCCCACAATCCTGGTGACTGACTAATAATGTGGCTTCCTCATAGGGCCTGAGCAAACGCTAGGTGTCACATTTGAGCTGCCACAGGTTGACATTGAAGTTACACAGGGGAGTCCCCCTATCCGTTTGGACCATCAAGAAATCAGTGATGGCTTCTCTGTTCGTATAGTTGGTCCAACATATGGAGGGTGGAATTCCAATGGGGATGCTGATCTGACGCTGCAGCTCAAGGAGGGTGTGCTTTGCGGTGTATGAGTGGCTGAAGTGCATGCAAAGTTTTCTTCCCATTGTTAGGATGTTTTGCAGATGGGGGAACACTTCAGGAATCATTTGACAATCAGATTGTACACATACGGCATGCAGGGTGCATGGCTCAGGCTTCCTTGTGACAGCGCAGACAAGATGTTATTCCCCTTGTCGGTCATCATGGTTCCCATTTCCAGTTTTCGAGGAGTAAGCCATGATTCGATTTCTTGATGAATGACTTTTAGCAGTTCCTCCCCTGTGTGACTCCGTTCACCAAGACAAACCATGGGAAGAACAGCGTAACACCGCTGTGCCCTGCACACATGGTATGCTGGAGGAGCATTTTTATTAAATGTATAAATTGAAATTGATTTAAATTAAATCAATAATAAGTTCAAATAATTATTATTATATATATATATATTTTTTTTTTTACGTAAAGTGCCTGCAGCATGAGAAGAGCACATGGCGGCACAATGACACAGCCTGGAGGTGGCAGCAGCATGAGGAGACAATAGGGCATCACAATTCTAAAGATTAAAAGATACATTTTCAAATTTAAACGGAAGATTTATGATAGCTAGTGTTACCATAAATATTTTTAAGTAATGTCTCAGCAGCATGAGGAAACCATGCCTCACTATTCCTCAGATTAAAATATATATTTTCTAATTTAAGTTTAAATTAAATTTTCTAATTTTGAATAGCTAGTGCTACCGTAAAAATTTTTAGGTAATGTCCCAGCAGCATGAGGAGACCAAAATGACCCAGCCTGGAGGTGGTACCAGCATGAGGAGACCAAAATTTGGAAGAATGACCAAGCCTGGAGGTGGCAGAAGCAAGAGTAGACCATATGGTCAAAGAATGACACAGCCTGGAGGTGGCGGCAGCCTGACCAGACCAAAAGGCCTCTCAATTTAAAAGATGAAAGATATTTTTTGAAATTCCATGTGGCCATGTTAATATCCTCTGTATACTTGATGAAAAATTGCCCCCACCATGAGTATCTGATTTCCCCACCAACTGTCTGCAATGACTGACTGCTACCGCTGCCAACTCCAGGAACCCCTGTTCCACTACCTCCCAGGCAGGTGGTCTACCCCGGGCACGTTTGGCTCCAGACTTCCCACTGCTGCCACCATGCTGAGTGCCAACCATGCTACCACCTTGCTGGCTCAGCTGCTGCCTCACAGGCAACCTGAAACCCTCTTCTCCTGATGATGATGAAGCCCCTTCTGCACCCGGCTCCCGAGTATGATCGGCTTCATCATCATTGCGTTGATGTCCTCCTCAGGTTTCTCAACAGTGTCTGTTTCAGGAGCCTGAACACTGGCAACACCACCTCCCACACCACTCTCCTCATCACTACTTGCCCACCTAGTGGAGGAAGCTGTGAATGTCTCCTCCACTTTTGGGCTGGGCAGTAGCTGCTGACTGTCCTCTATTAGATCATCCTCACTGAATAGTGGAGCTGAACCCAAAGCATTAGATACTTCTATAGAGGAGGGAACAGCATAGGACATAGACAATGGGAGGACAGGGACTTCTCCCGGGCCATGCCAACTGAGGGTTGTGTCTGAGGAACCCACCAACTGTTGACTGGGGGTATCAGATGTTACTTGTGAGGAAGTGGATGACCGTGTTAACCAATCGATGACAGCAGATGGGTTGTTGGTCGAGACATGAACGCTAGCTGATACCGGAAGCTCAGGTCTCTCGCTGCGACTCCTGCTGCCACTCGCCCCTAGTCTGCTGCCATCTCTGCCTGATGAATTTAGGCCTCTGCCACTCCTCTGTGCATGTCCTGGCACTTCTCTTCCTGACATACGCTCCAGTACACTTAAAACAGTATTTGTCTACAACACCATCAGGTGTGTACTTTTGGATGGCCTTTCACAGTTGCTCGCTCCCTTCAGCTGGATTTGGGCTTGAGGTGAATCACTGATGTAATAAACCCAAAAATGCATTTTCTCTCTCACTCTCTCTTTTCTATATCAGTGCTTGTAGGCTGAAAGTGCACCTTCTCTCTCAATCTCTCTCCCTTCCCTATCGGTGCTTGTAGGCTGGAATTTGGCTTGAGGTTAAACACTGCTGTAAAAATGCTTTTCTGTGTCTCTCTCTGCAATAGAACGCTGGAGTGAGTGGCCGGAAGATGCCTGCCAATTATATAGTGCTGTGACATCTCAGGGGCGACTGGCTGCTGATAGGCTGCATGCTGCATGTGATTCAGAGTCATCCTGCCGACCCTTGTTCCTGCCTTCCCATGATTCCTTGGCCCATGTCCTGACATTTGGATCTACCATTTTAGATGCCCTGGAGCCTGGACTGCACTAAATGGAGTTTAATTAAGCGATTTGCACAAAGGAATCGTGGCGATATCCACATTCGTTGAGAATTGAATTCTTCCTGAAATTCATAACAAGTTCGGATTTGTCAGATTCGATTCACTCATCCCTAGTATCAACATGTGTGTAAATGTCTGAACTATAACAATATAAAGTTAATTAAGCTGCAATGGCATATATGTAAAAAATACCAAAATCTAGAATTGCTTATTTCTGGTCGCTTTGTATACCCTAAAAAATGTATAAAAAGCAATAAAAAGTCCCATTAAAACTAAATGGTACCAATAAAACTACAGCTCACAGCTAGAATGCCATCAGCCCTGAGCATAGGGACATGCTATAATTTTTTACTTTGCAAGGGTACGTTCACATGGGCTTATATTCTGCTGCAGATTTGCTGTAGCAGATTTTGCTACCCATTGAGGTCAATGGGCAGCAAATCAGCTGATCCGTAGAAAAAAATATGCATGTGAGAACATACCTTAATGCTGAGTTTATACGATTATGTGAGTTGTTCACTTGTTTTTATATGCCTAATATACATAGTTTTTAAAGTCATTTTGCTATTTTTACAGATTAATCGAATTGTACCAAAAATCATCTAACTAATCGATTTTAACAATAATCACTAGCTGCAGCCCTAGTTTTAATCCAGTTCACCCGTACTATAACTGTGTATTGGGTTTTGTGCTGGTGAGCCGACTGTCAGTTTCTCTTTAATACAATCATTATACAATCTCATTCAATCGGCCACCTCTCTCTTATTTTCCCTTGTACTGCAGCAGTAAAAAATGCAGAAACTGCACCAATATTTTACAAATAACAATTACAATCTATAAAAGGGTAAAAAGATGACCGGCAGGAGGTGCCTAGTGTGATACCGCAAGGAAAGGAGGCTAGGTGAAACAATGTGTTAATGGGCATGCAGAGCCCCTAGGTAGTGGATGCTCACCTTAGGAGAGCAAAAAACTTGCATATCAACCCGCAACAGCGGTTATGAAGCGGAGACAGCTGCTGAGCCCAGGGTGTAGGAGAGGCGCGGCCTGTCCTGATGAGAGGCGTAGAAAGTAGAAGCAGAAAATACCCTTTAGAGATGGCGCTGCTGTAGTCCATTGTAGGTGGAAATGATCAAGCAAGCGGATGAGGTAACAACCGAAGTTGGACCAATTTATCAGTGAAGAGATAAATACAAACAGGATAACGCATTTCGGGGGACAGCGCCCCCTTCTTCAGATCAGTGACTAAGTTCACCCTTAGTCTGCTCCCTCCCTGCACTTTCATTCTGTAACCCCGATGTACGTACAATAAAGACTGCTGTTTTATCCACCCAGAATGTGAGTGCCGTTATATATCATTCTTCTGCCTGAAATTGCTGTTGGACTATTGTGACACTATCAGCTGAGCACCACCGTGTACCAGGATGTAATGCTGAAAGTTCTGTGATGAATCTCCCTGTGGTTGATCGTGAGTTGTACAGTTCAGTAGTGCCGACCCCATTATCTGTTTGTTTGACTACTTAAAAAATATTGTACCTGTAAGACTTTGGCACAGCCACAAGATGGCAGCTCATGACCACTCATTTTCTCTAAACATACTCCCAATAAGTGCTTTTCATGTATTTGTGGTGTTTTTACTGTGTTTTCCCCCCAGCTTTTTTCCTTATAAACAGTCAGATGTTAGCTGGAAGTCAATAGGGACAAAAACCAACCAAAAAAGTGTGACCTTAAAATGTCCCTATCATTTCAAAAAACATGATATGTCACAGAGACATGTCAACAGTTTTGACTGGTCGTAGTCTTAGTGCTGAAACCACTATGATTATTAGAGGCACATGCACATGTTAACCCGACCTTGACTGATCAAAACTTTTGACATGACTATGACACGTCAAATGTTATTTTGAAATGACACTTTGAACACATTATTTTGAAAAAAATGCTACAAAAACTCTATATAAAAATGCATGCAATACTAAATATAATCTGCTTTTTTTCCGTGACATATTCTACTTTAACAAAGTGGTTAATTTTCATCGATACTTGCATAATTTCTTGGTGAAAAATTCCAAAATGTCGTTTGCATCATAAAGTTGACATGTTTTTACTTTTTGAGGACATTGGAGGGCTTCAAAGTTCAGCAGCAATTTTCCAATTTTTTATTTTTTTTTCAAAATCGGAGTTTTTCAGGGAATTGGCTTTGAGGGGCCTTCATTTGAAGCAGCTTTGAGGGGCCTTCATATTAGAAATACCCCATAAATGACCCCATTATAAAAACTGCACCCCCAAAGTATTCAAAATGACATTCAGAAAGTTTGTTAACCCTTTAGGTGTTTCACAGGAATAGCAGCAAAGTGAAGGAGAAAATTCTAAATCTTAATTTTTTTTTCATTTGTAGACCCATTTTTTTTTAACTTTAAAAAGGGGTAATAGGAGAAAAAGCCCCCCAAAATTTTTAACCCAATTACTCTTGAGTAAGGAAATACCTCATATGGGAATGTAAAGTGCCCTGCAGGTGCCAAAGAGGGCTCAGAAGGGAAGGAGCAACTGAGATTTTGGAGAGTAAATTTTGCTGAAATGGTGTTTGGGGGGCATGTCACATTTAGGAAGCCCCTATGGTGCCAGAACAGAAAAAACACATGGTATACTATTTTGGAAACGACACCCCTTAAGGCACGTAACAAGGGGTACATTGAGCCTTAACACTCCACAGGTGTTTGAAGTCAGATGTGTAAATAAACATTTTTTCACTAAAATGCATTTTTTTCCCACAATTTTTAATTTTTACAAGAGGTAATAGGAGAAAATTCCCCCCCAGATTTGTAACCCTATTTCTTCTGAGTATGGAAATACCCCATTTATGTATGTAAAGTGCTCTGCGGGCGCACTACAATGCTCAGAAGAGAAGGAGCCACATTTGGCTTTTGAAAAGCAAATTTTGCTAAAATGGTTTTTATGGGGCATGTTGCATTTAGGAAGCCCCTAAGGTGCAAGAACTGCAAAAAAAATTGCATACTAGTTGGGAAACAACACCCCTCAAGGAACGTAACAAGGGGTACAATGAGCCTTTACACCCTACCCACCCTAAATTTTCGCTAAAGTTGGACATAAAAATGAAAAATTTGATTTGACACTAAAATGATGGTGTTACCCCATTTTTTTATTTTCACAAGGGGTAATAGGAGAAAAAGCCCCCCAAAACTTGTAACACCATTTCTTCTGAGTAAGGAAATACCCCATATGTGGATGTAAAGTGCTCTGCGGGCGAACTACAATGCTCAGAAGAGAAACAGCTCCATTGGGCTTTTGGAGTGAGAATTTGGTTGGAATGGAAGCCAGGGGCCATGTGTGTTTACAAAGCCCCCATGGTGCCAGAATAGTGGACCCCCCACATGTGACCCTATTTCAGAAACTACACCCCTCACAGAATGTAATAAGGGGTGCAGTGAGCATTTCCACCCCACTGGCGTTTGACAGACCTTTGGAACATTAGGGTGTGCAAATAAAATAAAAAATCCTTTTCATGGACCTTCAGCAAAACATACTTTACAAATCTGCTCAATGTTCTGGCACCAATTGATAAAAAAAAAAAAATTATAATAATAATAAAGTTTTTTACTGGAGTACCCCTTTAACCTCCTTAGCGGTTATCCCGAGCGTGACTCGGGGTTAATTTTCCCTGCCAGGAGCGGTAACCCCGAGTCACGCTCGGGGTAGAATTGGAGAGTTGCCGGCCAGGCTGCACGATATATCGCAAAAGCAATCGCATCGCAATTTTTGCTTTTTGCAATATAGCTATGCGGCCCCCAGCAAAACATGCGATTATCTGCTCAGGACGGCTCCCGTGGCGGGGGCCGGCCAGAGCAGGTAAAGACAAATACTAAAAGTCAGTGTTTCTCAACCAGGGGGCCTCCAGATGTTGCAAAACTACAACTCTCAGCATGCCCAAACAGCCAAAGGCTGTCCGGGCATGCTGAGTGTAGTTTCACAACAGCTGGAGGCACCCTGGTAGAAAAACACTGAGCTAAGTGTAAAAAGCCACCGGGAGGAAAATAAAAAAAAAACTTCTGCTCACCTAGTCCCGGTCCCTGCAGATGCCGTTCCTCTCCCTGCTCTCTTCTTTGTTCATCTTACAGGACCTTTCCCTTTTCAGCCAATCACCGGCCGCAGTGGTGTCAAGCCAGTGATTGGCTGAAGGGGAAAGGGCTTGTTCTGCAGCAAATACACTAGGTTTGAAATCTGCCCGGCAAACCTAGTGTGTGTTGCTGCAGAACAAGGTGACAAAGGGGGGGGGGGAGAATGTGACAGAGGGGGGAATGTGACAGAGGAGGGAATGTGACAGAGGGGGGAATGTGACAGAGAGGGGGAATGTGACAGAGAGGGGAATGTGACAGAGAGGGGAATGTGACAAGGGGAAGAATGTAACAAGGGGGGAATGTGACCAGGGGGGAGGGGAATGTGACATGGAGGGGGGGGGGAATGTGACAAGGGGGGGGGGAATGTGACAAGGAGGGGGGAGAATGTGACAAGGGGGGGAATGTGACATGGAGGGGGGGAATGTGACAAGGGGAAGGGGAATGTGACAAGGGGGAGGAAAATGTGATAAGGGAGGGGGAAATGTGACGAGGGGAGATGTGAAATTTCATTGCAAAAAATTGTAACGATTTTGGTACATTTTTCCACACAATCATACCGCCAGGGAGGTTAAGGCTGTTTCTGTGGCTTGTTTTTCTTACTCAGAGTTAGGGCCCATTTATACAACTTATTATTCGAGTGGAATATGGTGCAGTAGCCTTTTATTGTTCTCCATTGGATTCTGCTGCACCATTCACTCTACAAAATTTGCTGACATTTCAGATCCCAGACTCCAACCGCCATGTCAACATTTTCTAGCTGTTTCTCTTTTCTACACAATTGCCAGACAAACACTATAGGCTCCTCAGTTTTCTAGCACCCTCTGTGTCTCTATACAAACTTACCATTTATAGGGCCCCAAATGGTAAAAATGTTTCCCTGTTAGTGCCTCTACACTAAGGGCTCATTCAAACTCGCTCCGCTCGGAAAAAACAATGCCACAGCCTCCTATTGTCCTCAACGGGATTCTGCTGCAATATTCACATTACGGAATTTCAGACCTCAGACTCCACCGAAAGAATGAACATGCTCTTTTCTTTTGGTGGAATCTGCTATAAAGTGCAATGTTGTTTATTGAGAAGTCCAAGGGCCAGCTTGTTTTACCGATGAGATTTGAGGCCTAAAGTGGTGCTTCGCACTGCAATGGTTGAGGTTCTGACATAAGATCTAAAAAAAAAAAAAAAAATCTGGCAAGTGACGACAATTTTGAAACTACATCCCTCAAGGAAGGTAACAATGGGTACAGTGAGTACTTAAACCTCACAGGTTTTTTGAAAAGTGGGCCATAAATATAAAAATGTTATGTTTTTTAAACTAAAATGTTGGGGTTACCCAATTTTTTACATTTTCACAAGGTAAAGAAATTGGGTTACAAATTTTGGAGGGCTTTTTCCCCTGAGTATGGAAATACATCCACATCTGGGGTAACTTGCTTGGTGGGCGCACTCCTAACATATACATGCAATGTATAGCGCTGATGTGATATGAACGAAGCCTTAGAGTAGTCATACATAGGTGTCAATGCTTTCTCAGCACCATGGACAGAGCAAAAATTACATATTCTGTAAGCATAGGGACAAACAATACTTACAGTTCTTGGTTTATTAAAAGGAAAAGCAAACAGAACTTTCAGCGACATTCATCGTAATGCTTCTTACAGACCCAGGTGAAGATAACTAAACTCTTTTATGTTTGAGACACCTTTTTTTGCATTTAATTATATAAGGTAAAAATAGGTTAAGTGCATGCTACATTTGTGCACTACACTGCTAAAAAAATAAGGGGAACACTAAGATACATCCTAGATATGAATGAATGAACTAATCGTATGAAATACTTTCCTCTTTACATAGTTGAATGTGTTGACAACAAAATCACACAAAAATGATCAATGGAAATCAAATGTATCAACCCATGGAGGTCTGGATATGGAGTCACACTCAAAATCAAAGTGGAAAACCACACTACAGGCTGATCACACTTTGATGTAATGTCCTTCAAACAAGTCACAATAAGGCTCAGTAGTGTGTGTGGCCTCCACATGCCCGTATGACCTCCCTACAATGCCTGGGCATGCTCCTGATGAGGTGGAGGATGGTCTCCTGAGGGATGTCCTCCAAGACCTGGACTAAAGCATCTGCCAACTCCTGGACAGTCTGTGGTACAACATGGTGTTGGTGGATGGAGCAAGACATGATGTCCCAGATGTGCTCAATCGGATTCAGGTCTGGGGAACGGGCGGGCCAGTCCATAGCATCAATGCCTTCCTCTTGCAGGAACTGCAGACACACTCCAGCCACATGAGGTCTAGCATTGTCTTGCATTAGGAGGAACCCAGGGCCAACTGCACCAGCATATGGTCTCACAAGGGGTCGGAGGATCTCCTCTCGGTAGCTATTGGCAGTCAGGCTACCTCTGGCAAGCACATGAATGGCTGTGCAGCCCCTGAAAGAAATGCCACCCCACACCATTCCTGACCCACCGCCAAACCAGTCATGCAGGAGGATGCTGCAGGCAGCAGAACGTTCTCCACGGCGTCTCCAGACTCTGTCACATCTGTCACATGTGCTCAGTGTGAACCTGCTTTCATCTGTGAAGAGCACAGGGTGCCAGTGGTGAATTTGCCAATCTTGGTGTTCTCTGGCAACTGCCAAACATCCTGCACGGTGTTGGGCTGTAAGCTCAAACCCCACCTGTGGACATCGGGCCCTCATACCACCCACATGGAGTCTTTTTCTGACCGTTTGAGCGGACACATGCACATTTGTGGCCTGCTGAAGGTCATTTTGCAGGTCTCTGGCAGTGCTCCTCCTGCTCCTCCTTGCACAAAGGTGGAGGTAGCAGTCCTGCTGCTGGGTTGTTGCCCTCCTACGGCCTCCTCCACATCTCCTGATGTACTGGCCTGTCTCCTGGTAGCACCTCCATGCTCTGAACACTACGCTTAAAGACACAGACTTCTTGCCACAGCTCGCATTGATGTGCCATCCAGGATGAGCTACACTACCTGAGCCACTCGTGTGGGTTGAAGACTCCGCTCATGCTACCACTAGAGTGAAAGCACCGCCAGCATTCAAAAGTGACCAAAACATCAGCCTGGAAGCATAGGAACTGAGAAGTGGTCTGTGGTCACCACCTGCAGAACCACTCCTTTATTGGGGGGTGTATTTCTAATTGCCTATAATTTCCACCTGTTGTCTGTTCCATTTGCACAACAGCATGTGAAATTGATTGTCAATCAGTGTTGCTTTCTGAGTGGACAGTGGGATTTCACAGAAGTGTCATTGACTTGGAGTTACATTATGTTGTTTAAGTGTTCCCTTTATTTTTTTTTTTTTAACAAGCAGTGTATATTTAACAGATATAGCAGGAAAAGCTCACATCGTATATGTTACATCCAGGGGTCAAGTCCTGGAAAGAAAAGTTTGGCAACTCACCCAAGATTTCTAAAAAAAAATAAATAAATGTCCAAGCTAAAACTTGGCATCCTGCACGGTTCCAGGATTCTTACAGGCCACAGGCATACAGCTACCTACGGAGTATAAGAGTGACACATTGTAACAAACCTACTCCTCATGTAATCACCTTACTACTGGGGTGACACACTGTAACAAACCTCCTCCTCATGTAATCTCCTTAGTTCCTGCAGGACTCGAGCCCTGGAGTAAGGAATATGTTTTTTTTTATAATAATAAATAATCTCCTTATAACATGGTATTCAAACTATAAAACATTTAGACCTTAATGAAAGACATCTGGGAATCTTTGCAAATTCTCCAGTCTCACATGAAGACAAGAAAATCGCAGAAAGCAATTAAAATGCTGAGAATGCAGTTTGAAAGAACAGCAATATGCATTTCTGTCTCTAGGGGCGCTGCAGGGGAAACAAATAGTTTGGTTGTGGCTGGGCTTCATCCTGTTGGGATCACAGCTACAACTGTCAGCCTGTCCACGCACACTAAACCCAATACACTGGATTATAGTGTGGGTAAACTGTAGTCCAACGAGGGGTCAATTACTTAAATACGTCAACTAGATCCTGAAATATGCCCCCCCAGGAGATCCTCTGCTGAATTTAGTGAATCACACAGAGGGGGTGGGGCCTCTTGGGTCAAGTTACATATTCATTGCCTGTGACTCCACATCCTAGTGAAGTGGAGTCACAGACAATGAATATTTAAATTGAGCCGGGGATGCCCCACCCCCATGCGTGAGTCACTGAAATCAGCAGAGGATCTTCTGGGGGACATCTCAGGATCTACTGGACATATTTAACCCTTTAATGACAATGGACGTAAATGGACGTCATGGTGCGTTAGTACTTTACGCACAATGACATACATTTAAGCTCCGCCATGACCGCTATCAGCAGCCAGGGACCAGCCGGTAATGGCGGAAATCCGCAATCACGCAAATGTCCGCCATTAACCTTTCAGATCCCGTGATCAATACAGATCACGGGATGTGCGGCAGTGCGGTACTTTAAATAGATGATCGGATTGCCCGCAGCGCTGCCGCGGGGATCTGATCATCCATAGAGGCATACGGAGGTCCCCTCACCGGCCTCCATCCGTCTCCAGGGGTCTTCTGCTCTGGTCTGAGATTGAGCAGACCAGAGTAGAAGATGACTGATAATACTGATCAGTGCTATGCCCTATACATAGCACTGAACAGTATTAGCAATCAAATGATTGCTATAAATAGTCCCCTATGGGGACTATTAAAGTGTAAAAAAAGAGAGTAAAAATAATGCAAAAAAATAAAATAGTTACAAAATGTGAAAAATCCCATGGATGTAAATCATCCATTTTTCACATTTTACCCCCCAAAAAGCGTAAAAAAATTATTGATACACATATTTGGTATCGCCATGTGCATAAAAGTCTGAACTATCAAAATATATTATTAATTATCCCGTACGGCGAACGGGGTAAACGTAAATAAAAAATAAAGAAAAATCCCAAATTGCTGCTTTTTTGTCACATTTTAGAAAAAAAAAAATAATAAAAAATTTATAAAAAGTCAAATATAAGTAAAGGCGGTACCAATAAAAACTACAGATCATGCCGCATAAAATTAGACCTCAAACCGCCCCATATACAGAAAAATTAGAAAGTTATAGGTGGTCAAAATAGGGCAATTTCAAACAAAGTAATTTTGTTTAAATAGTTTGACATGTTTTTTAAAGCAGTACAATAATAAAAAGGCATATAACATGGGTATCATTTTAATCGTATTGACCCACAGAATTAAGAAAACGTGTCATCTTTACCGTAAAATTACAGGTATCCGTCAGTATCACGTCAAAAAAGTGATGCCAATGTATACTGCAGCAACCCCATTCATTTCTGAATGAGACTACTACAGTATACGGCGGCATCACTTTTTTGACATGATTCCAACGGACCTATACTGCAGAAATGCAGTATAAATGGGGACTATTAAACCCCTCCTCCCCCAACCCCAACAAAACGCCCAATGATGGATATATTCGCCATGAGCGGGGGCTTATTTCCACAACATGACGGATATATCATCAGGAACTTCAACTGTCACAGACAGCCGCGTATCACTGCTAGCTGACCAAGGACCAATCAGAGCGGTCCCTGGTCCAGCTAATAAATATTTATTTCCAAGACAAAAATCTTGTGGTCCGCATGGGGTCAATTGTAGGGATGCGGTATTGTTCTGCCAGCTCCGATCCTTTGCAGGCATGGGGTGGGGTCTATAATTCCTATTATGATGCCCTGAAAGCCAAAGGTCCTCCTCTCCTTCTTGGTCCTACCAGACGGTAAGGCAACCAGATATGGCCTAAGTGGGGGTAGTGCCCAGCCCGGGACAAACAGCATAATAAAATAAGGGGCATATTTCCTCCATTTTAGAAGCGACTTACCAAAATGATGTCCCACAAATAAAGTGTTTATGAAAAAAAAAAAGCAAATTTCTAGTTTTTTCTACTGACTTTGACGTAATTCCAGTCACACAATAAGGGCTCAACATACTCACTTTTGCCCTAGGTGAATACTTTATTTTCAAAAATGGGGTAACTTCTGGGGGGCAGTATTGTTCTGACAGCTAGAATGCTTTGCAAGATGAAGTGCAGCCTATAATTTGTACAATGATATCCTGAAAGCCAAATGGCGCTCCTCTCCTTTTGGGTATCACTATGTGGCCAGGCAACCAAATATGGCCAAAGCGGGGTACTCCCTAACATGGGATAAAAAGCATAATAAAAATTGGGGTGCATTTCATTCATTTCAGAGGCTATTTTTAAGTAATTTATCCCACAAATTATGCATATGTGAAAAAAACTATGATTTTAAATATTTTACACTGACTTATGCTAATGCCAACAACACAAAAAGGCATCAAAGAATGCGCTACTATCCAAAGTGAATACTTTAGGGGTGTATTTTTTTTAAGTGGTCACTTGTGGGGGTGAGGTATGGATCTACCAGCTTCAATCCTTTGCAGGCATGGAGTGGGGTCTATATTTTTATAATGAAGTTGTGAACTCCAAATGGCATTCCTTTCATTCTTGGTCCCACCATGTAACAGTGCAGCCTAATATGGCCTGAGCTGTGGTATTGCCGTATACGGGACGAACAACGTAATAAAATATGGGAGCACATTTCCTCCTTTTCAGAAAAACAAAATATGTCCCGCAAATTATGTATTTGTGAAAAAAAAAAGCAAATTTCACTTTTTTCCACTGACTTTGTAACCTTTACGGTCACATCACAGTGCTCATCCCTCTCTGCTTCCAGCTTGTGTGGTGTAAAGAAGGCTCCAATACTACTGTGCGAGACTGGCGTACGAATTTTCGCATATGTGAAAATTTGCATATGTTAATTTTCGCATATGCGAATTTTCGTTTATGCAAATTTTCGCAAATTTTACAAAAATACAAATTTGGCGAATATATGACGAATATTCAGACATATATTCGCAAAATATCGCAAATTCGAATATGGCCTATGTAGCTCAACACTAATCTTAAACGGTCTATTTTTTATAATGGGGTCATTTAGGGGGGTCCTATGTTCTACCACCTCTAAGTTTCTGCAAACCTTGCATAGCACATGAAAAATAGATGTACAGGGTGGGCCACTTATATGGATACACCTTAATAAAATGGGAATGGTTGGTGATATTAACTTCCTGTTTGTGGCACATTAGTATATATGAGGGGGGAAACTTTTCAAGATGGGTGGTGACCATGGCGGCCATTTTGAAGTCGGCCATTTTGAATTCAACTTTTGTTTTTTCAATAGGAAGAGAGTCATGTGACACGTTAAACTTATTGGGAATTTCACAAGAAAAACAATAATGTGCTTGGTTTTATTGTAACTTCATTCTTTCATGAGTTATTTACAAGTTTCTGACCACTTATAAAATGTGTTCAACGTGCTGCCCATTGTGTTGGATTGTCAATGCAACCCTCTTCTCCCACTCTTCACACACTGATAGCAACACCACAGGAGAAATGCTAGCACAGGCTTCCAGTATCCGTAGTTTCAGGTGCTGCAGAATGGGCAAAACAAAAATTGGAACAGGACCCTCAGTTTTAGCAGAAGATTTTGTTTAGTGATGAGGAAACTTTTATGTGAATAGTGAAGTTAACAAACAAAACCACCGCTATTGGTCTGACACTAACCCACATTGGATAGATCCCTCCAAGATCCCTCCATTGATGGTATGGTGTGGTATATGGGGCACAAAGATAGTGGAGCCATTCTTCATCAATGGAAACCTCAAGGCCACTGGATATGCGAAATTCCTACATGATCATGTGTTTCCCTCTTTATGCACTGAAGCTGGCTCATTCCCTGAGTTTTTCCAGCAAGATGGTGGACCACCACATTATGGGTGTCAGGTCCGAGCATAGATGAACAGTTTCCTGGAAAGTGGATTGGTCATCGTGGGCCAGTTGAATGGCCCCAAGGTCTCCCGATCTGACCCCCTTAGACTTTTATCTTTGGGGTCATCTGAAGGCAATTGTCTATGCTGTGAAGATACGAGATGTGCAGCACCTGAAACTACGGATACTGGAAGCCTGTGCTAGCATTTCTCCTGCGGTGTTGCTATCAGTGTGTGAAGAGTGGGAGAAGAGGGTTGCATTGACAATCCAACATAATGGGCAGCACATTGAACACATTTTATAAGTGGTCAGAAACTTGTAAATAACTCATGAAAGAATAAAGTTACATTAAAACCAAGCACATCATTGTTTTTCTTGTGAAATTCCTAATAAGTTTGATATGTGACATGACCCTCTTCCTATTGAAAAAACAAAAGTTTGAATCAAAATGGCCGACTTCAAAATGGCCGCCATGGTCACCACCCATCTTGAAAGGTTTCCCCCCTCACATATACTATTGTGCCACAAACAGGAAGTTAATATCACCAACTGTTCCCATTTTATTAAGGTGTATCCATATAAGTGGCCCACCCTGTACTTTTCAAATTTCCAAAATGTTGAAAATTTAAAGTAAAATTGTTAGGCTTCTAATTCATATAAAATGCTAATTTAAAAAATAAAATACCGTATATCCCGGCGTATAAGACGAATTTTTAACCCCGAATTTTCTTCTGAAAAGTCGTGGGTCGTCTTATACGCCGGGTATTGGGGTCCGGCATAGGAATACTTATGATTATCTTCCCGGCTCCTGTGTGTGGCTGTAGGCGGGGGCCGGCCAGAGCATGTACAAACTAATAACTGTACAGTATACTTAAAAACCAGGGTGCCTCCAGCTGTTGGGAAACTACAACTCCCAGCATGCCCGGACTGGCAAAGGCTGTCCGGGCATGCTGGTAGTTGTAGTTTCACAACAGCTGGAGGCACCCTGGTTTTTAGTATACATGAATTTGTTTTTACATGCTCTGGCCGGCCCCCGCCTGCAGCCGCACACAGGAGTCGGGAAGATAATCATAAGTATTCCTATGCCGGACATCCCTGTGTCTCGAAAAATCTTTTCGGAACATAAGGATGTCCGCGGGTCACTTACCAGTCCCCAACCACCATGCGTCCTCCTCTGGTCCTCCTGCGGTCTTCCACCGGTCCTTCTGCGCTTCTCCACCTCTCTATGGTTGTACGCACGGGACGTCAATGACGTCCCGTGCGTACAACCATAGAGGCGCAGGAGGACGAGAGCTGGCCGGGGCCTGGTGAGTGACCGGCGGCGGGTCATCTACAGTGTTCCGATCACCGCTCCTCCGGTCCCGGGACTGCTGCTATGGTCCATAGGCCATAGCAGTAGATTGTGACCCAGGGCCGGAGGAGCGGTGACCGGAACACTGTGGGGGGCAGTACACAGACATACAGCCTCCAGCCATACACTCTATATGGCTGGAAGTTGTATGTCTGTGGGGGGAGCTGCCTACTATTGTGGGGGGGGGGAGCTGCCTACTATTGTGGGGGGGGGAGCTGCCTACTATTGTGGGGTGGGGGGGAGCTGCCTACTATTGTGGGGGGGGAGCTGCCGACTATTGTGGGGGGTAGCTGCCTACTATTGTGGGGGGGGGAGCTGCCTACTATTGTGGGGGGGGGGGAGCTGCCTACTATTGTGGGGTGGGGGGGGAGCTGCCTACTATTGTGGGGGGGGAGCTGCCGACTATTGTGGGGGGTAGCTGCCTACTATTGTGGGGGGGGGAGCTGCCTACTATTGTGGGGGGGGGGGAGCTGCCTACTATTGTGGGGGAGCTGCCTACTATTGTGGGGGGGAGCTGCCCAGTGGCGTTGCGACCGGGGTGCGGGGGGTGCGGCCCGCACCGGGTGACACCATCCTGATGGGGTGACACCAGGTACGCCGCCGGTCCTCAGTTGCGCTGCCTGTCTCCATACTAGCAGCTTGCGCTGCCTCTGTGAGAGCATTTCCCCCCCGGTCCTCACTTGTTGCGTCTCCGTACTAGCATCCCCCCCCCCGTCACCTGCACAGTGAACCGGCCTGCGCCCCCACGTCTTCTGTTGCACCAGTCCGACGTCCCTCCGCAGGGCCGGCGCAGGAGGACGTGACGTCACTCGCAGAGCGCCCAGAGAGAAGGAGCGCTGCACTGGATGGGTGAGTGAGTGTGTGTCTGTCTCACTCTCTCTGTTTGTGTGTCTCTGTCTGTGTGTGACTGTGTGTGTGAGTGACTGTCTCTGTGTGACTGTCTGTGTGTGACTGTGTGTGTGTCTCTCTGTGTGTGTGTGACTGTGTGTGTCTGTTGCAATCTCTGTCTGTGTGTGGCTCTCTGTCTGTGTGTGACACTCTGTCTTTGTGTGACTCTGTATGTGTGTGACTGTGTGTGACTCTGTGTGTGTGTGTCTCTCTTTGAGTGTGTGTCTCTCTGACTGTGTGTGTGTGTCTCTCTGTCTCTATCTATCTGTGTCTGTGTGTCTCTGTGTTGTGTGTGTGTGTTTTTTTGTGTGTGGGGGGAGGGGGGGGGGGTTGTTTGAACCAGTGATCTAATGTGGGGAGACTTTGACCTAATGTGGGGAGACTTTGACCTATTGTGGGGAACATGCAAGGAAACCTGCGGCCTAATGGGGGAAAACTACTACCAAATGTGGGGAATCTATGCTACCTTATGTGGGGAAACTGCTACCTAATGTGTGTAATCTGTGCTACCTAATGTGTGGAATTTGTGCTACCTAATGTGGGGAATCTGTGCTACTTAATGTGGGGAAATAACTACCTAATGTGGGGTAATTGGTACCAAATGTGGGGAATCTATGCTACCTAATGTGGGGAAACTGCTACCTACCTAATGTGGGGGAACTGCTACCTACCTAATGTGGAGAACTGCTACCTACCTAATGTGGGGGAACTGCTACCTACCTTAAGTGGGGGAACTGCTGCCTACCTAATGCTCCCCCCCTGGCAGTAGCACCCTCATCATCCACCAGCAAACCCCCCCAGCAGCAGCACCTCCATCAGCAGATCCTGATGGTGGATGATGGGAGTGCTCCTGCCAGGAGGATGATCCTGCCGATGGACGATGGGGGTGATACTGCCAGCGGGATGGCCAATAGCACCCTCATCATCCTCCAGCAACACCTCCCCAGTACTAGCACCCCCATCATCAACTAGCAACACCACCAGATTTATATTCAGAGGGTACAGTATGTGGCAGATTTATATTCAGAGGGCACAGTGTGTGGCTGTATATTCAGAGGGTACAGTATGTGGCAGATTTATATTCAGAGGGTACAGTATGTGGCAGATTTATATTCAGAGGGTACAGTATGTGGCAGATTTATATTCAGAGGGTACAGTATGTAGCAGATTTATATTCAGAGGGTACAGTATGTGTTGGTATTCAGAATGTACAGTGTGTGGTATTATTATATTCAGTGGGTATGGTGTATGGAAGGTTTATAATCAAAGAGTGTAGTGTATAGTAGTATTATATTTAGAGGATACAGTGTCTGGCAGGTTTATAATAATTATTGTTTTCATATAGAGGATGAGAATGCGCTGACATAGTGAGGAGATGTCTGGGCGTCACATTCTGCAGAGAGAAGTTTTAGCTGGACCAGGCAGTATGTTTCATCTGAATTAGATAAGGGAAGACTATAGAGAAGGCGTCACCTGCAGTCACTGATATCATTGTGTATCCTCCTCACTATAGAGAAGACGTCACCTGTAGTCACTGATATCATTGTGTATTCTCCTCACTATAGAGAAGACGTCACCTGTAGTCGCTGATATCATTGTGTATTCTCCTCACTATAGAGAAGACGTCACCTGTAGTCACTGATATCATTGTGTATCCTCCTCACTATAGAGAAGACGTCACCTGTAATCACTGATATCATTGTACATTCTCCTCTCTATGTCCTATCAGAGCTGTAGTCACTTGTCAGTTCTACAGTTATGATGAGTGAAACTACAACTCCCAGCATAACCTCACCACTGCATAAAGGGGTACTCTACTGGGGGAAAAAAAATTATCAACTGGTGCTACAAAGTTAAACAGATTTATAAATTACTTCTACTTAAAAATCTTAATCCTTCCAGTACTTATTAGCTGCTGTATAAGTGATTCACAGGAAGTTCTTTTCTTTTTTAATTTATTTTCTGTCTGACCAGAGTGCTCTGTGCTGACAAGAACTCTCCATAGTAGGTGCAAATCCCCATTGCAAACCTCTCCTGCTCTGGACAGTTCCTAACATGGACAGACAGAGCACTGTGGACAGACTGGAAAGAACTACACAACTTCCTGTGGATAATACAACAGCTTATAAGTACTGTAAGGATTAAGATTTTAAATAGAAGTAATTTAAAAATCTAGAAAGAACTCCGTCCGGCACCAAGGTATGGGGTAAAAAAGGCTTGTCTTTATTTATTCCACTGCAGGATACATACAGATCAAGATGTCTGACGCGTTTCGCCCTTTACAGGGCTTAATCGTGAGTCTACGATTAAGCCCTGTAAAGGGCGAAACGCGTTGGACATCTTGATCTGTATGTATCCTGCAGTGGAATAAAAAAAGACAAGCCTTTTTTACCCCATACCTTGGTGCCGGACGGAGTTCTTTATAGCATAAAGAGTTGCCGGAGGCGGTGCCGGCAGTCTGTAGCACAGGTGTGAGAGGTGTCCAGCGCTGGTGAGAGCGGTATCCATATTCCTTTAATTTAAAAATCTGTTTAACTTTCTGGCACCAGTTGATAGAAAAGTAAATGTTTTCCAGTGGTGTACCCCTTTAAGTAATTCTGGGAGCTGTATATTTAAATTTTCTACCGCACCGGGTGACACCAACCCTAGCAACGCCACTGGAGCTGCCTACTATTGTGGGGGGGGGGAAGCTGCCTACTATTGTGGGGGGGAGCTGTCTACTATTGTGGGGGGGAGCTGCCTACTATTGTGGAGGGGAGCTGCCTACTATTGTGGGGGGGAGCTGCCTACTATTGTGGGGGGGAGCTGCCTACTATTGTGGGGGGGAGCTGCCTACTATTGTGGGGGGGAGCTGCCGACTATTGTGGGGGGGAACTGCTGACATAATGTGGGAGAGCTGCCTACTATTGTGGAGGAACATGCTGCCTACCTAATGTGGGGGAACTATCTACTGCCTACTTAATATGGGGGGAACTACAAGGTACTGTACATCGCGGTAGGAGGGGTACTCTTATACGGCAAGTATATCCCAAACTCTATATTTTAACTGTAAAAGTTGGGGGTCGTCTTATATGCCCAGTCGTCTTATACGCCGGCATATCCGGCTCTTGAAGAATGGAGGCATCTACTGAAAGGTTCCAAACACCCCATTGTCATCTATACTGATCACAAGAATCTCTCGTATCTCCAGTCTGCCCAACGTCTGAACCCTCGCCAGGCTAGATGGTCGTTTGTTTTTTGCCCGCTTTAACTTCGAGATTCACTTTCGTCCTGCTGACAAAAACGTCAGGGCTGACGCCCTTTCACGTTCCTCTGATGCTACCGAATCTGAAGCCCCTCTATAACACATAGCACCTCCTGAGTGCCTGATCTCCTCTGCTCCAGCTTCTATTAGACAAACTCCTCCTGGAAAGTCCTTTGTCCCTCCACGCCAGCGCCTCAAGATCCTCAAGTGGGGACATTCCTCTCACCTTGCTGGCCACGCTGGTGTCAAGAAGTCCATCCAGCTTATTTCTCGTTTATATTGGTGGCCTACGCTGGAGGGTGATGTCGCTGATTTCATTCGGGCCTGTACAGTTTGTGCCCGGGACAAGACCCCTCGCCAGAAGCCTGCTGGACTCCTCCTTCCTTTACCTGTTGCTGAGCAACCATGGTCTCAAATTGCCATGGATTTTATTACGGATCTGCCTGTATCCCATGGCAACACCGTCATCTGGGTGGTCGTTGATCGCTTCTCAAAAATGGCACATTTCATTCAGCTTCCAGGTCTTCCTTCTGCGCCACAGTTGGAGAAGCTATTTTTTATGCATATTTTTAGCCTTCACGGGCTACCCACACATATCGTCTCAGATAGAGGCGTCCAATTTGTATCAAAATTTTGGAGAGCTCTCTGTAATCAATTAAAAATCTAATTAAATTTCTCATCCTCCTATCATCCCCAATCCAATGGGCAAGTAGAGAGAGTTAACCAGATCCTTGGTGACTATTTGCAACATTTTGTTTCCTCCCGCCAAGACGATTGGGTCGACCTTCTACCCTGGGCTGAATTCTTGTACAATTTCAAAAACTATGAATCCTCCACCAAATCCCCATTCTTTGTGGTGTACGGCTGTCACCCTCTGCCCCCCCTCCCCATTCCCACTTCTTCTGGATTGCCTGCCGTTGATGAAGTTACCCGGGACTTCTCTATCATCTGAAAGGAAACTCAAAAGTCCCTCCTACTGGCCTCGTCTCGTATGAAGAGACATGCCGATAAAAAGAGAAGAACTCCTCCTGTCTTCGCTCCTGGGGACAAAGTGTGGCTCTCTGCCAAGTATATCCGCTTCCGTGTTCCCAGCTATAAGCTGGGACCACGCTATCTTGGACCTTTTAAAATCAAGAGTCAAATCAATCCTGTCTCCTACAAACTTCTTCTTCCCCCTTCTCTCCATATTCCTAACTCTTTTCATGTTTCTCTTCTCAAACCTCTTGTTCTTAACCGCTTCTCTCCCAAGGTTGTCGCTCCAGCTCCTGTCTCTGGCTCCTCCGATGTCTTCGCTGTTAAGGAAATCCTTGCGTCCAAAATAGTCAGAGGTAAAAAAAAAGTTCTCGTAGATTGGGAGAATTGTGGCCCCGAAGAGAGGTCTTGGGAACCCGAGGATAACATCCTCGACAAGGAGCTCATTCGCTTTGGGTTCCAAAAAGAGGGGGAGACCCAAGGGGGGGGGTACTGTTACGCCGAGCGCTCCGGGTCCCTGCTTCTCCCCGGAGCGCTCGCGGCGTTCACCTTCTTGCAGCGCTCCGGTCAGACCCGCTGACCGGGACGCTGCATTAATGTCATCGGCGGGGAGGCGACCCGACGGCTCAGTCCCGGCGCACGTGGCCCCGCTCCCTAGGGCATGCGCGCGCCGGCCCTCTGCGTTTTAAAGGGCCAGTGCACCACTGATTGGCGCCTGGCCCAATTAGTGCTCAGACCTGTGTCCTCTATATAACCTCACTTCCCCTTCCCAATATTGCTGGATCTTGTTGCCTTGTGCCAGAGAAAGCGTTCCCTTGTATGTCCCAAGCCAGTGTTCCAGACCCTCTGCCGTTGCCCCTGACTACGATCCTTGCTGCCTGCCCTGACCTTCTGCTACGTTCGACCTTGCTCTTGCCTAATCCCTTGTACCGCGCCTGTCTCAGCCGTCAGTTGGGGTTGAGTCGCTATCGGGTGGAATGACCTGGGGGTTACCAGCAAGTCCATCCCGTTTTGCGGCGGGCTCTGGTGAAAACCAGTAACCCCTTAGACTCCGTTCCCCTGGTACGGCCCACGTCATCACCCCACTGACACAGAGGATCCACCACCAGTATCCTCACAGTATCCGGATCCTGACACTCCTCCATCACAGATAATGTTCTCTCCCCCATCACAGATAATGTTCTCTCCCCATCACAGATAATGTTCTCTCCTCCATCACAGATAATGTTCTCTCCTCCATCACAGATAATGTTCTCTCCTCCCTCCCTCACAGATAATGTTCTCTCCCCCATCACAGATATTGTTCTCTCCTCCATAACAGATAATGTTCTCTGCCCATCACAGATAATGTTCTCTCCCCCATCACAGATAATGTTCTCTTCTCCATCATAGATAATGTTCTCCCCCATCCCAGATAATGTTCTCTCCTCCATCACAGATAATGTTCTCTCCCCCATCACAGATAATGTTCTCTCCCCCATCACAGATAATGTTCTCTCCCCCATCACAGATAATGTTCTCCCCATCACAGATAATGTTCTCTCCCCCATCACAGATAATGTTCTCTCCCCCATCACAGATAATGTTCTCCCCATCACAGATAATGTTCTCTCCTCCATCACAAATAATGTTCTCCCCCATCATAAATAATATTTGCATAGAGTATGGTTGACTAATGAATTAATTTTATTTTCCTCCTATTAGTAAAAATATTAGACCAATATCCAGCATTGAAATGATTTTAAATGCATAAAACTACTCCACTCAGCATTTTTTTGAAAATTTCAATTTTTCCAGAAAATAAAACAGGGGAACAAATTTTTGGGAAACTTTACGTCTCTCTGCGGGACACTTTGGCCGGATGTTTACATTGTGGGTGTATACATCTGATGTAAGCAACAAATTCAGTGTGCACACAGCCTTATTTTGTCTGCAGGAATTTGGGTATTAAATGGGAGATTTATCAAAACCTGTCAAGAGGAAATGTTGCTGAGTTGCCCATAGCAACCAATCAGATTGCTTCTTAAATTTTGCAGAGGCTTTTAAAAAAAAATGTGATCTGATTGGTTGCTCTGGGCAATTCAGCGACATTTCCTCTGGACAGGTTTCGATAAATCGCCCCCATTATTACCTAAATCAACAGCAGTAATATAAACTATTGTCTGAGACATTTATGTGAAGCCAATGATGGAATTATTATAAATGATACAAATGGATTTATTATTAAGTTCAGTAAGAGCTATATATGTATGTATCCCTATTCAGTGTTCTATGTCTACTAGTGCTTTCTCTATTAGTGGATACAGACTGGATACATTTTAATGTAAGTCTTTGGCTCTAGAAGAGTAATGGGGCATTAAATTATAATATATTTCCTAGCATTAAATTAAAGTACAGCTCTGTCCACCCTAACCTTACATTTTTTCATAATAGAAATTCAGTACGCTATAAAAACATCCTAGGAAAAACCTCAACAGACTGCAGTTCATATTACAACCAATGGGTGGCCATACATAGACACATAAAGCATATACATCTCCAGACAGAGTATCGTGATATCATGTTTCGTTCTAAGCTAGTCATTACATGCAACACATTATCATGAGAAGAGGTAAGAAAGCACATTGCTGTCTCTAAACTCTTATCTCTATTAACCATAGATTCACAAAAGAAAGAATTGGATACCAGATTTACTGTTGTTCCAAATTATGTTAGATATTGTAGACGATAGATACATTGATAAACAGAAGAAACGATATGTAAATAGATAGATATGAGTAAGATAGATTAGATAGATATGAGAAAGATAGATTAGATAGATAGATAGATAGTTAGAAACGAAATACTAGATAGATGCATAGGTAGAAGACACTATGAAGTTATCGGACTGGAGCTCAATCCTGCAGCGCACCAGCAATTCCCAGTCAGGCACTGGAAATTAGCGCTCACTCACTGTTCTTTGACTTCGGGTGTCTGGCAGGGGATTGCCAGCACACTGCAGGATAGAGCTCCATTTTTTTCCGTTTCATAGTTAATTATGCTGTACCAACAGCATAATTCAGGAGGTGGGGCATGGGGTGGGGTGATCTTGGGGGGTGTGTGGTGGTTTAGTGCTAGGAAAATAGAAGCACCCCATAGAAAAATCATAGAAGAGGGGATATATGTTCTATATATGCCCCTGGATAGATAGATTAGATAGATATGAGATAGATTGATAGATAGATATTAGATAGATAGATAGATAGATAGATAGAGGAGGGAAGCAGCACTCCAGGGTAAAAAAAGGTGCTCGGGTGCCTACTGTGTCAGGTCTAGGTTGGGGACCCCTCTGAGATACAGAAACATTTAATAAACAGTGGCACACCAAGTGTCAGCAAAAAAAAGGTGATTTATTCAAAAGAACGTGTTGGGCAACGTTTCAGCTGGCTCACCCAGCCATTTTCAATGGCTGGGTGAGCCAGCTGAAACGTTGCCCAACACATTCTTTTGAATAAATCACCTTTTTTTTTTTGCTGACACTTGGTGTGCCACTGTTTATTAAATTTTTCTAGATAGATAGATAGATGATAGATAGATAGATAGATAGATAGATAGATAGATACAAACAGCAAGGGTGGAGGCAGCACAACCAAATGTAGTCCCAAATATGCAGGTACAGGCCGGCACGATGGCACGGTCCCAATCGCAGACCATGGAAGTAGATCCAAAGAAGAAATTATCCTTGCAGCACACCCATAAAGTGCAAAACAAATGAGGTTTTATTAACCCATGTGGACGATACAACGTTTCAGCAGCATCCTGCTGCCATTCTCAATCTCTGGAGTTGTAATCCAGTTCACCCCTACAGATAACCCTGTGTATGGGGTTTAGTGCTGGTTAACTAGTTGTCAGTTTCCCTTTAAGGGGTAGTATGACAGTGCTAATAAAACCCGGTCACATGATTCACAAAATAAATAATTGGATAACAGATTCATTACTGTTACAAATTAGGTTAGATTTTAGAGCTTGATAGAAGATAGATAAAGCTAGATAGATACGAGATAATTAATAGAAGATAGATTTGAGCAGATAGAAAGACAAATGAATTATATATATATATATATATATATATATATATATATATATATATATATTATATACACACACACATACGTGTTACTCAGGGTTTTAATTTTGTAACTACTTAGTAAAAATTGTTTGCAATTCATACTCCAGTTATATTGCATTTTTTTTTCCAAATACATTTTAACAACATTGTTTCACGTTTTTCAGCGACTCCAACTTTCTTGAACAGTAAGAACCAAGAGGAAACAACTAAGAGGCCAGCTATTGCAAGTGGTTAAACAGATTTCACATACAGTAGTATACACAAGAAAGCACGTACTTTGCTAAAACATTTTAGCTACACATCCTTGTAAAACCTTACCGTCCGATGCCGGGGCCGCAGTACAGCATAAGGCAGCTGTCAGCAGAAGAAAATATCCAAGTAAAGACATTATAAAAGACCATTAACTGAGCATTTGTCTTTAAGCAACTTGCTTCTCCTGCCACAGCTCCTGCTATAGTGAGACACTCAAAGACCGGCCTTGTTTATAATCTCTCAATTAACTTCCCCCTCATTCAAATGGTTTCGCAATCAGTAAAGGAATGCACAGAATGGGAGGAGAATGTGTGAGGACCTGCTGCCTCCCCCTGTAAGGATTATGCGCATGAGCTTTAAAAAAGAAAAAAGGCATCTATTGGAGATAAAGCCTCTGTTTGGTCAAGGTAAACAATTGCTTAAAATAAACTTTACTTAGTGATAATCGGAGAGAGAAAAACAGCAAAGCCTTTTTTGACTCATTTCTGGAGAATCGTTGCAACATGTCCTGACATGAGAAGAGTTTAGTATACCCATGTCTGACTCTGGATTTATAAACTGACCCAAACACAAGTGAGAAGGCAAAAAAAAAAATCATGGGATGGATGAAGAGAGGCTCAAAGGCTTGTGACAAGGACATAGTTACCTCTGCCTAAATCATTAGTTATGGAACAAGGATAAGATGACCGTAGAGTCAGGAGTTTGTCCGGCGCAGAAAGGAACTGTTACGCCGAGCGCTCCGGGTCCCTGCTCCTCCCCGGAGCGCTCACGGCGTTCCTCTCTCTGCAGCGCCCCGGTCAGACCCGCTGACCGGGAGCGCTGCACTGACATTGCCGGCGGGGATGCGATTCGCATATCGGGACGCGCCCGCTCGTGAATCGCATCCCAAGTCACTCGCCTGTCCTGGTCCCCGGCTGTCACGTCCTGGCGCGCGCGGCTCCGCTCCTTAGGGTGCGCGCACGCCAGCTCTCTAAGATTTAAAGGGCCAGTGCACCAATGATTGGTGCCTGGCCCAATCAGCCTAATTAGCTTCCACCTGCTCCCTGTCCATATTACCTCACTTCCCCTGCACTTCCTGGCCGGATCTTGTTGCCTTGTGCCAGTGAAAGCGTTTAGTGTTGTCCAAAGCCTGTGTTCCAGATCTCCTGCTATCCTCCTTGACTACGAACCTTGCCGCCTGCCCCGACCTTCTGCTACGTCTGACCTTGCCTCTGCCTAGTCCTTCTGTCCCACGCCTTCTCAGCAGTCAGCGAGGTTGAGCCGTTGCCAGTGGATACGACCTGGTTGCTACCGCCGCAGCAAGACCATCCCACTTTGCGGGCTCTGGTGAAAACCAGTAGCAACCCTAGAACCGGTCCACCGACACGGTCCACGCCAATCCCTTGCTGACACAGAGGATCCACATCCAGCTAGCCGAATCATAACAGTAGATCCGGCCATGGATCCCGCTGAGGTGCCGCTGCCAAGTCACGCTGACCTATCCACGGTGGTCGCCCAGCAATCGCAGCAAATTGCCCAACAAGGACAGCAGCTGTCGCAGTTGACCGCCGCCACGTTACAGCAACTTCTGCCACTGCTACAGCAGCAACCATCTCCTCCGCCAACTCCTGCACCTCCTCCGCAGCGAGTGGCCGCTCCCAGCCTCCGCTTGTCCCTGCCGGACAAATTTGGTGGGGACTCTAGACTCTGCCGTGGTTTCCTGTCTCAATGTTCCCTATATATGGAGATATTGTCGGACCAATTTCCTACAGAACGGTCTAAGGTAGCGTTCGTAGTTAGTCTTCTGTCTGGAAAGGCCTTGTCTTGGGCCACACCGCTCTGGGACCGCAATGATCCTGCCACAGCCACAATCCAGTCCTTCTTCGCTGAAGTCCGTAGTGTCTTCGAGGAACCAGCCCGAGCTTCTTCTGCCGAGACTGCCCTGCTGAACCTGGTCCAGGGTAATTCTTCAGTAGGCGAATACGCCATCCAATTTCGTACTCTCGCTTCCGAATTATCTTGGTATAATGAGGCTCTCTGCGTGACCTTTAAAAAAGGCCTATCCAGTAACATCAAGGATGTGCTGGCCGCACAAGAGGTTCCTGCCAACCTGCAAGAACTTATCCATCTGGCCACCCACATTGACATGCGTTTTTCTGAAAGACACCAGGAGCTCTGCCAGGAAAAAGACCTTGATCTCTGGGCACCTCTCTCACAGTATCCTTTGCAATCTACCCCTGTGCCTCCCGCCGAGGAGGCTATGCAAGTGGATCGGTCTCGCCTGACCCATGAAGAGAGGACTCGCCGTAGGGATAAAAATTTATGTATGTACTGCGCTAGTACCGAACACTTCTTGGTGGATTGCCCTATTCGCCCTCCACGTCTGGGAAAAGCACGCACCCAGCTCACGTGGGTGTGGCGTCTCTTGGTACGAAGTCTGCTTCTCCACGTCTCACTGTGCCCGTGTGGATTTCTCCTTCTGCCAACTCCTCCTTCTCAGCCGCGGCCTTCTTGGACTCTGGTTCTTCTGGAAATTTTATTCTGGCCTCTTTGGTGAATAAGTTCTGCATCCCGGTGACCTGTCTCGTCAAGCCGCTCTACATTTCCTCGGTCAATGGAGTGAAATTGGACTGCACTGTGCGTTACCGCACAGAACCCCTGCTCATGAGCATTGGACGGCATCACGAAAAAATTGAACTTTTTGTTTTGCCCAACTGCACCTCTGAAGTCTTCCTTGGTCTGCCATGGCTCCAACGCCACTCTCCTACTCTTTATTGGACCACTGGGGATTGGACCACTGGGTGCTTCTTGCCATAAAAAATGCCTCACGTCTGCTCCCAGTCCCGTCAGTCAAACCTCTGTGTCTCCTCCTCATAGCCCCCGTCCTGGTAACACTTTGCCCCGTGCCCAGCTTCACCCTCTTCCCCCCCCTCCCCACTCCCACGCCTTCTGGTTTGCCCGCTGTTGATGAGGTTTCCCGGGACTTCTCCACCATCTGGAAAGACACTCAAGAATCCCCCATACAGGCCTCATCCCGGATGAAGAAACATCCCGACAAAAAGAGGGGGAGACCTAAGGGGGGGGTACTGTTACGCTGAGCGCTCCGGGTCCCTGCTCCTCCCCGGAGCGCTCGCGGCGTTCCTCTCTCTGCAGCGCCCCGGTCAGACCCGCTGACCGGGAGCGCTGCACTGACATTGCCGGCGGGGATGCGATTCGCATAGCGGGACGCGTCTGCTCGCGAATCGCATCCCAAGTCACTCACCTGTCCCGGTCCCCGGCTGTCACGTCCTGGCACGCGCGGCTCCGCTCCTTAGGGCGCGCGCGCGCCAGCTCTCTAAGATTTAAAGGGCCAGTGCACCAAAGATTGGTGCCTGGCCCAATCAGCCTAATTAGCTTCCACCTGCTCCCTGTCCATATTACCTCACTTCCCCTGCACTTCCTGGCCGGATCTTGTTGCCTTGTGCCAGTGAAAGCGTTTAGTGTTGTCCAAAGCCTGTGTTCCAGATCTCCTGCTATCCTCCTTGACTATGAACCTTGCCGCCTGCCCCGACCTTCTGCTACGTCTGACCTTGCCTCTGCCTAGTCCTTCTGTCCCATGCCTTCTCAGCAGTCAGCGAGGTTGAACCGTTTCCGGTGGATACGACCTATTTGCTACCGCTGCAGCAAGACCATCCTGCTTTGCGGCGGGCTCTGGTGAAAACCAGTAGCAACCCTAGAACCGGTCCACCGACACGGTCCACGCCAATCCCTCGCTGACACAGAGGATCCACATCTGGCTAGCCGAATCATAACAGTAACCATCAGGAAGCAGAGTAAAATCAAGGGATTTATTGAATGCAACACGTTTCGCTGCGCATGCGCAGCGAAACGCGTTGCATTCAATAAATCCCTTGATTTTACTCTGCTTCCTGACGGTTCCTTTCTGCGCCGGACAAACTCCTTCTTATCCATCTTATCCTTGTTCCATTTCTACTAAGGAGGGCTGCAGTGGACCGATTCATCTATTTCATGTTAGACCTTGTTGTGTGTGGGCGCACAACCAGCTTTGGTAAGGGGCTTGGGAATACCTTCCCCTCCCCCCACTAACAAGATCTGCGGATCCCGCACATGAGGCGCCTTCTCCCCTCTCTTTAAATCATTAGTTAGACTGCACATGGAGTATTGTGTCCAACTTTGGGCACCTGAAAATTAGATGGACATGGCTGAACTGGAGAGGGTGCAGAGGAGGACGACAAAAATTATTGATGTGACCAAAGGAAAAAATTGATGGGAGCTCTACATAGAACTGAAGACCTAAGCCGACGATACTGCGTTACACATTACCCAATGTGCCAACTTTACTGCAAGAAGAACAAAATACCGAAACAGTCCTACTAGGCTAAGGATGATAGAAAGAAAGAAAGAAAGAGAGATGTGGGACTACGTCCAATAAATATATTTAAATGTATTAATTTATTTATTGTCTTTTGCAGGACCCTTGCATCGGACAGATATTATGTTTAAAATTAAAAATTACAAAAAATGTCAAAAAATTATGTTAAAAATTACTAATCATTACTTTTTTACATTTTTTGTAAATTTTTATTAAAATGTTTTGCTTTTGAACATAATATCTATCTACCTTACAAACTATGTTGCTATGTAATTTACAATCAGAAAATAATGTTATTCTTAACACCTTAAGCATACAGGTACATACTATGTCCAGTCTCACACTCAGAAGGGCCCTTCATACCCAGTAGGCATGGTTAATGACGTACATGTAAACATCTTCACTTCTTATTCCAGAATAAAATTTATAAAAAGCGATCAAAAAGTTTAACCCAAACAAAAATGGTACCGATAAAAACTACAGGCCACGGTGCAGAAATTGAGCCCTTATACATCCCAGTATACAGAAAAATAAAAGTTATGGGGATCAAAAGAGAACAATTTTAACCCCTAAAGGAACAAGCATTTTTCCGTTTTTGCACTTAAAGGGGTACTCTGGTGGTCAACGTGTTTTTCCGTTTTTGACTTACTCTGTTTTGTTTCATTTCTATTCTTGTTGCTTAGCCTACTCTATTTCCATTCTTTGTTGTCTTTTTATCCCCCACTTTGTTTTCCTATCTTTGCTTCTATTTCCTGTTTCTTGCTGTGCTGAAAACTACAAATCCCAGCATGCCACATGCCTTGCTGGTTTGGGGCGGCTCCTTTTTTTTTTTGTTTGTTTGTTCCGCCCTTTACCCATCCCACTATTTTCCCAGGTCGGCTCCTTATACACAGCACACTAATATAATCAGCCCTGGTTGGGATACACTGTCATACACACACAAAAGGGACTACAACTCCCAGCATGTGTCATTCAGGAGTCTTCAGTCTGTGGTATAACACCAGCATGCTGCCTCTGTAGTCTCCTGGGGGTTGTAGTTCACCACACCTCTGTAGGGCATACACCAGTGTTTCCCAACCAGGGTGCCTCCAGGTGTTGCAAAACTACAACTCCCAGCATGCCCTGACAGCCTTTGGGCGTGCTAGGAGTTGTAGTTTTGCAACTTCTGGAGGCACACTGGTGTAACATGATGTGTATGCTGAATAGGCTAGAACAGTGTTTCCAAACCAGTGTACTTCCAGCTGTTGCAAATCTACAACTCCCAGCATGTCCAAAGTCTGTCAGGGCATGCTGGGAGTTGTAGTTTTGCAACAGCTGGAGGCACACTGGCTTGTAAACACCAGCATACACACACATACACACACACACAACAGGGACTACAACTCCCAGCATGTGTCATTCAGGAATCTCCCCCTCCCCTTCACATATAGGGGGAGATTTATCAAAACCTGTGCAGGGGAAAACTTGCCCAGTTGCCCATAGCAACCAATCAGCTTGCTGCTTTCATTTTTATGTGAAAAATGAAAGAAGCAATCTGGTTGGTTGCTATGGGCAACTGGGCAAGTTTTCCTCTGCACAGGTTTTGATAAATCTCCCCCATAGAAATCATTCCCAGTATGAGATTTATTCCCCTGCAGTCCATACATCCCCAGCCCAAGCAC
Organism: Hyla sarda; assembly: GCF_029499605.1. Classification (NCBI taxonomy): domain Eukaryota; kingdom Metazoa; phylum Chordata; class Amphibia; order Anura; family Hylidae; genus Hyla; species Hyla sarda. Next base: position 39,054,774 of record NC_079194.1, read on the forward strand.
CTTCTCATCCTCCCCTTCAGATAACACTTATCTGCTCTGTGTTCCTTCTCCTGTGCAGACCTGTGTCCTTAGAATACAGAGCAGGGGGGAGGGGAGGTGAGGAGCTGTGTACTCAGCTGGATGAGATGAGGGGGCGTGGCTTATTCCTCTCATGCAGACAGAGAGAGAAAAAAAAGCTGTGACATCTTGTCCACAACAGACTCAGAACTGTGGACAACAGTAAAAGAAAACCCTCTGAACTACAGAACTTCCTGCCCAACAAACAGGTAAGAAAAACACACACATGCTGCCAAAACATATAACACATGTATATTGCAAAAAAACTAAACTTACAAAGAAGATGCCATATAGTTAAAAAAAAAATTACCACCGGAGTACCCCTTTAAATTTTTCCTCCTTACCTTTTAAAAATCATAACCCTTTCAATTTTGCACCTAAAAATCCATATGATGGCTAATTTTTTTTAACATGGGAGTCAATGGAACCGTACAGAACCGTATGTGTGTACGGTTTCACCCAGTTTTCACCATATGGTTTTTGACTTTGAACAGTTTTTTTCTTGGAATTTCAATTAAACAAGTGAAACCTTATTCGTTATGGAATGAAAAGTTAAAAACATTTATACATTTTTTCTTAAAGAAAAAAAAAAAAAAAAGATGCAACCGGACATCATTTTTCAAACCTTATACGGTTTAAAATTTGTACACACGTTTTGATACAGTTTAGTCAAGTTTTGAGGAATCTGTTTAAAAAAAAAAAAAATCAAAAACCTGATACGGGAACTGTATTTCAAAAACGTGGTGTGAACCCAGCCTTACACTGATCCGTGCAATGTCGTAGCATAACATTGATCAGTGTTTCTGCCGCTTGACTGCTCCTGCCTGGATCTCAGGCACGGAGCAGTCATTCGGCGATCGGACAGTGAGAAGGCAGGTAGGGATCCTCCTCGCATCCTGCAAGCTGTTCTGGATGCCGCAATTTCACCGCAGCTGTCCCGAATAGCACCAATGAGCTAACCAGCAATGTTTACTTTCGTTTTAGGCACAGCGATCAAGTTTGATCACCGCGTCTAAAGGATTAATGCCGGACATCATCCTAATCGGCGATGTCTGGCATTAGCCGTGGGTCCTGGTTGCTTATAGCAACCAGGACCCTCTGGGTATGATGCGCACCTGCTGAGCGCGCGTCATACCTCGAGAGCAACAAATGGACATGAATTTATGTCCATTTGCGTCAAGGGGATAAAGGGGTACTCTGTCCCAGGACATCTTATCCCCTATCCAAAGGATAGGGGATAAGATGTCAGATTGCGGGGTCCCACCGCTGGGGACCCCCAGGATCTTGGCTGCACACCCCACTTTCATTACTGCACAAAGCAAACTCAATCTGTGCGTAATGACTGGCGATACAGGGGCCAGAGCATCATGACGTACGGCTCCGCCCCTCGAGACATCACAGCCTGCCCCCTTAATGCAAGTCTATGGGAAGGGGTGTGCTGGCTGCCACGCCCCCTTCCATAGACTTGTATTGAGGAGGTGGGGTGCTGCAGCCTAGATCCCGGTGGTCCCCCACGATCTGACATCTTATCCCCTATCCTTTGGATAGGGGAAAAGATGTCCTGGGGTCGAATACCCCTTTAAGCATACAAATTTTCATATAAAAAGTTATAATTCTTTTTAAAGTAGTAAACAAAATAAGACCTATATAAATTGAGTTTCATCATAATCTTATGGACCTACAGAATGAAGATAAGATGTAATGATTACCAAAAAGTGCATTGCGCAGAACTGGGAGCCCCAAAAATAAAAAATGGTGTTTTTTTTTTTTTTTCAGTTACTGCCTCACTGTGCCCTGTCCTCGTAGCTCCGGTGCGCGTGCCTGCGCCTTCTGGGGCGCACGCGCGCCAGAGCTGTTTCTTAAAGGGCCAGTGCCCAATTAAATAAAGTGTTAACACCTGTCCCCTGGTCCAAATATTCCTGCTCCTCCCTTGCTTCCTTGCCGAAACTTTGGTTGTCCATGCCATTGTGAAGTCCTGTGTTCCTGTTCTCTTGTTACTGTGTTTCCGTTCCTAGCTACCCTACCTAACCTATACCTGTGTTACCTACCTGACCTTCTGCCATCCCGCCACGTACTGCCAACCACATCCTGCCAGTCCCTGTCAGTGCCACGTCACCCCCAAGCTACATGTGTGGATGAGTCGTGCCAGGGGTAGTGACTTGGGTGCCACCTGCCACAGCAAGACCATCCCACCCCGCTCCCTGGCACGGCTCAAGTCTCCTTCCACACAGGCCCAGAGGATCCACCATCTGCTGTCCACCTGCCGTGATTCCTAACAATATATATATATATATATATATATATATATATATATATATATATTTTTTTTTTTTTTTTTTTTTTTCCTTTATTATTTTTCACCATAGATTTTGGTATAAAACGATCGATGTCATTATGAAGTAAAATTGGTGACACAAAAACAAGCCTCATATATGTCTGTAGGTAGAAAATTGAAAGTGTTATGATTACTGGAGGAGGAGGAGGAAAAAATTCTAGTGTGAAAATATAAAAAAAAAATACTTAAAGGGGTTAAGCTATATTAATACTTATTTTCTGGAACTAATTTTAAGGAGTGATACATCTGTTTTACTGCCCTGCAGATTTTTGCGGAGGGATCCCTGCAATCAGACATCTTTTAAGATGTCTAGGGGTAGAGTACCCCTTTAATGTGCATTTTAAGTGTCATGTTTCTGCTGTGTTGATGTAGTTCACAATGATCAAGAATGTGATTGTGCAAGTTAATAGTTCCCTTTGTTTCACAATTTTCTAATTCTGTGGAATACACATGCTGTGAGAAGGCGTCTTAACAATAGCGCTGTCCTTGTGGCCAGAGGGAGTGTGTGCATAAGGTTAAGAGTAAAAATGCAAACAAAGAAAAATGCTAAGCCAAGATACAAATGGCTAAAAGGTTTTTATTTATTTGATTTGAAGGTAAAGACACTACAAGGGGGGCATGAGGGTTCCTGCAGGCCTTCCCACATTCCCTATGCTGGTCCGAAACTAGAGAAGCTGCACAATAACACTGTTTGCATTGTTCCCACATCACTAAGCAAATATATGTACATATCTTGGGCAAAAAAAAGAAAATTAAAGCACATGTCCACATTTTGGCTACATTTTACAGCTTAAACATCAAGCTAATTTATATAAAAGGTAATAACTTTGCATATCTACTATACAGGGAAACCTTGTTAAGACAACCACAAAATAATTGCATTAAAAAGTGACCCTTTCGGGTAAGGTCACACATGCCATAATTTGCTGCATATTTGCTGCTGTGTATTTTCCTACCAATTGAAGTCAATGAGTAACAAAATCAGCTGCATATTTTGCTACCCATTGACTTCAATGGGTGGGAAAATACACAGCAGCAAATACAAATCAAAATACGGCCCTTGTGACCCCCACCCTTCTTTACATTTTGCATAATTTATGTGGACTTGAAACACTTGGGAAATCTAGTCTGGATAAGAGGTTGGTCCCTATAATCTTTCTCTAGCTCTGAGGTATTGTCTGCATTAAAATTAAGGGTGGAAAGATGGTTCAGCCTTAGGGCAGTGCTTGACCCAGAGCAGGCCCATAGCCCCTTCATCTATAAAGCTCATGGCCGTATAGCACAGGGATCAGACAAGCACAGCAGGTGAATGGAGTCTTCGATTGACAGCCACCGCCTCACAGCAAAAGCTGTGATTGGATAAAACTTTATTCTCAGACGTTTAACCCTCTCTGGGAATAAACTCTAATTCTGAGAGTTAATACAACTTCTACCTGCTAATAAAGCTAAAAGATGTAACACAAGGTTAACTTAAGTGCAGATTTCAAGTCAATACTACTTCTCTTTGTGCCGTTAGAAATGTTGAGTTCTTTCATGTTTATCTTACCTTCTACAATCCTAACCTAAAGGAAAACTTTGAGGAAATGAAATGATCAAAAGTTACCTTCACCGGCCAATTCAGTCTGGAAAATATAGAAAATCTGCTGTTCCTATTACCAGATATTCTTCAGTAAACTCTGAAAGTGTAAAATGTATTTCTCATTGTTAAGGCTGTTAGTTCAAGCAGAGGATGGACGGCTTAAAATGTATTAGAGTTTATTCGAGAAGAGATCCATTAGCTTAAAGGAGTTAACCGGTTTAGAAAACTCTGTTTTATATTTACTTTCTGGGTTTTCTGTGTTAATAGAGAGGGTCCTCTGTTCAGGATCAAACAATACATGGAGTAAGGACGATGGGGGGAGATTTATCAAAACCTGTGCAAAGGAAAAGTTACCCAGTTACCCATAGCAACCAATCATATTGCTTCTTTCATTTTCCAGAGGCCTTGTTAAAAATAAAAGAAGTGATCTGATTGGTTGCTATGGGCAACTGGAAAACTTTTCCTTAGCACAGGTTTCGATACATCTCCCCCGATATCTTTATTTGTTAATTGAGATGCTAGGAATTGCAAGCTCAGGTCCATTAAAAAGAAACAAGCCTCGTTAAAAGCGTTATATATGGTAAAATCTTCATCATTATCATCCCCAGAGGATGCCCCTTCCTGCAGGGATGGTGAGAATATGAAGTTTGTCAGTCTCCCCCGAGGCCCCTGTTAGTTAGCAGTTCCCTGGGCATGGTGCTCAGGGAGTGGAGTGGTGACGCGGGCTATCAATCACGCTGAGAGGGTGTGGTTACAGTGTAGCTGTCGGGACTAGGAAAGTAAAGTTCCCCACCCAGGGGACTACTTACAGGGGTCGTGGGGGGGGGGGGGGAGACTTACACCATCTCTGTGGGTAGGAACAACCCCTCGGGATGGTGAGGATGAAGATTTTACCATATATAATGCTTTGCCAAAGGTTAAATCTGATACTTTGTTCCCTTTATTGGGGAATATTATACAAAATTAATGTGAAAAGCATCTCTCTTAAATACATTTTCTACAGACATAGGGAGCAGAGATGATCAACCTAGTGTAGGACAAAGTTCTTTGATCAGTCCATGGTGGTATAATGGGATGCATATTGCAGGCAGGCTGTGTGCATGTTTAGTTTGATGATCCACCAAGGAATAATGGAAATAAAGTATCTATCTCTGTTAAGACCAACTTGGAAATTGTCCCATTAATACAGTCCCATTAAAGGAGAACTTCAGGATAGGAAAACTTATCCCCTAGCCTAAGTATAGGGGATGTGTCAGGGGACTCTCTGCGATCTCCTGTACGGGGCCCCAGCTCTCCTTCTGAATGGGGAGTTTCAACCAACACACAAAGCAGTGGCTGACACACCTCCTCAGTACAGCTCTATGGGAGAGCCGGAGTGCTGCAGTCAAGTATCTCCGACTCTCCCATTGAGCTGCATCGAGGGGGAGTGCCGGCTGCTGCCTTGTGCGGTGGTCAACATGCCCCATTCAGGAGGAGAGCCTGGGCCTCGTACAGGAGATTGCGATCCGACACTTATCCCCTATTATTAGGATATGGGATACGTTTTACTATCCCAGACTTCATCTTTAATAGTGATGTCTCCCACTGGTGTCTCTGTCCTCTTATTGTTAATGTTGTACCTGTGTGAATTAAAGGGGAACTCCAGTGAAAAACAAGTATAAAAAATGCTTTCATATCAACTGGTGCCAAATAGTTATACAGATTTGTAAATTTCATCTATTTAAAAATCCTAATCCTTCCAGTACTTATCAGCTGCTGTATACTACAGAGGACGTTGTGTAGTTCTTTTCAGTCTGACAACAGTGCTCTCTGCTTACACCTCTGTCCAAGTCCAAAACTGTCAAGAGTAGAAGAAAATCCCCATAGCAAGCCTTTCCTGCTCTGGACAGTTCCTGATATGGACAGAGGTGTCAGCATGGAGCACTGTAGTCAGACTAATCACCTACCAAAAAATAGTACTAAACATAAACTGTCAACCAATAATCTTTATTGAACATACATGATTAAATAAAACAACATAATAAAAGGGATCAATGACAGTCAGAAAAAATATGCGGTGATCAGATACATGGTATGCAAAAGTCTACCAAAATATGGTAAGGACAGATTTGATGTAATATGTAAAAGACATAACTACAGAAAGTGCCACAAAGTGCACATAATAAGTAAGGCAACCTGACATGCAAAGCACAAGAGAAGGAAAATGTGGTAAACAAAGTGTCTGTAATGTGATGTGGGAGCTGGAAAGAAGGGGGAGGGTTTTATGTAAACAGAAAGCACTAGTACTAACACATAATACCGTCCCCAAGCAAAGAACCAATCAATGTCAGACTACCACATCACATTCAGAGTCACCCCGTTATACTCACTGGATCTGGTCACGCACTACCCCCACGCCGTTTCACTACTCGCTTCATCAGGGAGTGTCTTTAGACTAGTTAGAGCATGATATTTATATTAAGACTGACCAATCAAAAACCAAATATAGTAACACCTATGAAAAACAGCTGCAGTCTGTGCCGCCATAAGCTGAAGATGCCAGCGCCATTTCGGAGTCAAACGTGCATGCTTGCTGTTAGGCTATGACGTTTTTGCACCAATATCATCCCGCTTTAAGTGGGCACATGCGCTGATGAGTCCATAAGTGATGACGCAGCGAGTGTGGCACCAGAGCGGATTGCTCCACCAATGGGACCTCGCAGCTGCAGACCAAGTAAATGTATAGGAATTCTTTAAAGCATGATTTAAATGTTGGATATATATAAAAAAGGATGGAGGTTGCGCAGACTGAATCCATATATAACATACATGACACAATAACATAAAGAAATGTAATAATGAATAATAATTAGTGAAGGTGCCAGTGCTCGTGCTCAAAATAAAAGTAAAAAACGTGAAAAACACAACAAAGTGACAAACGTGCAACATCCTTTAAATAGTATGTAAAGTGCCATAGGCCATATGTGACAATTGCACCTGTCTATGAATCGTTATTAAATAAATCACAATATTGTGAAAAAGGGATGTTTCTACCTGTCATCTTTTCTCAAAGGGTAAAAAAAAAACGATATTTTAAATGTTTAGAATATGTAATGTGATGCAACAAATCTAATGTGTCCAAATGCTGCATAATCATGATAAAAAAATGTATGCTTTTAACTAAGGTCATGAATGCGTTCAATCAGATGCAGCATCATGAGAATATGTGCAAATTGCTGTGTACTGTCAATAGTAAAGTGCAGGGATATAAAGTGCTAGTGCACTTATAATGGTTTTCATTATTAAAAATATATACGGTATGTATACAATTGTAAGAAAAGGGCTCAATGTATTCCGAGCCAGTATTAGCAACCCCAAATAAAGATATATAAATGTCTTGATTGCGCCCCTCTTCATAGTCCGATGACACTTGTTACAGGATCTGAAAAGAAAGAAAGAAAAACAAAAACAACAAACGAGGAACAAAAAAAAAAAGAGGGTGACAAAAAGGGGGGAGAGCAAGATAGAAAAGATAAAGAAAATGAACAAAATAATGAGTATGATGGTTGTTGAATATGATTGGTCATGATTTTTTATAAAAAAGTGACCTGTTAAATTATAACTAAAATCAAAAGACAAAAGATACTGACAGAACGAAATCGGATATTTAAAATAAGTAAAACCATGGGCCAGTATGCATCGCAGAAAAGATATGTAGCTGCTATTTTCATGTAATTCATGTGGAGCAACAGTTTTAAGATCAAATATCCAAGGAGTCTCCTTTTGTGCCAACACCTTCCTCCAATTCCCCCCCTCTGAACCCCACAATCACTTTATCAATCCCCCTTACCTGTAACAAGATGCCATCACAGGAATGGTGTTCCTTGAAATGTAAATGGTATTCCTTGAAATGTAAATGTCAATTTACTGATGTCATCTTCATTCTTTGCAGCCTTAATACCCAGGACATGCGCCTGAACACATCTCCATAGTTCCCTAGAAGTTAGACCTACGTACATTAAGTTGCAAGGACAACCCCTGGGTACAACAGTTGATTGTGTATTTTGTGTATTTTATAGCTCTTCAACCCACTAGAGTCTGTAAAGTCCTTAGTTCTTTCCATATTACGACAGGCTACACAGCCCCCACAAGGCTTGCTCCCCCACTTAAGGCCCTTTATGCAAAAAAGGCCCTTATCACTCTTGTTCTTATGATGGCTGTGCACCAAAATGTCCTTCAGGTTTCTAGAACGGCGATACGTGATGGATGGTTTCTCGGGTAAGTATTGGGTAGGTATGGGGTCCATCTGTAAAATGGGCCAATGTTTCTGTAAGGCCCTCGGGTGTTATCAGTCGATATGAACCTTACCTGATTGTCTAAACATTTTCCCTTGGATTGAACAAGTAGACTGGTCCTAGGGGGTCTCCTTGGCTCTCAAGCACCCCTTCTGAATATCTTTGTTGCTGTAACCTCTTTCTCTGAAGCGATTCTTCAAATCCGTAGCTTGTTCTTCAAAAAAGGATGGTGAGGAACATATCTACTTCAATCGTAGGAATTGGCCTACAGGAATATTAGCAACAAGGGTTTTCAGATGAGAGGATGTTGCATGTAAGACAGAATTAGTTGATGTCTTTTTGTGATAGATTTTAGAAGTAATATACCCTTCTTTATCAACATTTAGCAGAATGGCTAAAAAGTCCATGTCAGACCGTCCCCATTTATATGTCAACTTGATGTTGTCAGAACCTATAGGGTTAAAAGGTTCTGACAGGTTCTTTGTTGTGTTTTGTTGCTGGGTTATGCCTGGCTGTCTGACTGGTCAGCTGAACTTGATTGGAGCACCTGTTCTTACTCCATATAAGCTGGCAGTCTACTCCCAGTCAGTGCTTGCTATAGAGCTCAGTTTGTACTCTAGCTATTTGTCTTATGTACTTGCTATATCTGGCTTTTTGAATCTTTGGCTTCTCTTTCTGACTATTCTCTCTGGTATTAGCAATTTTGTACTGTGACATCTCCTTGCTTCAGATGCGGATAGTTGACATTGGAATTATTGTGTTTAGTCTTTCTTTGTTAGTCTGTCTGTTATCCTACTGTCCCCAGACCTAAGTCTGTGTCATTGTAGTTTGTTATTTTGACAAATATACCCCTCACGTATATAGGAAGGGACTGTCTTCGTGGTTGTGCACCTGTTATTTAGGATAGGTACGCAAGTAGGCAGGGACAAGGGGAGTGGGTGAGCATATTGTGCACTCCTTCCCTGCCCATTCCTGACAGATGTTGTAGGTGTTATCATTGAGTTTGGTCATGAATAGTTTCAATTCCTCCACAGTGCCATGCCACACACATAGGATATCATCGATAAACCTCCCCCATAGTGACACCCTCTCAATAAGTTCAACTGGTTCCAACATAAAGGTCCTCCTCTCCCACAGCCCCAGGAACAAATTAGAATATGAGGGCACACAAGATGCCCCCACGTCTGTCCCCTGGAGCTGTAGGTAGATGAGGTCTTTAAAGGGGTACTCTGCCCCTAGACATCTTACCGCTGCTGGGGACCCAGCGTAATGAAGGGCAATACAGGGTCTGGAGCATCGTTATGTCACGCCTCCGCCCCCTCATGCTGTCACGGCCCACCCCCTCAATACAAGTCTATGGGAGGGGGCGTGGCAGTCGTCACGGCCCCTGCCATAGACTTGCATTGAGGGGGTAGACCGTGATGTCACGAGGGGCGGAGCCATGATGTCATGCTTCTCCGTCCCCTGTATCGCCCGTCATTACGCACAGAGCGAATTCGCTCTGAGCAGTAATGATAGCGCGGTGCCGCAGCGGCGATCCCAGGAGTCCCCAGCAGCGGGACCCCAGCGATCTGACATCTTATCCCCTATGCTTTGGATAGGGGATAAGATGTCTAGGGGTGGAGTACCCCTTTAACCCCTTGCCACAGTACGCTGGGTTTATACGGCACTGCGGCACGGGAGGATTATGAAGCGAGCTCAGGAGCTGAGCTTGCATCATACCTGCACGATCCCGGCTGCTATCAGCAGCCAGGACCCATGGCTAATGGCGGACATCGCCATTCCGGCAGATGTATGGCATTAACTCTTTAGACGCCGGGATCAAAGTGAAAGTCTAAAAGTGAAAGTAAAAGCATCCCGGCAGCCCAGTCAAGCTGATCAGGATATTGCGATAAAATTGCAATATCCCGATCAGCTAGGAAGCAGCAGGAGGGTGCCTTACCTGCCTCCTGCATGTCCAAACGGCGATTGATTGCTGCAAGCCTGAAATCCAGGCTTGAGCAATCAACTGCCTATAACACTGATTAATGCAAAGTTATGGCTTTGCAGTGATCTGTGTAAAATATCATTTAACCCCTTCCCTAATAAAAGTTTGAATGACCCCCTTTTCCCATAAAAAAAACTGTGTAAATAAAAATAAACATATGTGGTATCGCTGCCTGCCTAAATGTCTGAACTATAAAAATATATTGTTAATTAAACTGCACGGTCAAAAAAAATTTCAAAGTACAAAATAGTGTATTTTTGGTCACTTTTTATAACATAAAAAAAATGAATAAAAAGTGATCAAAAAGTCTGATCAAAACAAAAATGGTACTGATAAAAACTTCAGATCACGGAACAAAAAATGAGCCCTCAATCTGTCCCATACATGGAGCAATAAAAAAGTTATAGGGGTCAGAAGAGGATAATTTTAAACATATACATTTTCCTGCATGTAGGGTATCATTTTAATCATATGGACCTACAGAATAAAGATAAGGGCCCTCATTTGCGCCAGAATTGAAAAAACCCGACTAACTCTCCATTTTGCTAAGAAAACTCAAAAAAGGGGCGTGACCACCGGGGAAAAGGGACCTGGTCTCAGAAAAGGGGCATGTTCCCAACATTTTCACAAAAAAACCAACATATTTACTAAGGTTTCCACAGAAAATTTGGTGGATTTGAGCTGAGGAAAACCCTACAGATCAGAGCATGTGTAAAAAAATAGCAAAGTGTAGGGAAAGTGTAAAATGTAGGGAAACCTTAGTAAATACCGGGGAAAATGAATTGTAGGGAATTAAAACCCACAAAGAAACCTACACAACACTCTTAGTAAATGAGGGTCAAGGTGTCATTTATAATGAAAAATGTACTGCATAGAAACAGAAGCCCCCAAAATGTACAAAATGGCATTTTTTCTTCCAGTTTGTCGCACAATGATTTTTTTTCCGTTTTGCTGTAGATTTTGGGGTAAAATTACTGATTTCATTACAAAGTAGAATTGTTGGTGCAAAAAAATAAGCCATCATATGGATTTTTAGGTGCAAAATTGAAAGGGTTATGAGGAAAAAAGCGAAAGTGCAAAAATGGAAAAATGCTATGTCCTTAAGGGGTTAAAGAAGAAAAAATATGCGTTAAGGCAAATTCTAAAAGTTGGACAATGTACTCACCTAACTCAGGGTCCAGATCCGTCATAGACAAGAACGTCCTGGTTGCCTCTATACCATAACGATGTCTGATTGATGTATATAAGTCTTCAACGTCACACGTCACAAGACTTACTTCCTCATCAAGTTGAATGTTGTCCAGTCTCCTCAGTATGTTGGCTGTATCCTTCAGAGAAAAAAGTAAGGATTCTACAATGTTTTTAAAAAAATGGTCAATATATTTACAAATGGATTCCATTAAAGGGCTGTTGCCCGATACTATGGGGCGGCCAGGAGGGTTTTCAATTGCCTTATGCACTTTTGTGAGAAGGTATAATGTGGCTATTGTGGGATATTCAGGTAAAATACCTTGATACTGTTTGTTATTGATAAGACCACTCTCAACTGCATTATCCAAAATCCCAGCCAGCTCTTGTTTAAATTGGGAGAGTGGATTGAAAGTCAACCGTTTGTAACAGTCCTCATCTGTGAGTTAACTTTTTGCCTCTTTTTCGTACATGGATCTGGGCCACAGGACGACATTGCCACCTTTGTCAGATGGTTTAATAACAATGTCGTCCATACGGCCCAGATCCATGAGTGCCTTGCATTGTGTGTGTGAGAGATGGTCATGTAATCTAGTATTTAGAATTTTTTCAAATTCATTAGTGACAAGCTGGACAAACATTGGGACAATGCAGGGTCATTTTTAGAAGGAAGTAACACCCCCTTGGGGAACTTACCCAAATTTGAAGTCTGTTGTTCTTCCAAAAAGTCATACAGGGCGTTGACAGCTTAAATTTCCGGTGTTGAATGAAAATCAACTTTCTAGCGAATAGGTGGAGGTCCTTTAATGCTGTGAATGTATTAAATGATGAGGAAGGTGAAAAGGTCATGCCTAGGCTTAACACCTCATGCTGAGCTGTAGTTAGGATTTTTTCTGAGAGGTTAGTTACCTTGCGCAATCCATTAGTGTTTCTGGTGTCCATGCGTTTCTCAGTCCTCCATCTCTGATTACCCTTATTGCGCTGTATTTTCATTCTATTAGGATATCTCCCAATGTTGTTTGATGTCTGAGATGATGCGGTAGATTCTATCCCCATTGAGGTAGTCGAAGAAATTGAGGCTAATCCTTCCATTGGCACCTGCTTCCACTTCTAAATTTTATTGGAAGAATAATCATTCAAACCCCAAGAAAACTTCTTAGATTTTTTTTTCCAAAGTTTCAGGGATTTATCCAATTCCTGTTTAAAAATTACAAACTCATCTCCCGCCAACATTTTGGAAATCTCTTTCTCCATGTTGGTAATCTGTAATGACAACTCACTGAGCGTCTGGGTATTTTGTTCCATTATTATCATCATGAATGATCTGGAGCAGGTGTTACAAGCCTCTTCTCATTTCTTAGTGGACAGCTCATTCTCTCTGAAAAAGGGGAAGGTCTGGATTCTTAAACCGTGTGGTATAAGTTGTTTCTGTAGATAATTGTCAATTGATGCTTTGTTCCACCAGGTCTTCATCTGACGATAACTGTTTCCATACTGCCTGTAGCTGATCCTGAAAAGTACACTGGCCTGTTCCAGCAAGAAAGCCTCTCTGGCCTGAAAATCCATCCTCACTGAATGGAAAACCCTCTGTAAATATACAGGAAATAACGTAACCAAATAATAGGACCAAAGTGTCTTGCAACCTGAAGAAATACTTGTTCAGTGCATAACATACTAATAATGATCACCTATCAAAAAATAGCACTAAACATGAAATTGATATAAAACCAATAATCTTTATTGAACATACATGATTAAATAAAACAACATAATAAAAGGGCTCAATGACAGTTAGAAAAATGTGCGGTGATCAGATACATGTTATAGCAAAAAGTCTACCAAAATAGGGTAAGAACAGATTTGATGTAATAATTACAAAAAGTGCCACAAAGTGCTCAGAATAAGTAAGGCAGCCTGACATGCAAAGCACAAGAGAAGGAAAATGTGGTAAACAAAGTGTCTGTAATGTGATGTGGGAGATGGAAAGAAGGGGGAGGGTTTTATGTAAACAGAAGCAAGGTCGCTACACAGCCACTAGTACCAACACATAATACTGTCCCCCAGCAAAGAGCCAATGAATGTCAGACTAGCACATCACATTCAGAGTCACCCCGTTGCTTAGAAATAGTCCCATTAATAAAGTCCCATTAAAGGAGGGACTCTGGAATAGGAAAACTTATCCCCTAGCCTAAGTATAGGGGATAAGTGTCAGGGGACTCTCTGCGATCTCCTGTATGGGGCCCGGCTCTCCTTCTGAATGGGGAGTTTCAACCAACACACAAAGCAGTGGCTGACACACCTCCTCAATGCAGCTCTATGGGAGAGCCGGAGTGCTGCAGTCAAGTATCTCCGACTATCCCATTGAGCTGCATGGAGGGGGAGTGTCGGCTGCTGCCTTGTACGGTGGTTAACATGCCCCATTCAGGAGGAGAGCCAGGCCTCCCTCCCCCCCCCCCCCCCGATTATATCTCTTAGTTATACCGCCCTATGAACCCAACTATATAATCCCCGCTTTAAACTGTAAACAATATTCATATCAGCAAGTAAATAAGTCCACTATAGAGAAAAGAGAGAGTGGGTAAATCAAACTGTTAATTATAAACCTGAGGACAGCCTCCAGGCTCGATCATGTCCTGAAGAGACAGTTGGTTCAAGTCCGGTCCATAGCTCAACCAGGAGGTGAAGTAGGCGATCCATCAATCCGGTGAAGATTGCCTGTTACCACCATGATGACGTCTCGGGGAGCGGTGTCTGAGGCGTTGTTCTCTCGGTTCTGCAGAGCAGGCGTCATCTCTCGTTGCCGACCTGGAACGCTGTTGTCCTCTTGGCGAGCGGGATCTTCTCTTGTGTTGGGATCGCTTTCTTGATGGACGATGTGCCGAAGAGGACAGGATCCGCTCCAAAGCGGTGGATGCTGTATCCGGCGTTTTGTACACCGAAATTGTCCCATCTGTATGGAATACTCGTACAGTAGCGGGATACTGCAATTGAAATCTGTAGCGGGCTTTAAAGAGTGCTGTACAAATGGTGCTAAATGCTCTCCTGCGTTTTGCCACTTCCACCGAGAAATCTTCAAATAACAATAAACGCATGTTTTGGATAATCAGCGGTTGTGATAGACGCCGGTATGCCTGTAGGATTTCAACCTTATCATTAAAGTCCAAAAACTTCAAGATCACTTGGCGCGGGCGGTGTACCAAAGCCGCCGGAGCATCAGATGATGTAGGGGGAGCAGACCCAATCCTATGAGCTCTTTCAACTCGGCACGGATGAGACAATCCCAAAGCTTTCGGTAAGTCTCTCTCTCACAGAATCGCTGTAAGTCCTGGGGTGATACCACTTCTTTCACCCCCACAATTCTCAGGTTATTCCGCCGAGATCTATTTTCGAGATCTTCTAGTTTTTCGCTCATTCTAGCAATTTCAGTTTCAGTGCAATGTAAGCGCCTGGAGGTTTTCGCCTCTGCATCATCCAAGTGAGACACTCTCTGTTCCATCATATGCAGCCTGTCTGAATGGTCTTTCACCTCTAAGTGTAAGTTTTGTAAAGCCGCTTTCAGGACGTCCTCCACAATGTGCTGTATATTAGGAGTAATACGTAGCGCCACCTCTGCTGCTAATTGCTGATAATCAATATGGAAGGGATTACCATGTTGAGGCTGGTGTACCTGGCCCTTAAGCACGTGGTTAGGCTGTGTGGGCGCATGGCCGTCTCCCTCATCTGGAGGTGATCTGTCATGCACCTTACTGGGATCTTGTGGGTCAGGAAGGCTGGTCTCCATAGCTGTCGGAGCCTCCGTCTCTTGTACCATCAGTGGTGTCAGTGGCTGTTCCCTAGCTGGGAGCGAGGCGCGCGGCACGTCAGTGGTAGCAGTGGCAGGGATTGCGGCGGTGCCCGCGGCCATTTTAATCGCAGCTTCTGTCAGGGCGGCCTGAGTAGCGGAGGCTGCCGGCGGCTGCTGGCTGCTCCGCTGCACGAATTTGTCCATGTCGGAGGACTCGGGTATACGCCGGAGCCTTGTCACACCCGTGTGTGTGACTAGAATAGTCTGGGCAGTTGGTACGGGGCTGTTACGAGCAGGGGGAGCGGGAGCACTCCTGCAGTGAGACTCACATCGGCCGCGCCGGAACCGGAAGTTTCCCAGAGTTCTTCTTTAATAGTGATGTCTCTGACACTGTGTCCAGTCTGACAAAAATGTTCTCCTACTGGTGTCTCTGTCCTCTTATTGTTAATGTTGTACCTGTGTGAATTAAAGGGGAACTCCAGTGGAAAACAAGTATAAAAAAATGCTTTCATATCAACTGGTGCCAAAAAGTTATACAGATTCATAAATTTCATCTATTTAAAAATCGTAATCTTTCCAGTACTTATCAGCTGCTGTATACTACAGAGGATCTTTGGTACAGACACTATGGGACCACCTGGTTTGAACGAAAAAATTGATTTTACATACCTTGAATTGCACTGTTTATATCTGTCCTCTTTTGTTGCTATCACTGCTCACAGCATTATGCCCGCCCATTTAGGGTGTTCTCTGGCCTGTAGCGTAGGTAACCCCTGATACGGCGCTCCGCTGTTGAGCGCAGTACGCATGTGCCTAGAGATATCAGGCTGAGTTTTGTTTTGTGAGCCGTTGCCGTGACGACGGATGCTGATGACGCGCATTTGCTTGCGTATTTCAGAGGCACCGCCGCCACGCCACGGCAGGGAGCCGGAAGAAGCCACCGGCGAAACACGGTGTCGCTCCATCCTCTGGACAAGTCCAGCTGTCTGTCTGTGATTCTCCAATAAATCTTTCCTGCACTTCACAGTGAGTTGCCGCTACTTCTTTTTCTACACACCTTGTTCCTTAGTGATTGATAACGGCGAGCACCACTGTCAGGACTATCTGGAGATCCCTTCTCCAAGTGCCTCATATGCGCTATTGTGGTTACCGGTGCTAATTACGGGACTTTGAGTAGTGCTCATCATACTCTGCTTTTCTTATTTTGGACATTTTTGTGTATTTGTGGATTGAGCACACCTGCTAGTTCCTAGAGCCGGATCTTAGTCCATGGATATGGATAGTGAGCCACAACAAGCCAGCAATGCACTAGATGAAGGACATACAGACGCTGGAAATTTCTTCTTGTCCTGTAACACCAAAGAGGACTTACAGCTCTTGAGCTCCAAATCTCTGGAAGCACGTGTGTTTGCTTTGGCAGAAAAGGAAGTTAGACTGTTTTGGTCCATCAACTCTTTGCGGTCATATAAGGAGTGCCAGAGAGTTCCGAGGGACTTACGGTTCTACAAGGAGCCGTCGCAATTCCTGGAAGATGAGGAGTTTGTCAATGAATGGAAACAAGCACATTTAGTGCACTCCTTGAACTTACTCACCATTACTCTGCAGCGTAACGAAAAGGAGTACGAACAGACGACGAGTTTGCTAAGTAAAGCAAAATCTGAACTGCGCTCACGTCTGTCAGGAGAACAATTTGATACAGTAAATAAGAAATTGGAAAAAAGACTCCTCACCACACAAGCCGATATCAAAGAAAGGAAGAGGGACAAGTTTATACGAGACAAAGCGGATTATACCAACGATCGCATCCTCGACTGGGGAAATCGCAGACAACAAAAAATGCGCAACCGTACCCCAAAAAAAAGATCTCAAGAATTCTGGACCACAAACTCAGATTCGAGTGCATCTGAGGATCCTGCTCGCACCCAAACCCCAGGTTCCGGCCCTTTAGAAAGAAGACCCAGCGAGGCGGCCCGAGGGGCAAAAAAATGGGGGCCGGCAAAAAGGAAGCAAGTCTTGTGGAGGTCTTAAAGGGACTGGGTAAGAACGTCGTTCATAATGTTGTTAATTTGTCAGAAACTGTACTGTCACCTGACTGCCTTTCCCTGTCCTCATAGAGAACTTTGACTTTGCCAGTTTTCAGGTAGACCTGTTTAGGTCTATAAGGAAAATTGGCCTTAATAAACATTTCACAAAAAACACTTTACCTGCACCTCCTAAGAAAGAGGGAGAAGTCCCTATTAAGATTAGTCAGCTCGGATTCAGAGTGGTGACAGACCTCGAGCCTGATGTAGGAGAGTATGCCGAACTACTATGTGAACTGTCGGAGCCTTTGAGGATAGGGGCAATGTTGACTTGGATAATATTTATGACAATGATGATGACATTCATGTGCCTTTTTTTCTGGTGGTAAGCCTTCCACTTTCTGCCCACCTCTAGCCCCGGGAGGGACCCTGGAGACATTCACTAGTTTAGTAACCAATGAGGTCAAGGCACTGATTTACCCTAGGGCGGCAGATAATTTATCCATTAGAGAGCAGAGGGCACTGAAGTGGCTCAAAAAACAAAAACAGTTGGTTTTCCACAAAGCGGACAAGGGAGGGAATATTGTTGTTCTATCAAAAGATCAGTATCTAGAAGAGTCACATCGCCTCCTACATGACACCAGAGTGTACACCCCACTTCCAGGTGAACCTACTAATAAGTACGAGGGACAGTTAAGGACACTGCTTAGAAAGTACACTGAACGTAATATTATTTCAGAACATACAGCCAATAAGCTCCTCCCTACCAACCCAAGTGCCCCTAATTGGTACTATCTCCCCAAAATTCACAAGTCACTGAGCCGGCCCCCAGGCAGACCCATTGTCTCGGGGATAGGCTCAGTGACCGAGAGTTTGTCCCAATGCATTGATTGGCTAATCAGACCCCTCTTGGTTAATCTTTTAAAAACAGTGAAAGAGATCGCATGGCAGGAGGATTACCATCTGGCACCGGTAGATGTAGAGAGCCTTTACACCCGGATCCCCCAAACTGAGGGGGTCCGGGTGATAAGGGATTTTCTCACCGATATTGGTAAGACACCGGATTTTATAGATTTCATAGGTGACTCTTTGTCATTTATCGTTGATCACAATGCCTTTAAGTTCCAAAACAAATGGTACAAACAGGATTCGGGCACAGCGATGGGGACCCCGGTAGCATGTTCTTTTGCTAACCTTTTTTTGGCCTCTTTTGAGAAGCAATTCATCTTCTCCACAAGAAACTTTTTTGCCAAATTTTTGGTTTCTTTCTTGCGATACATCGATGATGTATTTATTGTTTGGTCGGGGTCCCCATCGCAGTTTTCTGACTTTGTTGCATACCTGAACACGGACTGCAAAATGAACATGCAGTTCACCACCGCTTTTGGCGATAAAACTTTGAACTTTCTTGACGTGCGGGTGGAAGCAAGAGAAGATGGTTTGTCCACTTCGGGCTTCAGAAAAGAGACAGCGACTAATGCCCTTTTGCATTATGATAGTTATCACCCCCCGCACGTCAAGAAAGCTCTACCTTAAAGACAATTTGTCCGGTTGAGGAGACTCAACAGTGACAAATTACAATTTGAGTCTCAGGCTAAAGAGCTAGCCATACGTCTATTTGACAGAAACTATCCTATTGAGACCATACAGGAGGCTTACGATAGAGCCTGTCAGCATCCCCAGTCAGACATTACGTCTAGTTTACACAACCTAAACAGCCTAAACGCTTCACTTTCTCGTTTCAGCATTCTTCCATGAATGACATCATCCAATCAGCCAACAGGAAGCACTGGCACCTTATTGAAAATGATCCGGACCTAAAAAACATTGCACTGAATAAACCCCTTTTCTCCTACAAACGCACCAGCACTTTAGGGTCACAGTTAGGATGCACCAAATTACACCTGGAGACAGGAACGTGGTTGGACAAATCACTCCCCAAGGGAAACTTTAAATGTCGACAATGTTCGATGTGTCAATTCAATGAGGAATTGAAATTTTGTAAGTTAGGAGGGATCGAGTGGAAGGTTAACCATTTCCTCACCTGTAAGTCTAAATATGTGGTTTATGTAGTGCAGTGCCCTTGTGGCCTGTACTCCATAGGGAAAACCATCCGGTGCATGTACACCCGTGTACAAGAACACTTTTGTTCTATAAGAACCGGGCAGGGATGCCCTTGGCTTATAGAACATGTCAGGAATAGCCATGGTGGAGACCAGCGGGTGTTACGTTTTTCAGGTCTTGAGCAGGTCCCTATTTCAAAAGATGGTGGTGACCGGAATGGGCTTTTGCTCAAAAAGGAGGCTACCTGAATTTTACGTACAGACGCTATGGGACCACCTGGTTTGAACGAAAACATTGACATGTGTATATTTTTGTCCTGACTATACTTTTTTCTGTACCCCATTTATGAGTATTTTTGTGCTGTGCTCTGTTTATATTAATGTTTTTTGATTTTACATACCTTGAATTGCACTGTTTATGTCTGTCCTTTTTTGTTGCTATCACTGCTCACAGCATTATGCCCGCCCATTTAAGGGCGTTCTCTGGCCTGTAGCGTAGGTAACCCCTGATACGGCGCTCCGCTGTTCGCCAGCGTTTGAGCGCAGTACGCATGCGCCTAGAGATATCAGGCTGTTTTGTTTTGTGAGCTGTTGCTGTGACGACGGACGTCGATGACGCGCATTTGCTTGCGTATTTCAGAGGTGCCGCCGCCACGTCAAGGCAGGGAGCCGGAAGAAGCCACCGGCGAAACACGGTGTCGCTCCATCCTCTGGAAAAGTCCAGCTGTCTGTCTCTGAATCTCCAATAAATCTTTCCTGCATTTCACAGTGAGTTGCCGCTACTTCTTTTTCTACACACCTTGTTCCTTAGTGACTGATAACGGCGAGCACCGCTGTCAGGACTATCTGGAGATCACTTCCCCAAGTGCCTCATATGCGCTATTGTGGTTACCGGTGCTAATTACGGGACTTTGAGTAGTGCTCATCATACTCTGCTTTTCTTATTTTGGGCTTCTTTAATAGTGATGTCTCTGACACTTTGTCCAGTCTTGCAAAAATGTTCTCCTACTGGTGTCTCTGTCCTCTTATTGTTAATGTTGTACCTGTGTGAATTAAAGGAGAACTCCAGTGGAAAACAAGTATAACAAAAAATTCTTTCATATCAACTGGTGCCAAAAAGTTATACAGATTCATAAATTTCATCTATTTAAAAATCCTAATCTTTTCAGTACTTATCAGCTGCTGTATACTACAGAGGAAGTTGTGTAGTTCTTTCCAGTCTGACCACAGTGCTCTCTGCTGACACCTCTGTCTGTGTCCGAAACTGTCAAGAGTAGAAGCAAATCCCCATAGCAAACCTTTCCTGCTCTGGACAGTTCCTCATATAGACAGAGGTGTCAGCATGGAGCATTGTAGTCAGACTAGAAAGAACTACACAACTTCCCCTGTAGCATACAGCAGCTGATATATACAGGAAGGATTAAGATTTTCAAATAGAAGTAATTTACAAATCTGTAAAACTTTCTGGCACCAGTTGATTTGAAAACCTTTTTTTTTTTTCCTCAATGGAGTGCCCCTTGAGTCATTTATACAGTGGTTGGCCTGTTCCACCCACATAGAGAGTAGTTGGGCATTTTGCACACATGATGATGTATACCACATTAGATTATTTGCAGGAGAAGATGCCATTGATGTCTTGATTTTTGTTATGGTCACGGCAGGTGGTGGATCCTCTGGGCCTGTGTGGATGATGAAGTGAGCCGTGCCATGGAGCAGAGTCTAAGGTGCCGCTGGATTTCACCAGAGCCCGCCGCAAAGCGGGATGGTCTTGCTGCACCAGGTGACACCCAGGTCGCTATCCCAGGCACGACTCATCCTCACAGGTAGGTGGTAGGTGGTGTGGCACAGAAGGAGACTGGCAGGACGTGGCAAGATGGCAGACGGACAGGGCAGGAACACAGGTACAGGATAGGATGGAACAAGGGACAGGTGTACAGAAGCTGAGACACAGGACTAAGCAATGGCACTGGGCCTTCACAATGGCAAAGACTACCAAAGATTCGGCAGGGAAACCAGGGAGGAGCAGATACTTAAGGACCAAGGGACAGGTGCAGGCACTTTAATTAATTGGGTTCTGGCCCTATAAGAGTAAGAGCTCCGATGCGTGCGTGCCCTAGAAGGTGGTGGCATGGGTGCCAGGGCTGCAGGGACACCAGGAAGTAGACACCGAGGACGGTGAGTGACGGGCTGAGACTCGCATGCGGGCATGTCCCGCGAAGAAAATCTCAGCTCCGCCGACAGCGGGGACAGAAAATGCTCACGGCCGATGAGTACGGTCAGAGCCCAGGCGCAACAGTACCCCCCCCTTTGGTATCCCCCTCTTCTTTGGAACTCAAAGCATTCCCTACTACATGAGACCAGGGGGTTTCAGGAATGGGCAAAGGCTGTAAGGAACTTGCAGGCATCTGTCGAGGAGTCTTCTGTCTTTTAAGGGGATCAACAGGCGAGAAAGAATGTCCCACATTTAAGACTTTAGATCTAACAGAAGACAACACAGGAGGAACAAGACAGTGATCTTGGCAATATAGTCCCCAACAAGTGATTTCTCAAGGAATACCAAGAAGAAGCTCTGAAGTACACTGTGGTAGTACATAGAATACAATTTTCTCCTTATGCAAATTTCCTACATGCATGTCGAGGGGTTCTGTGCGAAATTGCACAATACAGTTCAGATTTTTTTCCATTTACAATAGAGATGTGGAAGGGCTTGGTAAGACAAGACACTGGAAGACAGTATTTATGGACCAGGGAGGCACCAATGAAGTTACCACTGGAACATGAGTCCAAAAGAGCAGAAGCAATGAAAGAAGTCCTGGCAGAGGTGAGCACTTGAATCGGGGTGGTCAAGCGAGGAGAGGAAGTATTCACACCAAGGGATGCCACTCCAACTTGACCAAGATGAGAGCATTCTCCCAGATGCAAAGGACGTACAGAGCAGGCTTTGAAAAAGTGCTCTGGACTGACACAAAATAAGCACAAATTCTCATTGCAAGGACGGGATCTTTTCTGTTGTGTTGAGCGAAAACGGTCCACTTCCATAGCCTCTTCGGCAGGAGGCAAAGTAGATAGTAGAGGTGGCTGTTGGAATACGGGTGCCAGACTGGGTAATTGCCATGTTTGGGCAGGTTCCCCTTCCAAAAGAAGTTCTTCCTGCCTCTCGGCAAAGCGCACATCAATACGGGTGGCCAAATGGATACGTTCGCTTAGGTTATTCGGAGAATCTTGTGCAGCGAGAGCATCCTTGATTCGAGGGGAAAGTCCTTTTTTAAAGGTAGCACACAAGGCCTCATCGTTCCAAGAAAGTTCTGAGGCAAGAGTGCGGAACTGAACCGCGTAGTCGCCAATGGGGGAGTTACCTTGGCAGAGGTTCAGTAGAGCTGTCTCGGCAGATGATACTGCTGCTGTTGCTGTTGCGCAGCAAGGAGCTATTGCATCATGGCTGTAAGTTGGTTCAGTTGTTGCGCCTGACGGGCTAACTGCTGCGACTGCTGAGCAACTACGGTGGTAAAATCCAAGACAAAGGCACCCCAGTGGAATCCATGGCCGGATCTTACTGTTATGGTCACGGCAGGTGGTGGATCCTGTATGAATTATGATGAGAGCCGTGCCAGGGAGCAGAGTCTAAGGAGTTTAAGGATTTCTCCAGAGCCCGCCGCAAAGCGGGATGATCTTGCTGCGGCAGGCGGCACTCAGGTTGCTTCCCTAAGCACAACTCGTCCACACAGGTAACTGGGAGGTGGCGTAGCACAGACGGAGACTGGCCGGATGAGGCAAGATGGCAGAAGGCCAGGGCAGGAACACAGGTAGAGGATAGGAAGGAACAAGGGACAGGGGTACAGAAGCTGAGAAACAGGAGTAAGCAATGGCTATGGGACTTCACAATGGCAAAGACTGCCAAAGATCCGGCAGGGAAACCAGGGAGGAACAGATACTTATGGACCAGGGGACAGGTGCAGGCACTTTAATTAATTGGGTACTGGCCCTTTAAGAGTAAGAGCTACGGTGAGCGTGTGCCCCAGAAGGCGGAGGCACGTGTGCCGGGGCTGCAGTGACAGCAGGAAGCAGACCCCGAGGATGGCGAGTGACGGGCTGAGACTCACATGCGGGCACGTCCCCCAATGCGAATCTCAGCCCTGCCGACAGCGGGGATAGAAAGCACTCACGGCCGGCGAGTCCGGCCAGAGCGCAGGCGTAACAATATTATTTTGAGTTTGTTATGGGTACTCTCTCCGTAGTGTGGATGTGGTCGCATGTTGTGCACCATTTTTGGAGGCAGGCTGAGGTGCCTTTTTGTCCAGGTCACTCCTTACCATCAGTTTCAGGTTCGGGACCTGTCTTAAGTCCATTAAGGGGGCTGTGGGAATATTTCCTTTAGCTTATCATCAGTATGAAAGTTGTTTTGATTTGTTCAGGATCTTCACCTATTGGCCAGAATGGAGAACAGCTTAGTGTCTATGACTCTGGAGGACCAGTACTGTCCTGCATTAGACAGACAAACTATTCATTTTAATAGACATTATACAATGCTCAATCTCTCCTGTGGTGGCGCTGCAGAGAAACTAAACACTTACTATTAGTTTTCCAGACAGATAATAGTTGGTTTCTGTGTGTCCCAACACTTTGTTGACAAGGGTCAAAGAATTGGGCAAACCAGAGAAGCCCCTTCAAAGATGTTGTCCAAGAGTAAGAAAAAAGTATAAATCATGTAGCACTCCATGGGGGAGATTTATCAAAAACCTGTCCAGAGGAAAAGATGCAGAGTTGCCCATAGCAACCAATCAGATCGCTTCTTTCATTTTTCAGAGACCTTTTCAAAAATGAAAGTAGCAATCTGATTGGTTGCTATGGACAACTCAGCAGCTTTTTCTCTGGACAGGTTTTGATAAATCTCCCCCCATATGTTAAAATGCTAAACTTGCTAAAATGTGTACATTTTAAATTTTGTCTTGGTCTCCACTGCTACTTTTGTTAGGTACAGCTTTGACATATGACAGATATAATATGACATATACCTGTAACATTTAACCTATCCGATCCACAGATGCACAGAGGTATGAAGTGACTAATACTGAAGCCAAAGTAATTTAGTAAGTTAACTACACAATATGCAGTATTTTAGTGTAATATGATATCGTGCTATATGAAATGCTATGGAAAAGTATCCCACACACACTTAAAAAAAAAAAAAAAAAAAACACAACGATGGATGCCTAAATACCTTATAGCCAGGTTTTCACACAGGTTTTTATTAGTGTTTTATTTTTGGAAAACTGCCACTGCAGCTTTTTAGCCAAATTCAGAAGTGGATCCAGTAGGAAGGAGAAGTGTAAGTTATTTCTTTATATTCCCCATTCCCTTTGAAAACACTTCTGGTTTTGGATCAAAAACTGCAGTGGCCTTTTCCCAAAACGCCAGAAAAAACCTATGTGGAAACCTAGCCTGACCCCCTATCAAAACTTTTGGCATGTCTATGTGACATTTCAAAATTATTGTTTCTTTTTTTCAAATAAAAGGGATGCTGAAATGGATCGGAACTGGACCCTGAATCAGATGAGTATCTGCCACCTTCCTAATTGGGTATCAGGATCTGTGCATGCACAAGAGAAGAAAATCACACTAACACAGTTCAGTCAAAATGATACTTCCTGTATTTACAACAGTTGCAAGGGGTTATACAGACTGTAACACTGTGCCATGTGCAAAGCTATACGTCATGAATAACTATCCTTGTGATTGGTTTCCTCCATCTGCAGGTGTTCCTCATCCAGCATGTCAGTCTTATCATCTTGAGTGTAGCTCTCTCTGGAGGCGCCATCTTATACACATTGTTTAAAGCACGATGGGAGGGGGAGCAAGCTAGTGAGTTGCCATTTTAGCAAACATTTTTTAAATAACCAATTTACCTTATCCCTTACAAAACTTTCACTTTAGTGCCAATGCAATCTGTCCTTGGCAGCTTAGGGCGCAGTTTAAGGAGTAATGTTGAATATATAATATAATATATATAATATCTTTAGTCAGGGGCATATACAGTAGATATGATGGCACTTGTATCAACAATTAACATGCAGCAACCTTTAGTGATGATCACATTACCAGACCTCTCACCACCCGGGTCAGGAAGATTTTATTCTTGTTTGCTTTAATCTCCTTTTCATTTACCTTGGATTAATCCTACCAGAGTGTTGTTTGCTAATGTTCAAGCCCTTTGGTAAAAAGGATATCTGCTGGTTCTTATTAACATAAGGATTGGGAACCTCATTAACCCCTTAAGGACTCAGGGTTTTTCCGTTTTTGCACTTTCGTTTTTTCCTCCTTACCTTTTAAAAATCATAACCCTTTCAATTTTCCACCTAAAAATCCATATTATGGCTTATTTTTTGCGTCGCCAATTCTACTTTGCAGTGACATTAGTCATTTTACCCAAAAATGCACGGCGAAACGGAAAAAAAAATCATTGTGCGACAAAATCGAAAAAAAAACGCCATTTTGTAACTTTTGGGGGCTTTCGTTTCTACGCAGTGCATATTTCGGTAAAAATTACACCTTATCTTTATTCTGTAGGTCCATACGGTTAAAATGATACCCTACTTATATAGGTTTGATTTTGTCGCACTTCTGGAAAAAATCATAACTACATGCAGGAAAATTTATATGTTTAAAAATGTCATCTTCCGACCCCTATAACTTTTTTATTTTTCCACGTATGGGGTGGTATGAGGACACATTTTTTGCGCCGTGATCTGAAGTTTTTATCGGTATGATTTTTGTTTTGATCGGACTTTTTGATCACTTTTTATTCATTTTTTAATGATATAAAAAGTGACCAAAATACGCTTTTTTGGACTTTGGAATTTTTTTGCGCGTACGCCATTGACCGTACGGCTTAATTAATGATATATTTTTATAGTTCGGACATTTACGCACGCGGCGATACCACATATGTTTATTTTTTATTTTTTTTACACTGTTTTATTTTTTTTCTGGGAAAAGGGGGGTGATTCAAACTTTTATTAGGGAAGGGGTTAAATGACCTTTATTAACACTTTTTTTTAACATTTTTTTTGCAGTGTTATAGGTCCCATAGGGACCTATAACACTGCACACACTGATCTCTAATGCTGATCACTGGCGTGCATTAACACGCCTGTGATCAGCATTATCGGCGCTTGACTGCTCCTGCCTGGATCTCAGGCACGGAGCAGTCATTCGTCGATCGGACACCGGGGAGGCAGGTAAGAGCCCTCCCGGTGTCCGATCAGCTGTTCGGGACGCCGCGATTTCACCGCGGCGGTCCCGAACAGCCCGACTGAGCAGCCGGGTCACTTTCACTTTCACTTTAGAAGCGGCGGTCAGCTTTGACCGCCGCTTCTAAAGGGTTAATACCGCACATCGCCGCGATCGGCGATGTGTGGTATTAGCCGCGGGTCCCGGCCGTTGATTAGCGCCGGGACCGACGCGATATGATGCGGGATCGCGGCGCGATCCCGCTTCATATCGCGGGAGCCGGCGCAGGACGTAAATATACGTCCTGCGTCGTTAAGGGGTTAAAATAAAAATTTACTGCAGTGGTCAAAAAGGATTGGCAATCTTCACTCCAAAAAGATAGCCTGGGGTGTTGACAGGAGTCTGAACAAGGGATCATATTACAGCTCCTGTAACAGCACGGCATCCGAGAGGCCAATAACTGCTGGTTTGTTAATTTAATACATTTGAGGCCTTTAAAAACCCTTTAATATTTCTGCTGGTCCAGGCTATTGAATGGTTTAATGAGGTACTCCGCCCCTAGACAACTTATCCCCTATCCAAAGGATAGGGGAATAAGATGTCTGACCGCGAGCTCAGCTACAGCACCCCAGACATCTGATGCACGGAGCAAACTTCTCTCCATGCCGGATGACTGTTGATGCGGGGCAGAGGCTCGTGACGTCACGGCCATGCCCCCTCAAAGCAAGTCTATGGGAGGGGGCTTCATTCACTCACCGCCGCTGCCGCTTGCTCCCGACATGCTCCAAGCGCAGAGTGCACAGCGGGGACATATCAATCTATTCCCCACTCCTCATCTCTGTCGGGTATGGGGTTGAGCAGTGGGGAATGGGCTTACATGTCCCTGCTGTGCGATCTGACTGTGCTTGGAGCAAGGCAGCAGCGGGGACATGTCGGTAACCATTAAAAGTACACTGTACATCGCAGAGGAGCAGGGCTTGCCGCCCGCTCCCCTGTTTAATAACTTCTGATCGCATCGGGTCTCAGAAATGAGACCCGGTGCGATCAATATTATAAACCGGGTGCAAACGGTTGACAGTAAAGGCTCATTTGTTTGCCATAGACTTCAATGTTAACATTTTAACGGCCGTTATTCCACCGTTATTTTTGACGGGACAAACATTAGTGCATGCACCGTCTTTTGTGCTGTCAGAAATAACGGTCGTTAGTCATAATGGGCTATACCGGGCTATGATAGACTTGAATGGGATTTTTTAACGGTTGTTTTTAAGGGTTTTCTAATGGAACTTTGTAACGGGTCTGTTACGCCGAGCGCTCCGGGTCCCCGCTCCTCCCCGGAGCGCTCGCTTCACTCTCGCTGCCGCAGCGCTTCGGGCAGCTCCACTGACCCGGTGCGCTGCGATACCGTCTCCAGCCGGGATGCGATTCGCGATGCGGGTGGCGCCCGCTCGCGATGCGCATCCCGGCTCCCGTACCTGACTCGCTCTCCGTCTGTCCTGTCCCGGCGCGCGCGGCCCCGCTCCCTAGGGCGCGCGCGCGCCGGGTCTCTGCGATTTAAAGGGCCACTGCGTCGCTGATTGGCGCAGTGGTTCCAATTAGTGTGTTCACCTGTGCACTCCCTATTTATACCTCACTTCCCCTTCACTCCCTCGCCGGATCTTGTTGCCATTGTGCCAGTGAAAGCGTTTCTTTGTGTGTTCCTAGCCTGTGTTCCAGACCTCCTGCCGTTGCCCCTGACTACGATCCTTGCTGCCTGCCCCGACCTTCTGCTACGTCCGACCTTGCTTCTGTCTACTCCCTTGTACCGCGCCTATCTTCAGCAGCCAGAGAGGTTGAGCCGTTGCTAGTGGATACGACCTGGTCACTACCGCCGCAGCAAGACCATCCCGCTTTGCGGCGGGCTCTGGTGAAAACCAGTAGTGACTTAGAACCGGTCCACTAGCACGGTCCACGCCAATCCCTCTCTGGCACAGAGGATCCACCTCCTGCCAGCCGGCATCGTGACAGTAGATCCGGCCATGGATCCCGCTGAAGTTCCTCTGCCAGTTGTCGCCGACCTCACCACGGTGGTCGCCCAGCAGTCACAACAGATAGCGCAACAAGGCCACCAGCTGTCTCAACTGACCGTGATGCTACAGCAGCTACTACCACAGCTTCAGCAATCATCTCCTCCGCCAGCTCCTGCACCTCCTCCGCAGCGAGTGGCCGCTTCAGGCCTACGACTATCCTTGCCGGATAAATTTGATGGGGACTCTAAATTTTGCCGTGGCTTCCTTTCTCAATGTTCCCTGCACTTGGAGATGATGTCGGACCAGTTTCCCACTGAAAGGTCTAAGGTGGCTTTCGTAGTCAGCCTTCTGTCTGGAAAAGCTCTGTCGTGGGCTACACCGCTCTGGGACCGCAATGACCCCGTCACTGCCTCTGTACACTCCTTCTTCTCGGAAATTCGAAGTGTCTTTGAGGAACCTGCCCGAGCCTCTTCTGCTGAGACTGCCCTGTTGAACCTGGTCCAGGGTAATTCTTCCGTTGGCGAGTACGCCGTACAATTCCGTACTCTTGCTTCAGAACTATCCTGGAATAATGAGGCCCTCTGCGCGACCTTTAAAAAAGGCCTATCCAGCAACATTAAAGATGTTCTGGCCGCACGAGAAATCCCTGCTAACCTACATGAACTCATTCATCTAGCCACTCGCATTGACATGCGTTTTTCCGAAAGGCGTCTGGAGCTCCGCCAGGATATGGACTTTGTTCGCACAAGGCGTTTTTTCTCCCCGGCTCCTCTCTCCTCTGGTCCCCTGCAATCCGTTCCTGTGCCTCCCGCCGTGGAGGCTATGCAGGTTGACCGGTCTCGCCTGACACCTCAAGAGAGGACACGACGCCGCATGGAGAATCTCTGCCTGTACTGTGCCGGTACCGAACACTTCCTGAAGGATTGTCCTATCCGTCCTCCCCGCCTGGAAAGACGTACGCTGACCCCGCACAAAGGTGAGACAGCCCTTGATGTCAACTCTGCTTCTCCGCGTCTTACTGTGCCTGTGCGGGTATCCGCCTCTACCTTCTCCTTCTCTACTATGGCCTTCTTGGATTCCGGATCTGCAGGAAATTTTATTTTGGCCTCTCTCACCAACAGGTTCAACATCCCGCTGACCAGTCTCGCCAGACCTCTCTACATCAATTGTGTTAACAATGAAAGATTGGACTGTACCATACGTTTCCGCACGGAGCCCCTCCTAATATGCATCGGATCTCACCATGAAAAAATTGAGTTTTTGGTCCTCCCCAATTGCACTTCCGAAATTCTCCTTGGACTACCCTGGCTTCAACACCACTCCCCTACCCTGGATTGGTCCACTGGGGAGATCAAGAGTTGGGGCCCCTCTTGTTCCAAGGACTGTCTTAAACCGGTTCCCAGTACTCCCTGCCGTGACCCTGTGGTGCCTCCTGTAACCGGTCTCCCTAAGGCCTATATGGACTTTGCGGATGTTTTTTGCAAAAAACAAGCTGAGACTTTACCTCCTCACAGGCCTTATGACTGTCCTATTGACCTCCTCCCGGGTACTACTCCACCCCGGGGCAGAATTTATCCTCTCTCTGTCCCAGAGACTCTTGCTATGTCTGAGTATATCCAGGAAAATTTAAAGAAGGGCTTTATCCGCAAATCTTCCTCTCCTGCCGGAGCCGGATTTTTCTTTGTGTCCAAAAAAGATGGCTCTCTACGTCCTTGCATTGACTACCGCGGTCTTAATAAAATCACTGTAAAAAACCGCTACCCCCTACCTCTCATCTCTGAACTCTTTGATCGCCTCCAAGGTGCCCACATCTTTACCAAACTGGACTTAAGAGGTGCCTATAATCTCATTCGCATCAGAGAGGGGGATGAATGGAAAACGGCATTTAACACCAGAGATGGACACTTTGAGTATCTGGTCATGCCCTTTGGCCTGTGCAACGCCCCTGCCGTCTTCCAAGACTTTGTTAATGAAATCTTTCGTGATCTCTTATATTCCTGTGTTGTTGTATATCTGGACGATATCCTGATTTTTTCTGCCAACCTAGAAGAACACCGCCAGCATGTCCGCATGGTTCTTCAGAGACTTCGTGACAATCAACTGTATGCCAAAATGGAGAAATGTCTGTTTGAATGTCAATCTCTTCCTTTCCTAGGATACTTGGTCTCTGGCCAGGGACTACAAATGGATCCAGACAAACTCTCTGCCGTCTTAGATTGGCCACGCCCCTCCGGACTTCGTGCTATCCAACGTTTTTTGGGGTTCGCCAATTATTACAGACAATTCATTCCACATTTTTCCACCATTGTGGCTCCTATCGTGGCTTTAACCAAAAAGAATGCCAATCCTAAGTCATGGCCTCCTCAAGCGGAAGACGCCTTTAAACAGCTCAAGTCTGCCTTTTCTTCGGCTCCCGTGCTCTCCAGACCTGACCCATCTAAACCCTTCCTATTGGAGGTTGATGCCTCCTCTGTAGGAGCTGGAGCGGTCCTTCTACAGAAAAATTCTTCCGGGCATGCTGTTACTTGTGGTTTTTTTTCTAGGACCTTCTCTCCAGCTGAGAGGAACTACTCCATCGGGGACCGAGAGCTTCTAGCCATTAAATTAGCACTTGAGGAATGGAGGCATCTGTTGGAGGGATCAAGATTTCCAGTTATTATTTACACCGATCACAAGAACCTCTCCTATCTCCAGTCTGCCCAACGGCTGAATCCTCGCCAGGCCAGGTGGTCTCTATTCTTTGCCCGATTTAATTTTGAAATTCACTTTCGGCCTGCCGATAGGAACATTAGGGCCGATGCTCTCTCTCGTTCCTCGGATGCCTCGGAAGTAGAGCTCTCTCCGCAACACATCATCCCCCCTGACTGCCTGATCTCCATTTCTCCAGCCTCTATCAGGCAAACTCCTCCAGGGAAGACCTTCGTTTCTCCACGCCAACGCCTCGGAATCCTCAAATGGGGTCACTCCTCCCATCTCGCAGGTCATGCGGGTATCAAGAAATCCGTGCAACTCATCTCTCGTTTCTATTGGTGGCCGACTCTGGAGACGGATGTTGTGGATTTTGTACGAGCCTGCACTGTTTGTGCCCGGGATAAGACTCCTCGCCAGAAGCCCGCTGGTCTTCTTCATCCTCTGCCTGTCCCCGAACAGCCTTGGTCTCTGATTGGTATGGACTTTATTACGGACTTACCCCCATCCCGTGGCAACACTGTTGTTTGGGTGGTCGTTGATCGATTCTCCAAGATGGCACATTTCATCCCTCTTCCTGGTCTTCCTTCAGCGCCTCAGTTGGCAAAAAAATTTTTGTACACATTTTTCGTCTTCACGGGTTGCCCACGCAGATCGTCTCGGATAGAGGCGTCCAATTCGTGTCAAAATTCTGGAGGGCTCTCTGTAAACAACTCAAGATTAAATTAAACTTTTCCTCTGCATATCATCCTCAATCCAATGGGCAAGTAGAAAGAATTAACCAGGTCCTGGGTGATTATTTACGCCATTTTGTTTCCTCCCGCCAGGATGACTGGGCAGATCTTCTACCATGGGCCGAATTTTCGTATAACTTCAGAGTCTCTGAATCCTCCTCCAAATCCCCATTTTTTGTGGTGTACGGCCGTCACCCTCTTCCCCCCCTCCCTACTCCCTTGCCCTCTGGTTTGCCCGCTGTGGATGAAATATCTCGTGATCTTTCCACCATATGGAAAGAGACCCAAAATTCTCTTTTACAGGCCTCATCACGCATGAAGAAGTTTGCTGATAGAAAAAGAAGAGCCCCCCCCATTTTTTCTCCTGGAGACAAGGTATGGCTCTCCGCTAAATATGTCCGCTTCCGTGTCCCTAGCTACAAATTGGGACCACGCTATCTTGGTCCTTTCAAAATCTTGTGCCAGATTAATCCTGTCTCTTACAAACTTCTTCTTCCTCCTTCTCTTCGAATTCCTAATGCCTTTCACGTTTCTCTTCTTAAACCACTTATCATCAACCGTTTCTCTCCTAAGTTTGTTTCTCCCACTCCTGTTTCCGGCTCCTCGGACATCTTCTCCGTTAAAGAGATACTGGCCTCCAAGAAGGTCAGAGGGAAAACCTTTTTCCTGGTCGATTGGGAGGGTTGTGGTCCTGAAGAGAGATCCTGGGAACCTGAGGACAATATCCTAGACAAAAGTCTGCTCCTCAGGTTCTCAGGCTCTAAGAAGAGGGGGAGACCCAAGGGGGGGGGTACTGTTACGCCGAGCGCTCCGGGTCCCCGCTCCTCCCCGGAGCGCTCGCTTCACTCTCGCTGCCGCAGCGCTTCGGGCAGCTCCACTGACCCGGTGCGCTGCGATACCGTCTCCAGCCGGGATGCGATTCGCGATGCGGGTGGCGCCCGCTCGCGATGCGCATCCCGGCTCCCGTACCTGACTCGCTCTCCGTCTGTCCTGTCCCGGCGCGCGCGGCCCCGCTCCCTAGGGCGCGCGCGCGCCGGGTCTCTGCGATTTAAAGGGCCACTGCGCCGCTGATTGGCGCAGTGGTTCCAATTAGTGTGTTCACCTGTGCACTCCCTATTTATACCTCACTTCCCCTTCACTCCCTCGCCGGATCTTGTTGCCATTGTGCCAGTGAAAGCGTTTCTTTGTGTGTTCCTAGCCTGTGTTCCAGACCTCCTGCCGTTGCCCCTGACTACGATCCTTGCTGCCTGCCCCGACCTTCTGCTACGTCCGACCTTGCTTCTGTCTACTCCCTTGTACCGCGCCTATCTTCAGCAGCCAGAGAGGTTGAGCCGTTGCTAGTGGATACGACCTGGTCACTACCGCCGCAGCAAGACCATCCCGCTTTGCGGCGGGCTCTGGTGAAAACCAGTAGTGACTTAGAACCGGTCCACTAGCACGGTCCACGCCAATCCCTCTCTGGCACAGAGGATCCACCTCCTGCCAGCCGGCATCGTGACAGGGTCTTTTTTTGGAGCAACAGTATAGTGTGAAAGGAGCCTTAGAAGTCCATAGGGAACATACATACATAGATACATACATACATTTTTATATATATAAAAGACCAGGCAAAGCCATATACTCTGTTAGTAAAATATAAACTGTACAAAAAAAAGATGGAAATTGTAATATAAACATGACAATCTATACAACATATTATTTATATTATTAGGAATATATTCGCTGTATATTCGCATATGTGCATATTCCCGCATGTGAATATTTGCATATTCCTTCTTTTCACTTGTGGGCCAATTAGAATCATGCAAATACACTTGTCAGAGGTTATCAACCACATCCCTAGCAACCAATAGTAAAGTTGCCCACCCCCTCACTGTTTTCTTCCTCGAATATGTGAATATATGAATATAACGAATATGCAAAATTCGCGAATATAGGACGAATATTTGCCTATATATTCGCAAAATATCGCAAATTCGAATATGGGCAATGCCACTTATCACTAATTATAATAATATTGTAATACTGGGGTATATTGTATATGTAATAGCCATATAGAACCCAAATATCAGAGATAGATAGAGATAGATAGAACACAAAAAGAGCGGCAGCACCAATGTAGGAGATTATAGCGGAGTGCCAGCAGCAGGAGCAATTATAATATAATTAATAACAATAATTATAATTATTGTAGATAGATAACATTGTAGATTGGAAGATAACATGGTCGCATTGCAATGCAACCTTTACCCACTTTGATTCAGGTAGCCTGACTGTGAGATATCTGGATGTGCAACACGTGTCAGGCCAGGTCTACGTTTGCGTCTTGGCAGAAAACTGAGCTGGAGAGTCCATTGCACAATAGACACTGACGAATTCCAGGAGATCCCATTGACTTCAATAGTGTCTGTCAGGATACCATCAGGTGTTTATTTAGCAGCATTTGACTGGATAAACAAATTACTTTCTGTAGTCATTTTTTGTCTGGTCAGATCCTGCAAAATAAATGCCATCTGTGACAGAGCCCTCCAAATGGAACACCAAAGCAAATGTGAACACAATGTGAACAGCCAAAGGTGCCATGGGCAACCTAAATGGAAATTTGCGAATATAGGATGAATATTCGTCTATATATTTGCGAAATATCGCGAATTGGAATATGGGCAATGCCGCTCATCACTAATTATAATAATATTGTAATACTCGAGTATAGTGTATATGTAATAGCCATATAGAACCCAAATATCAGAGATAGAAAGAGATAGATAGATAAAACACCAAAGCAAATGTGAACACAACCTCACAGCCAAAGGTGCCATGGGCAACCTAAATGGAAAAGACTCCAAAGCAAGGGTTCTAGGGCCAGGGCCATTATCTAGTTCTTTTTATTAAAGGGGTACTCCGCTGCTCACCGTTTGAAACAAACTGTTCTAAATGCTGGAGCCGGCGCGGGGAGCTCGTGACATCATAGCCCCAGCCCCTCATGAGGTCACGCCCTGCCCCCTCAATGCAAGTCTATGGGAGGGGGCGTGGCGGCTTTCACTCGCCCTCCCACAGACTTGCATTGAGGGGGCGGGATGTAATGTCATGAGGGGGCAGAGAATACCCCTAGCAGAGAATACCCCTATACTAGAAGAGAATACCCCTATAATAAAATTCACAGTACTAACAATGTTACTGGGCTTTTCTATGTGTTATAAGTTTATTTACATATTAATACAAGGCCACCCAGGCTAATGTTTAATCTGTATTATGCAAACAAGAAGATTTTTAAAAATGAGCATTGTTCAGGTCCTTTCTAGTTTGCTTGCTTTTGTTGCATACTGATCAGGGACCTGCCATAGAATCAGAGGAGCAGGTTACCTGGTACAGGATTATTGTTTCATAATGCTTTCCATTACAAATTTACACTGACAATGTGACCTTGCTGTACAGAAATAATCCTATTACTTCATTGTAACTGTGTTTTTGTATGGTACTAGACTGGCTATTGTCTTTAAAGGGGTATTTCGGGGGGGATAAGATGTCTGATCGCGGGGGGCCCGCCGCTGGGACCCCCCACGATCTCCCTGCAGCAGCCCAAATTCAATGTGTAGCTGCGTCTGAAGTTTCAGAAACCTCCATGCTTCCGAGACGGGGACGTGACGTCACACAACGCCCCCTCCATGCATGTCTATGGGAGGGGGCGTTGCAGCCATTATGCCCCCTTCCATAGAAATGAATGGAGGGGGCGTGGCGTTACGTCACGTCCCCGTCTCGGAAGCCCGGAGGTTTCCGCAACTTCAGACACAGCTACGCATAGAATGCAGGCTGCTGCAGGGAGATTGCGGGGGGGTCCCAGCGGCAGGCCCCCCACGATCAGACATCTTATTCCCTATCCTTTCGATAGGGGATAAGATGTTTTTGCCCGGAATACCCCTTTAACCATAGCGCCTGCATTTTCCTTACAACCAGATAAAATACTTGTCCCAGGAATTTTATACATTTGCTGCTACACAGCAGGCTCCAAGCACCCGGTTCACATTCCATTGCAAATGGTACGATCAGCAGTTTAGACAAAGGTCAAATCCAAAACAAAAAGATCAGGTAGAAGTTGAATACATTTTCTAGCGTAGCGTAGCTTGTTGGTCTCTGGAATACTTGGTGGGGAGAGTCTCCTGATAAACAGAACAGTTGCTTTTGCTTGTAACATTTCTCTCTCTCTATTGCAGTACACATTGCAGTCCTAACTTAAAGGGGTACTCCAGTGAAAAATTTTTTTTTAAATCAACTGGTGCCAGAAAGTTAAACAGATTTGTAAATGACTTCTATTAAAAAATCTTAATCCTTCTAGTACTTATTAGCTGCTGAATACTACAGAGGAAATTATTTTCTTTTTGGAACACAGAGCTCTCTGCTGACATCATGACCACAGCGCTCTCTGCTGACATCTCTGTCCATTTTAGGAACTGACCAGAACAGCATATGTTTGCTATGGGGATTTTCTTCTACTCTGGACAGTTCTTAAAATGGACAGAAATGTAAGCAGAGAGCACTGTGGTCATGATGTTAGCAGAGAGCTCTATGTTCCAAAAAGAAAATAATTTCCTCTGTAGTATTCAGCAGCTAATACGTACTAGAAGGATTAAGATTTTTTAATAGAAGTCATTTACAAATCTGTTTAACTTTCTGGCACCAGTTGATTTAAAAAAGGAGTACCGGAGTACCCCTTTAAACAGATTTGTAAATTACTTCTATTTAAAAATCTTAATCCTTCCAGTACTTATCAGCTGCTGTATGCTCCAGAGGAAGTTCTTTACTTTTAGATTTTTTTTTTCTGTCTGACCACAGTGCTCTCTGCTGACACCTCTGTCCATGTCAGGAACTGTCCAGAGCAGAAGTAAATCCCCATAGCAAACCTCTTCTGCTCTGGACAGTTCCATGGAGAGAACTGTGGTCAGACAGAAAATTACTTTAAAAAGAACATTTTAAAAGTATGCTTCTTCTGGAGCATACAGCAGCTAAGTACTGGAAGGATTGAGATTTTTAAATAGAAGTAATTTACAAATCTCTTTAACTTTCTGGCACCAGTTGATTTGATTTTGTTTTCCACCGGAGTACCCCTTTAATATAACACCACCATACCCCTTTCCCACATCTGAGCATGCCCTGCATTGTCTTATTTGTGATATTGAATCAGCCATTGCTTATGATCCTCTGACACCTCCATTGTGTTTGTATAAAGCAGTGTTTCCCAGTGAATCCCTCATGATTTTTTTTTTTTCATGGGGAACCCCTACCGGAAAAAAAAAAAGGGAAACAATGCCCAATATCTATTTATCTGTGGGTATGGAGATTACAGTGCTGCTTTATACAGCTACTCACAAGTGACGTCTTCTAAAATCAGTGTGATTTCCTTCTCTTTTCCATCTGGTTCGCACCGTCATGACGATTTCTTCCAGCCACAATTCTTCACCTTTAAACCTGCAAAACAAACCTATTAGGCTCCGCACTCAACAGCCTCCAGATTCCCTTTTTTGAAGTGAGGAGGAATAAAGGGGCATATAGGTGTAAAGGGATAACAGGCACACAGGATGGGGCGGGACACTTTAAAAAAAGAAAAATTTGCCTGCTGGAGCCAACGGAACCCCAAGTTTCTGGTTGGGAATCACTGTTATAAAGTAACTTTCCATTTCCAGAATCACCTTGCCCAGGCCAGTTTCACGTTTCTCTGTTGAGGCCAATCATATTTTAATATATATATATATATATATATATATATATACCGTATTTATCGGGGTATACCACGCACCGGCCTATAATACGCACCCTCATTTTACCAAGGATATTTGGGTAAAAAAAGTTTTATACCCAAATATCCATGGTAAAATGAGGGTGCGTGTGTGCGCTTGTATACCCCGATACACCCCCAGGAAAGGCAGCGGGAGAGAGGCCGTCGCTGCCCGCTTCTCTCCCCCTGCCTTTCCTGGGGTCTAGAGCCCTGCTGCCGGCCCTTCTCTCCCCCTGGCCATCGGCGCCGCTGCCCGTTCTGTCCCCCTGACTATCGGTGCCGGCGCCCCATTGCCGGCGCCGATAGCAAGGGGGAGAGAAGCGGCGCCGACAGCCAGGGGGAGAGAAGGGGCAGCGGCACCCATTGCCGGCGCCGCTGCCCCGTTGCCTCCCCTCATCCCCGGTTGCATAATTACCTGTTGCCAGGGTCGGGTCCGCGCTGCTCCAGGCCTCCGGCGTGCGTCCCCTGCGTCGTTGCTATGCACTGCATAGTCAGGGGGACAGAACGGGCAGCGGCGCCGATAGCCAGGGGGAGAGAAGGGCCGGCAGCAGGGCTCTAGACCCCAGGAAAGGCAGGGGGAGAGAAGCGGGCAGCAACGGCCTCTCTCCCCCTGCCTTTCCTGGGGGTGTATCGGCGTATAACACGCACATAGACTTAAGGCTGAAAATGTTAGCCTAAAAAGTGCGTGTTGTACGCCGATAAATACGGTATATATACACAGTCCGGGTTCACAGTCTCTGAACAAGGTGCCTTCTGATATTAGCTTAATTGTTATACTTCTAGGGGGAAATTTATCAAAACCTGTGTTTCACACACTGGCTTTAATGTGAAAGTGGGATGGTTTCCGTTTTCCTGATTTAATAGGGGGCACTTACCTCTTAGTGAAGTGGCCCATGCGCCGTGCTTAGGAATCTAAGATAGCTCTGAGCTAGTATCAATTTAATCTACAATTTACACTACCTCTCCAGCATATATTGGAATAAATACAGCATTTTAGGAGGCCACACTTCCTGTAGCTTCCCCCACTTGACAAGCAAATTGAAAAAGTAAATTTTTTTTTTTTTGCAAAATGTAGTCTTGCCCAAAAATGTTGTGACTTTTCAGAGGCACAGACAATAACAATCCAACATGGTAGAAATGATTAAGCAACACTCACTGGTTACAACAGCAGTGGCATGGCTGATGGGCCGTTTTGGCGCTACACGGAGTGACCGCTTAGAAGTGACCTCCCCCTCCCCTTATATACAAAACTTTATTCAGGTTAACCACCTATTGACAACACATAAAGAATGTAGATAAAAACATGTTACATTCTGAAGAAAAAGTTAAAAATGAAAAGGAATTAAAGGAGATATCCAGTGATGAAAAATGTATCCCCTATCCTAAGGATAGGGGATAAGTTTCAGATCGCAGAGGGTCCAACCATTCTGGCCCCCCGTGATCTCCTGTACGGGGCCCCGACAGCCTGCGGGAAGGGGGCGTGTTGACCACCGCACGAAGCGGCGGCTGACAAGCTCCCTCAATAAAACTCTATGGCAGAGCCGGAGCGCTGCCTTCGGCAATCTCCGGTTCTGCCATAGCGTAGTATTGAAGGGCCACTTTGTGCGGTGGTCAACACGCCCTATCTGGCCAGCGAGCCTGGCCCCCGTACAGAGAGATTGCGAGGGGGCCCCAGCGGTCAGACCGCCGCAATCTGAAACTTATCCTCTATCCTTAGGATAGGGGATATGTTTTTCACCACTGGACTACTCCTTTAACTCTTGCTGTCCTACCACATCAGTGCGTATTATGAATTCAGTTTCTTTTTGTAATAAAAACCTATGACGATCTCCTCCATTCTACAAAAGCTTAACAGCTGAAAGTCCCACAAATTTTAAAATCTTCTACTCTGTTTTCATGCACGGTTTTCATGTGTTCTATTATTCTAGGACATCCTTTTCCAGTTATGAGTGAAAGAAAATGTTGCCTAATTCTCTTATGCAGGGGTCTAATTGTTTTGCCCGTATAGTATAGGCCCCGTGTACATATTAAGGCATAAACCACATATGTTGTTTTTTTTACATGTTGTAAAATCGTGTAGTATGATGTTCTGGACTCCAAGTTGAACCATTTTAGTTTGTTGCATGTGTTGACATACATTGCATTGGCCACACTTAAAGCTACCTTTTGGGATTAGTTTTTCGATCCAGTTCATAGCTGGTTTGTTCTTTATGTAGCAGTATATACACATAAAAAGGCAACTTAGGTTTTGAATATTCCCCCCCCCCCCCCCCCCCACTGTCCTTATTGCCTCCTGCACTACGAATCTGTTGCTAAGAAATTGCCCAAGCAACACTGGAAGAAAAACACTTAGAAAAAAAGACAAATCAAAATTCCCCAATGAACAATTACAATGGGAATATACATGATTTATTGTAGCTTCTCTAGGGATAATAAACAGCTTTTTTGTTATCCTGAAATATACACAACTACCCAGAGAAACAAACATATGTAACGGGTCATAGAAGAGGTTAATTTATTGTAATGAATACTTGGTAGAAACTGAAACTAAAAGGTTTCGTAAGAAAATAATCCCTTCTGGGTACTAACAGGGAAAAGATTGTTTTGCACGTTGGCTGCAGTACAGCTATTTGTCAATTTTTTAAGAATATTTGCAGGAGATCTCAAAACAATAATAGAATTAAAGGAACAGTCACAAATATTGGTAGTGAAAGATTTTTTTTTTTTGGAGCATACGCTATAACTTCTACAAGGCACATGAGTAAAACTAGTATTCAAAGATACTGGCCCTCATTTACTTAGAAAATCGGGTTGTAAGTCTATCTTGCTTTCTTACCTGACTGCTTTTTTCCCCTGGTATATATTATTATGTCGCATCCTGTTTGTCGCACTTGGGTTTTGTTGGTTTTGGTTTCCAACTCCTCTGAGTTGTCGGGAAAAAATCCACAACAATTCAACAAATTTGGGTTGGAAACCTTTATAAATATGTGGGAAAGCTCAGAAATGTCAGGTTACGCCCCTTTTCGGGTTTGGGAGAATCCACATGGGGTCTGTCAGGAAAAAATGTTGCATCGTGTCGCAAATGCGCCAAAAAAAACCAACAAAACAAGTCGGGTTTAGAATAGTAAATGAGGGCCAATCTATGCTCCAACCAATGCAACTAAGTATAAAATATAATGTCTTAGGGGGTGATACTAATACAGTGATCCCTAAAGTTACAATAGTATTTGGTTTTAGGATGACCATTGTATGTTGACACCATTAGTTATGAAGCCACCAAAATATCATCCAAAAAAGAAAAAAAAAAGGAATAAAGAAAAATAATTAGATAACTAAAATAGATAAAGCAAATCCTTATATATAAAAGTAATAAAGATCTGCTGGAAGCCTTAAATCACTGTCTATGTAGAGGACAAGAGCTTCTTCAGGGTCCTGTACAGTACACACAATGGGGGGGATTTATCAAGACATTTAGAAAGCTTATTAAACGGCTTTTTTCTTAATGTTTGTCACACGAAATGTCGCACAATGGCTCTGTGCAACTTTTGGTGCTAAAATAGCGAAACGTTTCCATGATTTTTACCCATTTAGAGCACTTTGTGCAGTGGTCACTGATTTAATTTACTAAACGTGACTTTTTGCGGAATGTAGTACCTCCCTGTACTGTAGGAGGTGCTACTAGATGTCACGATTCGGCTTACGGGTTGTGGATCCGCTGTGTCAGCGAGGGATTGGCGTGGACCGTGCTAGTGGACCGGTTCTAAGAGGCTACTGGTTTTCACCAGAGCCCGCCGCAAAGCGGGATGGTCTTGCTGCGGCAGTAGCAACCAGGTCGTATCCACTAGCAACGGCTCAACCTCGCTGACTGCTGAGAAGGCGTGGGACAGAAGGACTAGGCAGAGGCAAGGTCAGACGTAGCAGAAGGTCGGGGGCAGGCGGCAAGGTTCGTAGTCAGGATGGATAGCAGAAGTTGAGGTAACACAGGCTTTGGACACACTAAACGCTTTCACTGGCACAAGGCAACAAGATCCGGCAAGGGAGTGCAAGGGAGGAGATCAGATATAGCCAGGGAGCAGGTGGAAGCCAATTAAGCTAATTGGGCCAGGCACCAATCATTGGTGCACTGGCCCTTTAAGTCTCAGAGAGCTGGCGCGCGCGCGCCCTAGAGAGCGGAGCCGCGCGCGCCAGCACATGACAGCAGGGGACCGGGACGGGTAAGTGACCTGGGATGCGATTCGCGAGCGGGTGCGTCCCGCTGTGCGAATCGCATCCCCGACGGCCATGACAGTGCAGCGCTCCCGGTCAGCGGGACTGACCGGGGCGCTGCAGGGAGAAAGACGCCGTGAGCGCTCCGGGGAGGAGCGGGGACCCGGAGCGCTAGGCGTAACAGTACCCCCCCCTTAGGTCTCCCCTTTTTTTTGTCCGGTAACTGCCTCCCCTGGGATGAGGACACCGGGAAAGAATGGAGGGTTTCCTCAACGGCAGGCAGTACAGCAGGAGTTGGAATGGGGAGGGAGGGCAGAGGGTGAAGCTTGGCACGGGGCAGGGAAACACAAGGACGGGAGCCATGAGGAGGCACAGAGGCTTGCCTGACGGGACTGGGAGGGGGGGAGAGGCACTTCCTGTGGCAGGCAGAGTCCCAGTTCTTGATCTCCCCGGTGGTCCAATCAAGGGTGGGAGAATGAAGTTGGAGCCATGGCAGACCGAGGAGGACCTCAGAGGTACAGTTGGGGAGAACGAAGAGCTCAATCCTTTCGTGGTGGGGTCCAATAGACATCAGGAGGGGTTCTGTGCGGTAACGCACGGTGCAATCCAATCTGACTCCATTGACCGCGGAAATGTAGAGCGGCTTGACGAGACGGGTCACCGGGATGCTGAATTTATTCACAAAGGACTCCAAAATAAAATTCCCAGAGGCACCAGAGTCCAAGCAGGCCACGGCTG
The DNA here is from genome assembly GCF_029499605.1 of Hyla sarda. NCBI lineage: Eukaryota > Metazoa > Chordata > Amphibia > Anura > Hylidae > Hyla > Hyla sarda. The sequence continues at coordinate 39,097,434 of NC_079194.1, forward strand.
AGAGGGAGGAGTTGGCTGAAGGAGAAATCCGCACGGGCACCGTGAGACGTGGAGAAGCAGACTTAGAACCAAGAGACGCCACACCCACGTGAGCTGGGTGCCTGCGTGCGTTTCCCAGACGTGGAGGACGGATAGGGCAATCCACCAAGAAATGCTCGGTACTGGCACAGTAAAGACAGAGATTTTCTTCCCTACGGCGATTCCTCTCTTCCTGGGTCAGGCGAGACCGATCCACTTGCATGGCCTCCTCGGCGGGAGGCCCAGGCGTAGATTGCAACGGATACTGTGGGAGAGGTGCCCAGAGATCTAAGTCTTTTTCCTGGCGGAGCTCTTGGTGTCGCTCAGAAAAACGCATGTCAATGCGGGTAGCCAAATGGATGAGTTCTTGCAGGTTGGCAGGAATCTCTCGTGCGGCCAGCACATCCTTGATGCGACTGGATAGGCCTTTTTTAAAGGTCGCGCAGAGAGCCTCGTTATTCCATGATAACTCGGAAGCAAGAGTACGAAATTGGATGGCGTACTCGCCCACTGAAGAATTACCCTGGACCAGGTTCAGCAGGGCAGTCTCGGCAGAAGAAGCTCGGGCTGGCTCCTCGAAGACACTCCGGACTTCAGCGAAGAAGGACTGGACTGTGGCTGTGGCAGGATCATTGCGGTCCCAGAGCGGTGTGGCCCAAGACAAGGCCTTTCCTGAAAGAAGGCTTACTACGAACGCCACCTTAGACCGTTCTGTAGGAAACAAGTCCGACAACATCTCCATATGCAGGGAACACTGAGACAAAAATCCACGGCAGAGTTTAGAGTCCCCATCAAATTTGTCCGGCAGGGACAAGCGGAGGCTAGGAGCGGCCACTCGCTGCGGAGGAGGTGCAGGAGCTGGCGGAGGAGATGGTTGCTGCTGTAGCAGAGGCAGAAGTTGCTGTAACGTGGCGGTCAACTGCGACAGCTGCTGTCCTTGTTGGGCAATTTGCTGCGATTGCTGAGCGACCACCGTGGTAAGGTCAGCGAGACTTGGCAGCGGCACCTCAGCGGGATCCATGGCCTGATCTACTGTCACGATTCGGCTTACGGGTTGTGGATCCGCTGTGTCAGCGAGGGATTGGCGTGGACTGTGCTAGTGGACCGGTTCTAAGAGGCTACTGGTTTTCACCAGAGCCCGCCGCAAAGCGGGATGGTCTTGCTGCGGCAGTAGCAACCAGGTCGTATCCACTAGCAACGGCTCAACCTCGCTGACTGCTGAGAAGGCGTGGGACAGAAGGACTAGGCAGAGGCAAGGTCAGACGTAGCAGAAGGTCGGGGGCAGGCGGCAAGGTTCGTAGTCAGGATGGATAGCAGAAGTTCAGGTAACACAGGCTTTGGACACACTAAACGCTTTCACTGGCACAAGGCAACAAGATCCGGCAAGGGAGTGCAAGGGAGGAGATCAGATATAGCCAGGGAGCAGGTGGAAGCCAATTAAGCTAATTGGGCCAGGCACCAATCATTGGTGCACTGGCCCATTAAGTCTCAGAGAGCTGGCGCGCGCGCGCCCTAGAGAGCGGAGCCGCGCGCGCCAGCACATGACAGCAGGGGACCGGGACGGGTAAGTGACCTGGGATGCGATTCGCGAGCGGGTGCGTCCCGCTGTGCGAATCGCATCCCCGACGGCCATGACAGTGCAGCGCTCCCGGTCAGAGGGACTGACCGGGGCGCTGCAGGGAGAAAGACGCCGTGAGCGCTCCGGGGAGGAGCGGGGACCCGGAGCGCTAGGCGTAACACTAGACAGCCAGTCGGTGCATGCACTTCAGTAATACAGGGGTTTTACCAGTGAAATGCCCATTCTGATTGGTCAGTACTTCCGACCATTGCTGTCCTGGGCTGTCTGTAGCATTGTATGTTGATATAACTGAAAAAAGTGGGTAAATATCTGCATCAGCTATACTGGTATTGTGTGAACAATGTTCAACAGTAATACCTACAACATACACCAGGCACAAATTATAGAAAAATTTAACACATCTTTATTAGAAATTCATATAAAAATGCTTATGTAACACTCACGGCAGTAGTGGATCCGCTGTACCTGTGTGGAAGATGACGTGGGCCGTACCAGGGAGCAGAGTTTAAGGTGCCGCTGGATTTCACCAGAGTCCGCCACGCGGGATGGACTTGCAGGCGGCACACAGGTCGCTACCCCTAGTACGACTTGTCCCCACAGGCTACTGAACAGAGTACTGGAAAGGTTAGGCAACTTGTAGTCTGGACTAGCAGAAGGTCAGGGCAGGCGCACAGGTGCGTAGTCAGGAAACGTAGCAGGAAGTCAACAGGCTGGCGGCACAGGAGCAAGGTCAGGGATCAGACAGGTCTGGAACATGATAAGGCAAGGCACAATAATGCTATCTCTAAGCCACAAGGTACAAATGTAAATCATAATTAACTGGCCCTTTAAATCTTAGAGCACCGGCGCGCACGCCCTAGGAGGGGGGGACACGTGCACCGGCAATGCAAGAGCACAGGAGGGATGGCAGACAGGGAAGGTGAGTGATGGGCCGAGATTCGCATGCGGGCACGTCCCACGATGCGAATCCCGGCCCTGCCGTAAGTAGTGGACGGAGCAGGAGAGCACTCACGACCAGCGTGTCTGGGAGCGCCAGATATAACAACTTGAAAAGGACAAAAAAACAGCCAGACAAACACTGATGAATGTGCTGTATAGTACAAAAAGATAACGTGCACACAATAGCAAGCTAATCCTAACAGGGCCACCGGTGTTTATAACCCGGACAGTATAGCTCAACCAAAGCACTACATATCTTAAAGAGAAAAAAAGGCAAAGGATTACGGTCACAAAAGGTATGGAAGTGCTGAGATTGCATGTGAAAATGGGAGAAATACACCTCAGAGGTAAGTCACGTATACTTAAAGGGGTACTCAATTGGGAAACATTTTTTTTATTAAATCAACTGGTGCCAGAAAGTTAAACAGATTTGTAAATTAATTCTATTAACCCCTTAACGACGAAGGTCGGTCCCGGCGGCCATCAACGGCTGGGACCCGTGGCTAATATAGGACATCACCGATTGCTGTGATACCCTGTATTAACCCTTCAGACGTGGCGATCAAAGCTGGCCACTGCGTCTGCAGCGAAAGTGAAAGTATCCCGGCTACTCAGTCGGGCTGTTCGGGACCACCGTGGTGAAATCGCGGCGTCCCAAACAGCTTACAGGACACCGGGAGGGCCCTTACCTGCCTCCTCGGTGTCCGATCGGCGAATGACTACTCCATGCCTGAGATCCAGGCAGGAGCAGTCAAAATTCCAAAGTCCAAAAAAGCGTATTTTTGGTAACTTTTTATACAATTAAAAATGTATAAAAAGTGATCCAAAATCAGATCAAAACAAACGTGGTACCAATAAAAACGTCAGATCATGGCATAAAAAATGAGCCCTCATACCGCCCTGTATGTGGAAAAATAAAAAGTTATAGGGGTCAGAAGATGACATTTTTAAACGTATGAATTTTCCTGCATGTAGTTATGATTTTTTCCAGAAGTACGACAATATCCAACCTATATAAGTAGGGTATCATTTTAACCGTTTGGACCTACATAATGAAGATAAGTCTTCATTTTTACCAAACTATGCACTGCGTAGAAAAGGAAGCCCCGAAAAGTTACAAAATTGTGTTTTTTTCTTTGATTTTGTCGCACAATGATTTTTTTTTCCATTTCGCCATGGATTTTTGGGTAAAATGACTAATGTCCCTGCAAAGAAGAATTGCTGATGCAAAACATAAGCCATAATATGGATTTTTAGGTGGAAAATTGAAAGGGTTATGATTTTTAAAAGGTAAGGAGTAAAAAACGAAAATGCAAAAACTGTAAAACTCTGCGTCCTTAAGGGGTTAAAAAAATATTTACCCTTCCTGTACTTTTTAGCAGGTGTATGCTAGAGAGGAAATTCTTTTCTTTTTGAATTTCTTTTTTGTCTTGTCCACAGTGCTCTCTGCTGACACCTCTGTCCGTGTCAAGAACTGTCCAGAGCAGGATAGGTTTGCAATGTGGATTTTCTCCTGCTCTGGACAGTTCCTGATACGGGCATCAGGTGTCAGCAGGGAGCACTGTGGACAAGACAAAAAAGAAATTCTAAAAGTAAAGAATTTCCTCTCTAGCATACAGCTGCTAAAAAGTACTAGAAGGGTAAAGATTTTTTTTATAGAAGTCATTTACAAAACTGTTTAACTTTCTGGCACCAGTTGATTTATAGAAAAAAATAATGTTTTCCACCAGAGTACCCCATTAGGAAGCCTAATGGTGAAACGGCGTTGGAGTGCTGGTGAATTGTGAGGTTGTTTAAAGTTTGTTATGCTGCTATGGCGTGTGGGGCTGGGGAGAATGAGTTGTGCTACATACCAGTTACACGGGAGGCTTAGTTAAGTATACATGACTTACCTCTGAGGTATATGTCTCCCATTTCAACATGCAATCTCAGCACTTCCATATCTTTTGTGAGCATGATCCTTTGCATTTTTTCTCTTTAACTCCTTAACGACACAGGATGTATATTTACATCCTGAACCGGCTCATAGAATATAACGCGGGGTGACGCGGTGACCCTGCGTCATATCAGGTCGGTCCTGGCGGCCATTAATGGCCGGGACCCACGGCTAATACAGGACATCACCGATCGCAGTGATGCCCTGTATTAACCCTTCAGACGTGGCGATCAAAGTTGACCTCCGCATCTGAATTGAAACTGAAACTATCCCGGCAGCTCAGTCGGGCTGTTCGGGACTGCCGCGATGAAATCACGGCGTCCCAAACAGCTTACAAGACACCGGGAGGATCCATACCTGCCTCCTCGGTGTCCAATCGGTGAATGACTGCTCCTTGCCTGAGATCCAGGCAGGAGCAGTAAATCGCTGATAACACTGATCAATGGCATGTCAATACATGCAAGTGATCAGTGTAAAAGATCAGTGTGTGCAGTGTTATAGCCCCCTATGGGAGCTATAACACTGCAAAAAAAAGGTGAAAAAAAAGTCTTATGTGATTTAACCCCTTCCCTAATAAAAGTTTGAATCACCCCCCTTTTCCAATAAAAAAAACTGTGAGAATAAAAATAAACATATGTGGTATCGCCTCGTGCATAAATGTCTGAACTATAAAAATATATAATTAATTAAACCGCACAGTCAATGGCGTACACGTAAAAAAAAATTCAAAATAGCTTATTTTTGGTCACTTTTTATGCCATTAAAAATGAATAAAAAGCGATCAAAAAGTCTGATCAAAACTAAAATGTTACCAATAAAAACTTCAGATCATGGCGCAAAAAATTAGCCCTCAACCCGTCCTGTACACGGAAAAATAAAAAAGTTATAGTGGTCAGAAGAGGACATTTTTAAATGACAAAATCAAACCTACATAATTAGTGTATTATTTTAACCATATGGACCTCAGAATAAAAATAAGGTGTCATTTTTTACCGAAAAATTACCTGCATAGAAAAAGAAGCCTCCAAAAGTTAAAAAAAAAAATATTTTTTTCTTCAATTTTGTTATATTTTTATTATAATTATTATAATTTTTTTCGTTTCGCCATGGATTTGTGGGTAAAATGACTAATGTCACTGCAAAGTAGAATTGGTGGTGCAAAAAATAAGCAATCATATGGATTTTAGGTGGAAAATTGAAAGTGTTATGATTTTTAAAAGGTGAGGAGGAAAAAACGAAAATGCAAAAACTGAAAAACGCTGAGTCCTTAAGGGGTTAAGATATTTAGTGCTTTGATTGAGCAATACTGTCCAGCTTATATACACTGGTGGCCCTCTTAGGATTAGCTTGCTATTGTATGCACTTTATCTTTCTGTACTATACTTCACATTCATCAGTGTTTGTGTGGCTGTCTTTTTGTCCTTTTTAAGTTTTATATGAATTTCTAATAAAGATGTGTTCAATGTTTCGATATTTTGTGTCTGGTGTATGTTATAGGTGTTAGCATTGTATATTGAGTCTGATTTTGAGTTACAATGGGCCAGAAGAGACCATTGTGTGTTGAAAATATTGTAACCAGAGGCCATTAATAGTTGAGGGATCACTGTAGTTAGATACATTACAGATTCAACATATTATGGAAGGTATATTTAGAATCATGAAAAGGGTTCTCCGGTGCTTAGACATCTTATCCCCTATCCAAAGCAAAGGGGATAAGATGCCTGATCGCTGGAGTCCGGCCGCAGGGGACCTCCGGGATCTTGCACGCGGCACCCCGTTTGTAATCAGTCCCAGAAGCGTGTTCACTCCGGGTCTGATTACGGACGACCACAAGGCCAGCGGCGTGTGACGTCACGCCTCCGCCCCCGTGTGACTTCACGCTCCGCCCCTCAATGCAAGCCCACGGGAGGGGGCGTGACAGCTATCACGCCCCCTCCCATAGGCTTGGGACTCCCACGATCGGGCATTTTATCCCCTATCCTTTATATAGGGAATAAGATGTCTAAGCACCGGAGAACCCCTTTAAGCATACAGTATTTCTATGAATTAGTTCCCGAATTATTCTAGAGAACTATGCCTCAGAATGCAGAATTGCAATGTTATTTTATTTTTTAGAAATCACATGTTGTGCTATATGCCCATGTAGCAGATTTTATCACCGGTAAAGTGGACTGAAATTCATGGCTAAATTAGCGTGTATTATACATTGCATAGAAATAGAAAACATATGTGGCAAATCCGTATTAGTGACAAAGAGGGCATGCTGTTCATCTGAAACTCGTCAGCATGACTCCAAATCCGCATGACTCCAAATCCAAGTCCCATTCATATGTCCTGTATTTCGTTTTTTTTTTTTTGTGAAGGTCCTGCAATTATGTTCACGAGTGTAAATAAAAAAGCTGTGTGGTTTGCAGGGTAAGGCTATATTCACATCAGCGTTGGACAAATCTGTAATGAAAAATACGTTATTGTCACCTAACGAAGGTCATATTAATTGGATCTGAAACTGATGTTAAAGGGGTACTCCGGTGAAATTTTTTTTTTTTTTTTTTTATCAACTGGTGCCAGAAATTTAAACAGATTTGTAAATTACATCTATTAAAAAATCTTAATCCTTCCTGTACTTATTAGCTATGAAGATGGGGAAATCTACAAGACTAGGCAGAAAGAGGCCAAGCAAGTTATAAGAACTTCTAAAGCACAGGCAGAAGAAAAACTAGCTCAGTCTGTGAAAAAAAGGGATAAGACATTCTTCAGATATATAAATGAAAAAAGGAAATCAAAACAAGGAATAACTAAATTAAAAACAAAGGAAGGAAGATATGTAGAAGAGAATAAGGGGCTAGCCGACTGCCTTAATGAATACTTCTGTTCAGTTTTTACAGAAGAAAAAGAAGGAAAAGGACCTCCATTAGAGAGAAAAACTAAGGAATCATTTGATGCATGTGTCTTTACAGAGGAAGAGGTTCTACGTTTGCTTTCTAAAGTGAAGATAAATAAATCACAGGGGCCTGATGGGATACACCCAAAATTATTAAAAGAGTTTAGTGGTGAGCTAGCAAAATCGTTAGCGGATTTATTTAACCAATCAATGGTAACAGGAGCCACCCCGGAAGATTGGAAATTAGCAAATGTTGTGCCCATTCACAAGAAAGGTAGTAAAGAGGAATCAAGCAACTATAGGCCAGTAAGTCTGACATCAATAGTGGGGAAATTAATGGAAACCCTACTAAAGTATAGGATTGTGGAACATCTAAAATCCCATGGATTGCAAGATTAAAAACAACATGGGTTTACTTCAGGGAGATCATGTCAAACAAATCTTATTGATTTTTTTTTGACTGGTTGACTATAATAATAGATGGCGGAGGGGGAGTAGACATTGCATATCTAGATTTTTAGTAAGGCTTTTGACACTGTCCCACATAGAAGACTGATCAATAAACTACAGTCATTGAGCTTGGACTCCAATATTGTTGAGTGGATTAGGCAGTGGCTGAGTAACAGACAACAGAGGGTTGTAGTCAATGGAGAATATTCAGAGCAAGGTCTTGCCACCAGTGGGATACCTCAGGGATCTGTACTGGGACCAATATTGTTTAATATCTTCATTAGTGATATTAAGGAAGGTCTCAATGGTAAGGTATGTCTTTTTGCTGATGACACAAAGATACGTAACAGGGTTGACGTTCCTGGAGGGATCCGCCAAATGCAAAAGCATTTAGGCAAACTAGAAGAATGGTCAGAACTCTGGCAACTGAAATTTAATGTGGATAAGTGCAAGATAATGCACCTGGGGCGTAAAAACCCTTAGGCAGAATATAGATTATTTGACACAGCCCTGACCTCAGTATCTAAGGAGAGGGATTTAGGAGTAATTATTTCAGAAGACTTAAAGGTAGGAAGACAATGTAATAGAGCAGCAGGAAATGCTAGCAGAATGCTTGGATGTATAGGGAGAGGTATAAGCAGTAGAAAGAGAGAAGTGCTCATGTCGCTGTACAGAACACTGGTGAGACCTCAATTGGAGTATTGTGTGCAGTACTGGAGGCCGTATCTCCATAAGGATATAGATACTCTAGAGAGAGAGTTCAAAGAAGATACTAAACTAGTACATGGATTGCAGGAAACATTTACCAGGAAAGGTTAAAGGATCTTAACATGTATAGCTTGGAAGAAAGAAGAGACAGAGGGGATATGATAGAGACTTTTAAATACATAAAGGGAATCAACATGGTAAAGGAGGAGAGCATATTTAAAAGAAGAAAAACTACCACAAGAGGACATAGTTTTAAATTAGAGGGGCAAAGGTTTAAAAGTAATATCAGGAAGTATTACTTTACTGAGAGAGTAGTGGATGCATGGAATAGCCTTCCTGCAGAAGTGGTCGCTGCAAATACAGTGAAGGAGTTTAAACATGCAAGGGATAAGCATAAGGCTATCCTTCATATAAGATAGGGCCCGGGACTATTCATAGTATTCAGATTATTGGGCAGACTAGATGGGCCAAAAGGTTCTTATCTGCCGACACATTCTATGTTTCTATGTTTCTATATACAGTGGAAATTATTTTCCGTTTGAAACACAGAGCTGTCTGCTGACATCATGAGCACAGTGCTCTCTGCTGACATCTCTGTCCATTTTAGGAACTGTCCAGAGTAAAAGGAAATCCCCATAGCAAACATATGCTGCTCTGGAGAGTTCCTAAAATGGACAGAGATGTCAGCAGAGAGCACTAAGCATTAAGATTTTTTAATAGAAGTAATTTACAAATCTTTCAACACAGGAGATGAAGAAAAAATGCGGAGCACTCGCCAAGCTTCAACTGCAGCTGTAGTTTATTGCAAAACTTACATCATAGGGGTGCACGGACCAGGGAGTTGTCCGGAGGACGCGGGGTATAATCTCGGTGACGGACCGTTGCGCGCTTCTGTGCTTCGTCAGACCGGGAGTGTCGGGTTCACAGGAAGAGGTGTGCTTAAAACAGGTAAGTGTAGTGACGCTGCAGGTGAATCTGTGCGTCATTGGCTACAACACCATTACATATAACTCTTAAAAAATTATACAAGTGCAAGTTAAAAGCAAACTTCTTATCTAATGAGACAATTGTATTCAATATGCCAACTTATAACAAAGCACTATACTCTTGTTTGTCATTTAAGCCCATCGGGCCGGTGGCATCAAGCCGGATGATCCACCTGGCTTCATTTTTCAACAATTGTTGGTGTTTATTCAGACCTTGCGCTATATTCACTTTTTGCTCAATAGCAGCAAAGCGCAACCCTTCTGGATTGCTATAGTGGACGTCTCTCATGTGGGTTACGAATCGTGGGGCACCTATACCTGTAACGAGTGATCTCAGGTGTTCTCTGATTCTGTGATATAGTGGGTGAATCGTTTTCCCCACGTAAAAATATCCACATGTGCAGACTATGCAGTAAACTACGTGGGTTGACTTACATTTTAAAAACTGTTTTATTTTGATGTTGTAACCACCTAATTGCAAATATTTATACTTCCCATTGTATTTGCATTGCTTGCAATTACCACAGGCGAAATTACCTATTGGTTTAGAGTCCCTCAACCAGTTAGTAGTATGTTTTTTTTTTGTATTTTATTTTTATTGTATTTATCCTGGATTGTAATATTTTTTCTGTATGTTACTATCGGTGACCTGTTATTAATTTTCTCTAAGTCACTATCCTGCTGGATCATAAACCAGTTTTTATTAATGGATTTTCTTATTACTTCATTCATGGCAGTATTTTTAAATGTGAATGTGAACCTATGGTTGTTGTCCTGTTCTCTTTTTAATTGGAAAGAAGTGCTGCTCTGGGAATTTTATCTACTTTAGATAGTGCTGCCTGGAGTATTTCAGGGGGGTATCCTCGTTTTAATAACCTTTTTTCCAGCTCATCGGCTTGCTCATTGTATTTGTTCTCATCGTTGTTTATCCTTTTCAATCTAATTAGTTGGCTTTTAGGAATTCCGTTTTTAATGTGGGTGGGATGGGATGAATTGTAGTGTAAGATGGAGTTATGTGATGTAGATTTTCTGAACCCTGATGTAATGATTTTGTTATCTTTTATTTCTATTTGTACATCTAGGAATTACAAAATGTTTTTCCCAAATACAGATGTAAAGTTCATATTCATGTTATTCACATTGTTTAAATATTGTGTAAACTGATCAAAACTATCCTTGTCTCCATCCCATACGACGAATACATCGTCGACGAATTGGAGGAGGAGTTTAATGTTGTGAATGAATGGATTAGCAATTGTGTAAATGTACCTGTACTCAAAAATTGCTAAATAAATGTTTGCAAATGAGCAAGATACAGGAGTGCCCATGGCAGTGCCAAGGCACTGCCTGTACCACTGCTCATTGTACTGGAAACAATTATTTGACAGAATGAAAGAAGTTGCTTCTATGATGAAATCAATTAATGCTGGAGACTTGTCTGAGCTGGTCAAGAATTGACGGAGAGCCTGCACCCCCGCATCCTAGGGGATGTGGGTATACAAACTCTCAACGTCAATTGATGCCAGTGCGTAACCTTCTTGCCATTCAAACCCATCAAGTGCTGATATCAAGTCTCCTCTAGCCCTCACATATGATGGGATGTGTGGGAGCATAGGGTATATCATCCAGTCAACATAGCTTGATAGGAATGAAGTGGGTGAACCAATTCCTGCAATAATGAGGCGTCCTGGTGGTGGAGTGACGGCTTTATGGATTTTTAGGAGTATGTACCACTTTGGTTTTGATGGATTGTCTGGTAGTAACTGCTCGGCTGTTTTTTCAGTAATGATATTGGCATTAACATGTTTACATAGAAGGGTACGGAGGTTATCAATAATTTTTTGTATACCACTGTGTTGTTAAGTTGTTTTAATGTTTCATTTTCATAATCCTTTTTATACCATAATACAATAGCCCCTCCTTTGTCTGCTTGGGACAATATTAAATCGTCCCTGTCAGACAACCATTTGAGGGCTTTCTCCTCTGCATGTGTGATATTTCCATCCACATGGGGGTAGATTAAAGCCTTAACGTCCTGACAGACAGCTCTGTGGAATAAATCCACAGAGCTGCCTGGAGGAACTGGGGGGTTAAAGTGAGAAGGGTTGCCTCCTCGAAAGGGGGCGTCCACCAAAATTTCTCTGCTTAAAAATTCCTCCTCTGTCTCTGTTAGACTGGCTAATAATCTCACATTTTCCTCATCTTGGACAGTATTACCGGAGATCACCCTAAAACCTAGGGGGCCAATTTTACACCTGGTTTCCCCCTCTTTGGGTGGTTTGGTATCAAGGATTTTGCCACTTTTATTCATAATGGCGAAATGTTTAGTTAACGAAATGTTTAGTTAGCCTCTGTATGGCTTTCACCATATCCTCCTCAAATGAGCAGCCTGATTGATGGACATTTGAAAAGTTATGCTCAGGACTGTTATTAACCAACCTTCACTTTGTCCCTCTGTCTTAGGGGCAGAGGTCGAGGCCGAATTATTTTAAGTGAGGGGGTTTGCGGTGTCCTGGTACCGTATTGCATACCATACCTTGTATGGTGGTCCCTAAAGTCAGAGTAACTACGCTCAGGTAGGGTCCCCCCAGGTGGGACAGCCCCTAGTCGCCTCTTCTCTACTCTAACTCTGTAATGTTTATATATGTACATATTTAATAATAATGTATATTTAATATGATGTATTGTATGCTTACCTTGTCTAGCGTTGCAGGACCTTCAGTCATGTGACCATATTAAATCCTCTATGGTATGTTAGAGGACCTTTGGAGGTCCTTGGGTCACATGTTACCCATAATTCTGTGTGAAGGTGATTGACATCAGTATTAGACCAATTAGCACTAGTCCAGCCCCTGCCCATATAAGGGAGCTGTAGCCAATTATCGCTCTCTTGGGTTGCTGCTCTTGTGGATGCCGGACAAGCAGGACGGATCTGCGCAACTTTCAAAGACACGCTAGGCCTAACAACCTAACAGCCTCAGCAGAACCTAAACCATGAGTTCTAATCAAATCCCCGATAAAGCTAGCGTGACTACTGGACCACAACTAATTCCCCTAAATCCAGTGGAACAGCGCATATCAATCTAAAGACTCTAAATTGCTTAAGGTCCCAACCTTTGTCAATCTCCAAGAGAATTTGCACTTGTAGAGACTGTTCCTGTTGTGAAGTTGCATACAATCTGCAGTAAAAGTTCCAACTGTTTTCTGCAAACTCTCCGGTTGTGGACATTCCATTATTCTATACCTCCCTATCGCTCTTGGGAAGAATGGCGGTAGGACAAGCATTACAGAGAAGCCCTCACCCTGATGTCATGAATAGCAAGGGTTAATCAGACACCCTTTAGTCACTGCACAGCTACATTCCATATACCCTACTCCCCCAGGCTATCACACAAACCTATATAAGTAGGGTATTATTTTAATCGTATGGACCTACAGAATAAATAGAAGGTGTCATTTTTACCCAAAAATGTACTGCGTAGAAACAAAAGCCCCCAAAATTGAAAAATGTAGCTTTTCCTTCAATTTTGTCGCACAATTATTATTATTTTTTTGTTTTGCCGTAGATTTTTGGGTAAAAAGACTGATGTCAATACAAAGTAGAAATGCTGGCACAAAAAATAAGCCATCATATGGATATTAGGTGCAAAATTAAAAGGGTTATGATTTTTAAAAGGTAAGGAGGAAAAAACGAAATTGCAAAAATGGAAAAATGCGAGGTGCTTAAGGGGTTAATTCTGTGCTGAGCTTTTCCAATGTTAATATCTACAATAATCACATATCATTTCTTCTAAGATGCACCATTTTAGGGCTATATATCATGCTTACAAATAAAAAGTCAAGCTTTCATGTAGCTGAGTTTCAGGGTAATGACACTTATATTCCAGAAGTCAGTAGCAGTTTCTAAATTGGGAAAATTATGGCTGAAGTCCGCCTGGAAAAAAATGTATCTAGAAACAGAAAATGACACTTGTGATTACTCTGTCATAGGCGGATGGATTCCCCATCAATCTCAATTTAAGTCTGGGCAGAAGGTTACAAGGAATCACCAAGTATCACCTGTAGTAATCACACAAAGTATTAGATGATGATTGGATTGCGGCAGTACCATTGTTATCTTCCAAAACATTTTGGGGGAGATTTATCAAAACCTGTCCAGAGGAAAAGTTGCCCAGTCACCCATATCAACCAATCAGATTGCTTCTTTCATTTTGCAGAGGCCTTGTTAAAAATGAAGGAAGTGAGCTGATTGGTTGCTATGGGCAACTGGGCAACTTTTCCTCTGCACAAGTTTTAATAAAGCTCGCCCTTTGTTCTTTGAACTTCAGCATCAGGTAAGATATCAACACGTTGCTGCTTAACATCATTGTGAGATTCCTGCTGCCATATAACTTGCTGGTTTATGCGCTTGCACAAAATACTTCACTAGACGCTGGCATTATTAAAAAGTCCATAGGGTACAAAACAGGCTTAAAGGGGTACTCCGGTGGAAAACTATTTTTTTTTAAATCAACTGGTGCCAGATTTGTAAATTACCTCTATTTAAAAATTGTAAAGGGATATTCCAGGAATTTTTTCATGCAATGACAGCACCCTCCTTATCTCCACTTTGGGTGTGGTATTATACCTTGGCTCCGTTCACTTCAATGGAACTGAGCAGCAGAACCACACCCAAACTGGAGACAAACAGCAAGAGGTCTTTGAAAGAAAAAAAAAAAAAAAAGGCCTGTTTTTTTTTATTCCTGGAATACCCCTTTAGGCTAAGTTTCCACTTGATTTTTTTCTGGCAGTTTTTGAGCCAAAGTCAGAAGTGGATCCATAAGAAGTGTAAGTCCTCCCTTTATATGTCCTATTTCTTTTGAATACACTTCTGACTTTGGCTCAAAAACTGTCAGAAAAAAATCAAGTGGAAACTTAGCCTAAATCCTTCCAGTACTTATCAGCTGCTGTATGCTCTACAGGACGTTCTTTTCTTTTTGAATTTCTTTTCTGTTTGACCACAGTGCTCTCTGCTGACACCTCTGTCCATGTCAGAAACAGTTCAGAGCAGAATAGGTTTGCTACGGGTATTTGTTCCTGCTCTGGACAATTCCTGACATGGACAGAGGTGTCAGCAGAGAACACTGTGGTCAGACAGAAAAGAAATGGAAAAAGAAATGACCTTTCTGTGTTATATACAGCAGCTGATAAGAACTGGAAATTTTTTAATAGAAGTAATTTACAAATCTGTTTAACTTTCTGGCACCAGTTGATTTAAAAAAAAAAAAAAAAAAAAGGTTTTCCCCACCAGAATACCCCTTTAAGCCTGTTTTGTGCCCTATGGATTTTTTAATAATTGTTGAGCAATAATTCATTTATATTGAGAGCTGGTCTCTATGGTATGTTAGTTAATGTCTCAGTTTCTGATGTAATGTAAAGTAAAGTTTTCAGAGGCAAAGTAAGCCTCAAACTTTAGAGGAGCTGTTTTTTTAACAGTTTTTTCAGATGTTTTTCATAAGTTTTTTTGATCCACAGAAAATACTAATATGCAATTAGCAAACTAGAATTAATTTTTTTGGCCCCCACGTTTTCCCCCCAAAGAAATGGGCCAAAAAAGCACCCAAAATAATTTTTACACAGAGATGGACCAAAAAGAAGTCCATTTCACTTAATTTTACGTGCAAGGGACTTAAATTTCTGACACTTTAGTAACTCCTTGCATTCTATGAGTCATGACTTGTTTTTTTGTGGGACCATTTGCACTTTTTAAAGACAACATTGGTTTTACCATAAAATGTACAGCAAAACTTAAAAAAAAAAAAAAAAAAAAAATTATATATATATATATATATATATATATATATATATATATATATATATATTTTAAATATATTTCTAGATTGTAGTCTTCCAACTTAACCTGCCCAGTATTCTTTTGAAGTTGAGTTGAAGTTGAGTTGTTCTAGGTGTTGCACAGTGTTTATTACAATTGCACCAGTTTACTTGAGAGACAATAATGTGGCTATTTATCCCATTGTGGTAAATGAAATGTTTTTTATAATATAAATGTTTTTTAAATATCTTTCTTTCGTACTATTCATATAGTTGATATGCAGAAAAGAATGAAGATAAAGCACTCACCGCAGCCAAAATTGCGACAGCAGAATGTAGATTTATTCCAATACTTGGATACATATAGCGAGGCGGACAGACACACATGGAGCAATGGATGGAACAGGTGAGGTGGGGGGGTAGGGGGAACAGAGGGGCAGCCGCCCCTCTGTTCCACCCCCACCTCACCTGTTCCATCCATTGCTCCCTGTGTGTCTGTCCGCCTCGTTATATGTATCCAAGTATTGGAATAAATCTACATTCTGCTGTCGCAATTTTTGCTGTGGTGAGTGCTTTATCTTCGTTCTTTTCTACATATGTTGAATGTGCTGCATTTCTGGACTTTCTTTGATAAGAGCACCACCGTTACCCACAGCAACCACTGTCCAGACAGACACTCTTATTAGCTGTGTTTTATCCACTATGTCTATGCTCTCACATATCCACTTACATTAGCGGTGCCAGACTCTTACTGCTCCTATGTGAATATTAATATAGTTGGTTTTCGTGTCCAGCCTCCTTTTGAACTTTGGGCTGCAGTAGTTAAAGGGATTATCCAGGAATAGAAAAACAGAGCTAATTTCTTTCAAAAAACATTCCCGTCTGTCTCAAGGTTGGGTGTGGTTCTGCAGCTCAATTCCATTGAAGCGAATGGAGCCAAGTTGTAATTCCACACCAAACCTGGAGACAGATGGTGAGTGGTTTTGAAAGAAATTACCAGTTTTTCTATTCCTGGATAACCCCATTTGATACATCATCATTAGTATAACCCCCTTTCTCTTACGTTGTAAATTGAAAGGATTTTCCAGGCAAAGAGTTCTTTTTAAAGGAGTACTCCGGCAAAATGTAACTTTTCCTCTATCCACAGGATAGGGAATAAGTAGCAGATCGTGGGGGGTCTGACCACCATTGGGAATAAGGGTGTTTGAATTCATCATTGTAGGTGTACGTGAAGCATTTTTATACACCTTTTTTTGTGTGCTGGTAATGTATAGGTGCACCAATTCTATTAAATGGTCACAGGGCATTTGAAACATTTTGGGCACGTCCACATTTTCTGAAATTTCACTCTACACATAAACCAAAAAACTATTCCAACTCTGGGCTGGTGTTTTTTTTTTTTTACGACTTTTTGGTGTGTCTTTCACAAAAATTGTTTAACCCCTTAAGGACCAAGCATTTTTCAGTTTTTACACTTTCGTTTTTTCCTCCTCACCTTTTAAAAATCATAACCCTTTCAATTTTGCACCTAAAAATCCATATGAGGGCTTATTTTTTGCGCCACCAATTCTACTTTGGAATGACATGAGTCATTTTACACAAACATTTATGGCGAAACGGAAAAAAAAATCATTGTGCGACAAAATTGAAGAAAAAACACCATTTTGTAAATTTTGGGGGCTTCTGTTTCTAGGCAGTACGTTTTTCGGTAAAAATTACACTTTATCTTTATTCTGTAGGTCCATACGATTAAAATGATACCCTACTTATATAGGTTTGATTTTGTCGCACTTCTTGAAAAAATCATAACTACATGCAGGAAAATTTATACATTTAAAATTGTCCTTTTCTGACCCCTATAACTTTTTTATTTTTCCACATATAGGGCGGTTTGAGGGCTCATTTTTTGCGCCGTTATCTGAAGTTTTAATCGGTACCATTTTTATTTTGATTGGACTTTTTGATCGCTTTTTATTCCTTTTTTTATGGTATGAAAAGTGACCAAAAATACGCTATTTTGGAATTTTTTTTGTGTGTACGCCATTGACCGTGCGGTTTAATTAATGATATATTTTTATAGTTCAGACATTTACGCATGCGACGATACTACATATGTTTATTTTTATTATGGTTACATATTTTTAATATGGAATTTGGGAAAAGGGGGGTGATTTAAACTTTTAATAAAGAAGGGGTTAATGTGTGTGTTTTTAAACTTTTTTTAAACTTTTTTTTTTTACACTTTTAGTCCCCTTAGGGGACTTTTAGGAGGAATCATTTGATTCCTCATACAGATGAATGGGATTGCATACAATCCCATTCATCTGTGTGCTCTGCGCTCGATTGATAAAGCCTGGCCCTGCCAGGCTTTATCATTCAGAGAGCCGGAGCCGACACAGGAGGAGAGGTAAGCCCTCAGGCTACCTCAGCAGTGGATCGCTCCCCTGCGATCGCGCTGCGGGGGAGCGATCCACCCCACTGGACCACCAGGGACTGGATACAGGCACCTTTAGACGCCGCTGTCAACTTTGACAGCGGCGATCTAAAGGGTTAATAGCCGGCCGCGGCGATCGCCGCATGTCGGCTATTAACGCCGGCCCCCAGCTACAGGAATTAGCTGGGGGCTGGCCGGTATGACGCGGGCTCGAGTCGGGAGCCCGCGTCATACCCCGGTAACGGCCATTGGACGAGTATAGACGTCCATGGTCGTTATCGGGTTAAATTCATTACCATTGCAAAAGACTAAGGTTAACAGGTTAAACTGGCAGAGTCACTGGTAGAGAAGGATCTGGGTGTACTTGTAGATCACAGACTACAGAATAGCATGCAATGTCAGGCTGCTGCTTCCAAAGCCGGCAGGATATTGTCATGTATCAAAAGAGGCATGGACTCAAGGGACAGGGACATAATACTCCCCCCTTTATAAAGCATTGGTATGGCCTCACCTGGAATATGCTGTTCAGTTTTGGTCGCCTGTTCATAAAAGGGACACTGCGGAGTTGGAAAGGGTGCAGAGATGCGCGACTAAACTAATATGGGGCATGGAATATCTTAGTTATGAGGAGCGATTAAAGGAGTTACAATTGTTTAGTCTTGAGAAGAGACGTTTAAGGGGGGATATGATAAACGTATATAAGTATATAAATGGCCCATACAAAAAATATGGAGAAAAACTGTTCCAGGTTAAACCCCCCAAAGGACGAGGGGGCACTCCCTCCGTCTGGAGAAGAAAAGGTTTAGTCTAAAGGGGCGGCACGCCTTCTTTACCGTGAGGACTGTGAATTTATGGAACGGTCTACCTCAGGAACTGGTCACAGCAGGAACAATTAACAGCTTTAAAACTGGGTTAGACACATTCCTGGAACAAAATAACATTAATGCTTATGCAGAATTCTAAAACTACATCCCTTTCCCTTATCCCCTTACACCCTTCCCTTCAATTCCCTGGTTGGACTTGATGGACGTATGTCTTTTTTCAACCATACTAACTATGTAACTACTGCCCCGTACACCCTTTTAAAAAAAAGCTGTGTAAACCAAAAAGTCGCAAAAAAGAGCCTGAAAAGCTGTGTAGCACCAACTGTGAGACAAATATACACACAACACATGATAAATTCCCCCTATGGTCCCCTCCTAGTTAAGTGCTCAGGAAACCTAACCTAATGGGATGGAAGGAACGTCTAGCTAGTTGGGTCAACAACAGAGATGCATATCAGGGATTTTATCAAGGTCAGTAACATGGTCCACATCAGAGCCATCAAGCCCAGATAGTAGCTCTGGGACCAGCTTGTGGATGCGTAATAGAGAAAACTGAATCCAAAGAGACTGAATTTGCAGTAACATATTTATTCCAGTGCAAAACAGGACAATTCTATATAGACTAAGCAGTACACCAAAGGCTGAGATTGAGGCTGGAGTGTGGTCGGGTAAGTATGTTACAGTCATCTTAAATAAAGAAATTAAACATGAAAACTACATTATGACCTAGTTTACCTCAGATTTTATGTAGATTAACAATCTAACCATAGATTACATACCATACAAGCTTCTTATGGGCCATGCAAATGCCATGTGGGGCACATCGAGCAAGTCTGTTAATCAAAAGCATATAGGACCCTAAAAAAAGGATTTTGCATCATGTAAGGCTGGGTTCACTTCACATTTCTTACATACGAGGACTGGATCCGGGTTGGGAATTTGGGAAAACCAGACGCTCCTGTATCCCACCCGAACCCGGCCCCCATCTCATTCATTTGACTAAGGGAGTCCCTGTTTTTTCCCAGCCAGATCCAGTCCCCGTATGTAAGAAACATGATGTGAACCCAGTCTAAGAAAGGACCAGATCCATGCTGTTCCACTGAGCAGAAGGTATGGTCTTGTCATATTTCCAGTGGTATAGCTTTCCATGTACAGTATATCTAATATTTAACACTTCTAAAATAAAACTCATGTACTTCATATACTATAGTATACCATGCAACTTTAGAAGCATAGATGTGAATTTTATTTTAGCGCCTCCCCTTTAAAGGGGTACTCCACCCCTAGACATCTTGTCTAAGATATCTGATCGCGGGGGTCCCGCCGCTGCGGACCCCCGCAATATAGCATGCGGCACCCACCTATTACTGCTCCTGAAGCGCTGGAGGGTCTGGGTCTCGACCATAGGAACGGAAGATCGTGACTTGCATTGAGGGGGCGGGGCATGACGTCACGTGGGGGCAGAGTCGTGACGTCACGATCTTCCGTTCCCGTGGTCGGGACCCAGGCCCTCCAGCGCTTCCGGAACAGTAACAGGTGGGTGCCGCATGCTATATTGCGGTGGTCCCCAGCGGCGGGGCCCCCGCGATCAGACATCTTATCCCCTATCCTTTGGATAGGGGATAAGATGTCTAGGAGTGGAGTACCCCTTTAAGACCTAAACCGGCTTATCTCTTTATCCAAATGTTATCTGTCACTAGTATCTGTTACTGTAGCTATTTTCTTCTAACATTTTTTACTGAATTGTTGTTCAACTCAAGCACTTGTAATTCTATGTGTGATCTGAGAAAAGAAATCAATGTTTGTCATTCTTGTGAGTTCATGTGATCGTTTTAACACCTTTGTAGATGTCTCCAGGGTGTCTTTAAATTGTTTGTTTTCTATCAACTGAACTGATATGACGGGCAATCTTAGCTGACACATGTAACGGTAAGTCTGCCTTAGAATATGCACTTTGTCAATGTTTTTCTTTTCTTTTGAATCTTAAAGGGTTATTCCTGTGGAATTTTTTTTATAATCAACTGGTCACAGAAAACTCGTAATCTTTCCAGTACTTATCAGCTGCTGTATGCTCCAGATGAAGGTGTATTTCTTTCTGGAGTTCTTTCCAGTCTGACCACAGTGCTCTCTGCTGACACCTCTGTCCACATCAGGAATTGTACAATAGTACAATTGTACAATAGTACAAAAAAGCCCCATAGCAAACCTCTACTGCTCTGGACAGTTCCTGATACGGACAGAGGTGTCAGCAGAGAGCACTGTGGTCAGACAGAAAGGAAGTTCAAAAAGAAAACAACTTCCTCTGAAGCAGCAGCTAAGTATTGGAAGGATAAAGGTTTTTAGATAGAAGTAATTTACAAATCTAACTTTCTGGCATTGGTTGATTAACCCCTTAAGGACGCAGGGTTTTTCAGTTTTTGCACTTTTGTTTTTTTCTCCTTACCTTTTAAAAATCCTTTCATAACCCTTTCAATTTTCCATCTAAAAACCCATATTATGGCTTATTTTTTGCATCACCAATTCTACTTTGCAGTGACATTAGTCATTTTACCCAAAAATCCATGGAAAAACGGAAAAAAATCATTGTGCGACAAAATCGAAGAAAAAAACGTCAATTTGTAAGTTTTGGGGTCTTCCGTTTCTACGCAGTGCATTTTTCGGTAAAATTGACACCTCATCATTATTCTGTAGGTCCATACAGTTAAAATGATACCCTACTCATACAGGTTTAACTTTGTGGTACTTCTGGAAAAAATCATAACTACATGCAGGGAAATTTATACTTTTAAAAATGTCCTCATGTTTGTTTTGATCAGACTTTTTGATCACTTTTTATTCATTTTTTTATGGAATAAAAAGTGACCAAAAATACGCTTTTTTGGACTTTGGAATTTTTTTACGTGTACGCCATTGACCGTGCGGTTTAATTAACAATATATTTTTAAAGTTCGGACATTTAAGCATGCGGCAATACCACATATGTTTATTTTTATTTGCACTATTTTATTTTTTTAATGGGAAAAGGGGGTTGATTCAAACTTTTATTAGGGAAGGGGTTAAATTATCTTTATTAACACTTTTTTTAAAACTTTTTTTGCAGTGTTATAGGTCCCATAGGGGCCTATAACATCACATACACTGATCTCTTACACAGATCACTGGCGTGTATTAACACGCCTGTGAGCAGTGTTTTCGGCGCTTGACTGCTCCTGCCTGGATCTCAGGAATGGAGCAGTCATTTGTCGATCGGACACCAAGGAGGAAGGTAAGGGCCCTCCCGGTGTCCTGTAAGCTGTTCGGTACGCCGCAATTTCACCACGGCGGTCCCGAACAGCCCGACTGAGCAGCCAGGATACTTTCACTTTCGCTTCAGACACGGCGGTCAGCTTTGATCACCACGTCTGAAGGGTTAATACAGGGCATCACCGCGATCGGTGATGTCCTGTATTAGTCTCGGGTCCTGGCCGTTGATGGCCGCCGGGACCGACCCGATATGACGCGGCATATCGCCGGAGCTGGCGGAGGACGTAAATATACGTCCTTCGTCGTTAAGGAGTACCCCTTTAAGAGGTCAGAGGAGACTTAAACAATATTAGGTAGGTGGTTTTAATATTATGGCTGTTATGTGTGAGCAAAAAGAAATAGATAATAAGGAAATTATGTTTTTATTATATATTTCTATATTTTCATTCCTTTCAGCACTCCTCTATTTCAGTGAAAATATATAAAAAATGTATTCTAAGCAGATATTGTGCCAGGATAGCATTACTGCCCGAACTACTGTGACACCAACTTAACCATGCAGCCGTATAAAAATGCATCTAAAAGGAAATAGGTAGTTATAGGAATGAAGGTCAAGCAACTGCGCTTCATTAGAATCCAAGATCACAGTATGTGCTGACATAGGTCTCCACGGGCAAAGCAAGATCCAAGAGTTTGTGCATTATGTGCATAAATATACAATTACAAAAATGAAGAAAAATAAAAATAACAGACAATATCTTAACAGGTTTTAGGTTTAAGCTCATAAGAGATTAATTCATCTAAGAATCTGTCAGCTATGTGGCTAAAGCATAACTCACAATAACCTGTGTTTGGTGTCCTGCATTGTTTTTTTCTCTGGAGTTCCCCTGAATGGAGCCCAATACTGTGTGAACCCAGCATTACACCAAGCTAAATGTACATGTCAGATGTTCATAAGCTTCCATTTAGATATTTCATTAATGGGTGGGAATAAACAAAAATAGGAAACACTATTGCATTAAATAGGAATCTGTCAGCCACGATTTACACTGTTAGATAGCTGTTAAAGGGGTATTCCAGGAAAAAAAATGTTTTTATAAATCAACTGACTCCAGAAAGTTAAACAGATTTGTAAATTACTTCTATTAAAAAATCTTAATCCTTCCAATAGTTATTAGCTTCTGAAGTTGAGTTGCTGTTTTCTGTCTAACTGCTTTCTGATGACTCACGTCCCAGGAGCTGTCCAGCTCCTATGGGGATATTTTCCCATCATGCAAGGCATATTCTCCCATCATGCAAAGCTCCCGGGATGTGACATCATCATTGAGCAGTTAGACAGAATACTTCAGAAGCTAATAGCTATTGGAAGGATTAAGATTTTTTAATAGAAGTAATTTACAAATCTGTTTAACTTTCCGGAGCCAGTTGATATATAAAAAAAGGTTTTTGCCTGGAATACCCCTTTAAAGTGCATATTTCATGTACAAAACACACACTAAGCTGCCCCCACATTGCACCAGGGCTTCACCAGTCATACCGTACAGTCCATACCTTTGCTTTAAAGGGGTTATCCAGGGGAAAAAAAACGTTATATATATATATATATATATATATATATATATATATATATATTGCTCCAGAAAGTTAAACATATTTGTAAATTACTTCTATTAAAAAATCTTAATGCTTTCAGTACTTATGAGCTGCTGAAGTTGAGTTGTTCTTTTCTGTCTAAGTGCTCCCTGATGACACCTGTCTTGGGAACTGTCCAGAGTAGAAGCAAATCCCCATAGCAAACCTCTCCTACTCTGTGCAGTTCACGAGACATTGTCAGCAGAGAGCACTGTTGCCAGACAGAAAATAACAACTCAACTTCAGCAGCTGATAATTATTGGAAGGATTAAAATTGTTTTAATAGAGGTAATTTATAAATCTGTTTAGCTTTCCGGAACCAGTTGACATATAAAAAAAAAGTTTTTGCCTGGAATACCCCTTTAAAGTGCATATGTCATGTACAAAACATACACTAAGCTGCCCCCACATTGCACCAGGGCTTCACCAGTCATACCGTACAGTCCATACCTTTGCTTTAAAGGGGTTATCTAGGGGGGAAAAAAAAAACCTCTCCTCTGCATAGCAAACCTCTCCTACTCTGTGCAGTTCCTGAGACAAGCAGAGATGTCAGCAGAGAGCACTGTTGCCAGACAGAAAATAGCAACTCAACTTCAGCAGCTGATAATTATTGGAAGAATTAAAATTGTTTTAATAGAAGTAATTTATAAATCTGTTTAGCTTTCTGGAACCAGTTGCTATATAAAAAAATAATTAAAAAATTGCCTGGAATACCCCTTTAATTGTAGGGTGATCTATATCAATCTAAGCTTTTGTAAAGCATTCAGGAGAGGCAGACCCCAGGGTCCACTATACTTCTGGGGCTGTAATGCTGCACTCCGCTTATGCCATGCCTGCTGTACCTCTTGATTGGCACACTGGTATTGCCTGTTTGTAGCGGCCCAGTGTAGTTTCTCCATGCATGCACAGTAAATGTTCATTGCAGTGCACATGCAGTGAGTTTGAGATCAATTCAGAACCTCTCTGACTCTCTCCCTACCTCTAGTGACAGTTCTGGCTGAATTCAGGCAGGCAAACTCTGTGTGTCAATCAAGAGGAAGAGCGAGCTTGATGAAAGTGGAAAGAGGCATTGTGGCCTTGGAGCATAGCAGACCCAACTTTGCCTCTCTGACTCTCCTGGACTCCTTACAAATGTATTTTTTTTTTTTTATTGCTATAAAGCATCTTAAGGGTAAGGGTATAAATGGATTATACTTGTGCAGCCCTAGTGCAATGTGTGGGCAGCTTAGCAAGTGTTTTGCACTTTAAAGGGGTATTCCAGGAATTATTTTTATTTGACTATGCTACAGGGGCTGTAAAGTTAGTGTAGTTCATAATATAGTGTCTATACCTGTGTGTGACGTTTTTCTCACAATTCTTCTGTGATTTTCACCCCAATGTTTATTTTTTTTATTTTTATTTTTTATCAGCATACAAAATGACTGTTGTCTCAGATTTTTCCCAGCTTGCAATGAGGCTGAGACCTGACTCACTAGTCAGCTGATGACAGGGAGCCTGTCTGCTTCAGTGGGTGGAGGGATTGCTTGGTGGGAGAGAGATCAATCTGCAACAGCTGAAGGCACCCTGATTGAAAACCACAGGTCTTTTGATGGATGCAGCTCATTTATGTTTCAATGGGCTGATGTGTGGGAGGGAGAAAAATGGAATTGTGGGATTTGTAGTAAAAAAAGAACAGTCAAACAGGAAATACAAGTTCACAAAAAGCTAGCCACAGTGTTATGGTAATCTCACAACATAGCCATTTAGCCCCAAGACAAGCGCAGATCCTCCCTAAGCATGTCAATTACTGTCTGCCGTGTACATACTAAAATCCCCTTATGGTGGATAGCCCCTTTAAGGCAAGGAAACACATGTGTATGTGCTTTCATAACTTAGAAAAATGCATGATCCTCTGGTACCAAGTATCAATGTGGTATCCCCAAGAATCTTAAGTGTTCCCCATCCCTCTTGATTGATGGTCAGCTGGAAGCTGAGCCCTGTTTCTCAATCTCGCACCAGTTTGTATACACAGGAATGAGCTATGAATGTATAGCTTAAAGGGGTTATCCACCATAAGGTGATTTTAGTGCATACCTGCAAGACAGTAGTAATGGACATGCTTAGGAAGGATCTGCACTTGTCTTGGGGATAAATGGCTATGTGGTGAGATTACCATAATACTGTGGCTAGCTTTTTGTGAACTGGTATTTCCTGTTTGAGTTTTCTGTTTTGCCTACAAATCCCATAATTGCATTTTCCTCCCTCCCACACATCAGCCACCCCACCCATTTAAACATAAATTAGCTGCATCCATTCAAAAGATCTGTGGTTTTCAATCAGGGTGCCTACAGCTGTTGCATTAGTTGCAGATTGATCCCTATCCCACCAAGCGATCTCTCCACCCATTGAAGCAGACAGGCTCCCTGTCATCAGCTGACTAGTGAGTCAGGTCTCAGCCGCATTGCAACCTGGGAAAAATCTGAGACAACAGTCATTTTGTATGCTGGTAAAAATAAATATTGGGGTGAAAATCACATAAGAATTGTGAGAAAACCATCACACACAGGTACAGACACTATGTTATGAATAACACTAACTTTTCAGCTCCTGTAGCATAGTCAGATAATAAAAATTCCTGTTACACCCCTTTAAGTCCAAAAATCGCTTACTATTTTGCCCCTCTAGAGTCATTCTATGCACCCATAGATTCAATGGATCCTTATTCCAATTTGTTTAATGGCCTATGTTTGCCCATGTATATTACAGTAGAAAAAAATCAATAGAAATCTTATGTTTAAAAAAAAAACACACTTCTAACACAAGTAAAAACACATGCAAAATTAAAAAGGCCTTGAAAATACACGTATATTTTGAAATTTCAAAAGAAATCGATGTTAAAATACACATGTATTATTCAGCCTATTTATCCTGTAGTGTGGACACATCCTTGGAAAAAAGAAAGCAAATGAAAAGTGCCAAAGGATCAGTGGGTGGAACTGGATATAGTATGGAAAAGAAATATAGAGTTATTGTCAGCAATCCAAGGACCTGCGAAGATAACAGTTACCAAGCACATACAAATGGACATGATGACATTTCTCAAGAGGCAGCACTATTGTTATGCCGAGCGCTCCGGGTCCGTGCTCCTCCCCGGAGCGCTCGCAGCGTTCTCCTGTTCGCAGCGCCGCGGTCAAACCCGCTGACAGGGAGCGCTGCGATAATGTCCCTAGCCGGGATGCGATTCGCGATGCGGGATGCGCCCGCTCGCGGTGCGCATCCCGACCCGCTTACCAGACTCGTTCCCCGTCTGTGCTGTCCCGGCGCGCGCGGCCCCGCTCCCTAGGACGTGCGCGCCGGCTCTCTGCGATTTAAAGGGCCAGTGCGCCACTGATTGGCGCATGGTTTTAATTAGTGTGTTCACCTGTGCACTTCCCTATATTACCTCACTTCCCCTTCACTTCCTTGCCGGATCTTGTTGCCATTGTGCCAGTGAAAGCGTTTCCTTGTGTGTTCCTAGCCTGTGTTCCAGACCTCTTGCCGTTGTCCCTGACTACGATCCTTGCTGCCTGCCCTGGCCTTCTGCTACGTCCGACCTTGCTCTTGCCTAATCCCTTGTACCGCGCTTATCTCAGCAGTCAGAGAGGTTGAGCCGTTGCTACGGTGGATACGACCTGGTTGCTACCGCCGCTGCAAGACCATCCCACTTTGCGGCAGGCTCTGGTGAAAACCAGTAGCAACTTAGAATCGGTCCGCCGGCACGGTCCACGCCAATCCCTCTCTGACACAGAGGATCCACCTCCAGCCTGCCGAATCCTGACAACTATGTAAAAGATAATTATATAAAGTCTAGGATTTTTTTGTTTTCTTTGGTGTTTTCTCTATTAATTATTTTATTACAGAAATTGAAAATATAACAGAAAGACAGTACAAAATGGGGGAGATTTATCAAAACCTCTAAAGAGGCCTGTGGAAAATGAAAGAAGCAATCTGATTGGTTGCTATGGGCAACTGCACCACTCTTCCTCTGCACAGGTTTTGATAAATCTCCCCCTATATCACTGGACCTGCAGGTATAACTCTTGTGCTCTGGTCACTCCCACTAAACCGAATGCACAGGGTTATATGGGGAGATTCATCCAAACCTGTATAGAGAAAAAGTAGTTCAGTTACCTATAGCAACCGGTCAGATTGCTCGTTTTAGTTTTCATAGGCATTTACAATTTAAGAAACAATCTGATTGCTACAGTATAGGAAACCGCACACCTCTTCTACACAGGTTTTGAGAAGTCTCTTCCATAGTGTGAGTAAACCGGATGAAAATGTTGTATAACTTACCCGAATCGGTGCTGCTGTTTCAGAGATACAGGGTGTATTAGCCTCCATTGCTAATATGTAAATGTCATCCTTTGCGCAATAGAGGTCAGACAAGGAATACCCATCATCCCTGCCTCCATCCCCTCTGCCCCGATATGCCCCTCCACCTCGTGAGTATTCGTGGACCCCTTTGCCCATGTGAGTGCTCTGTGGGTGGGCATATTGGAGCAGAGGGGTTGGAAGCAGGAAAACTCTATATTCTGGGTCCTGTTTCCATTGAGCAAAGGACGACATTTACTCATTAGCAACAGAGGGTGATACACCCTGTATCTCTGGAAAGACAGTGCCAATCCAAGTAAGCTATACCTCATTTTATTCTGGTTTACCCACATTATAACCCTGTGTATTGTGTTTAGTGCGGGTGAACTGGCTATCAGTTTCCCTTTAACCCCTTAAGGACCAGGACCATTTTGGCCTTAAGAACCAGACCAATTTTATTTTTGCATTTTCGTTTTTTTCCTCCTCACCTTCTAGAAATCATAACTTTTTTATATTTCCATCCACAGACCCATATGAGGGTTTATTTTTTTGTGTCACCAATTGTACTTTGTAATTACATCACTTATTTTACCATAAAATGTACAACGCAACCAAACAAATATTATTTATGTGGGAAAATTGAAAAGAAAACCGCAATTTAGCAAATTTTTTGAAGGTTTGGTTTTCACGCTGTACACTTTCCGGTAAAAATGACGTTTTCTTTATTCTGTGGATCATTAGGATTAAAATTATACCCATGATTATATGCTTTTCTATAATTGTACCGCTTAAAAATAATCTCAAACCATTGTAACAAAATTAGTATGTTTGTAATTGCCCTATTTTGACCACCTATAACTTTCTCATTTTCCGTATATGGGGCGGTATGAGGGCTAATAAAATGTGGCAAAAAATGGGAAATAATGACGCTTTACTTTTTTATTGGGGAGGGGATTTTTTTTTACTTTTTTATTTTCCAGGGAAGGAAGTTGTTGTCACGATGCCGGCTGGCAGGTGGTGGATCCTCTGTGCCAGAGAGGGATTGGCGTGGACCGTGCTAGAGGATCGGTTCTAAGTCACTACTGGTTTTCACCAGAGCCCGCCGCAAAGCGGGATGGTCTTGCTGCGGCGGTAGTGACCAGGTCGTATCCCCTAGCAACGGCTCAACCTCTCTGGCTGCTGAAGATAGGCGCGGTACAAGGGAGTAGACAGAAGCAAGGTCGGACGTAGCAGAAGGTCGGGGCAGGCAGCAAGGATCGTAGTCAGGGGCAACGGCAGAAGGTCTGGAATCACAGGCAAGGAACACACAAGGAACGCTTTCACTGGCACTAGGGCAACAAGATCCGGCGAGGGAGTGAAGGGGAAGTGAGGTGATATAGGGAAGTGCACAGGTGTAAACACTAATTGGAACCACTGCACCAATCAGCGGTGCAGTGGCCCTTTAAATCGCAAAGACCCGGCGCGCGCGCGCCCTAGGGAGCGGGGCCGCGCGCGCCGGGACAGAACTGACGGGGAGCGAGTCAGGTACGGGAGCCGGGGTGCGCATCGCGAGCGGGCGCTACCCGCATCGCGAATCGCATCCCGGCCGGAGGTGGTAACGCAGCGCCCCGGGTCCGTGGAACCGACCGGGGCGCTGCAGTGAGGGAAGTGTAGCGAGCGCTCCGGGGAGGAGCGGGGACCCGGAGCGCTCGGCGTAACAGTACCCCCCCCCTTGGGTCTCCCCCTCTTCTTGGGGCCTGAGAACCTGAGGATCAGACTTTTGTCCAGGATATTGTCCTCAGGTTCCCAGGACCTCTCTTCTGGACCACAACCCTCCCAATCCACTAAAAAAAAAGTTTTTCCTCTGACCTTTTTAGAGGCTAAGATTTCTTTAACAGAGAAGATGTCCGAGGAGCCGGAAACAGGAGTGGGAGGAACAGATTTAGGAGAAAAACGGTTGAGGATGAGAGGTTTAAGAAGAGAGACGTGAAAGGCATTAGGGATACGAAGAGAAGGAGGAAGAAGAAGTTTGTAAGAGACAGGATTAATTTGACACAAAACTTTAAAAGGACCAAGATAGCGTGGTCCCAACTTATAGCTCGGGACACGGAAACGGACATATTTAGCGGAGAGCCATACCTTGTCTCCAGGGGAAAAAATGGGAGGAGCTCTTCTTTTCTTATCTGCGAATCTCTTCATGCGAGAAGAAGCCTGTAAGAGAGAATTTTGGGTCTCTTTCCATATGGTGGAAAGATCACGAGAAATTTCATCCACAGCGGGCAGGCCAGAGGGCAAGGGGGTAGGGAGGGGGGGAAGAGGGTGACGGCCGTACACCACGAAAAACGGAGATTTGGAGGAAGATTCAGAGATTCTGAAATTATACGAGAATTCGGCCCAAGGTAGAAGATCTGCCCAGTCATCCTGGCGGGAGGAAACAAAATGTCGTAAATAGTCACCCAAGATCTGGTTAATTCTCTCTACTTGTCCATTGGATTGAGGATGGTATGCAGAAGAAAAATTTAATTTAATCTTGAGTTGTTTACAGAGAGCCCTCCAGAATTTAGACACAAATTGGACGCCTCTATCCGAGACGATCTGTGTAGGCAACCCGTGAAGACGAAAAATGTGTACAAAAAATTGTTTAGCCAACTGAGGCGCTGAAGGAAGACCAGGAAGAGGGATGAAATGTGCCATTTTGGAGAATCGATCAACGACCACCCAAATAACAGTGTTGCCATGGGATGGGGGTAAGTCAGTAATAAAATCCATACCAATCAGAGACCAAGGTTGTTCGGGGACAGGTAGAGGATGAAGAAAACCAGCGGGCTTCTGGCGAGGAGTCTTATCCCGGGCACAGATAGTGCAGGCTCGCACAAAGTCCACCACATCAGTCTCTAGAGTCGGCCACCAATAGAAGCGAGAGATGAGTTGCACAGATTTCTTAATGCCCGCATGACCTGCGAGATGGGAGGAGTGACCCCATTTGAGGATCCCAAGGCGTTGGCGTGGAGAAACAAAGGTCTTTCCTGGAGGAGTTTGCCTGATGGAGGCTGGAGAAGAGGAAATCAGGCAGTCAGGAGGAATGATGTGTTGAGGAGAGAGTTCAATTTCAGAGGCATCTGAGGAACGAGAGAGAGCATCGGCCCTAATGTTCTTATCAGCAGGTCGAAAGTGAATTTCAAAATTAAATCGGGCAAAGAACAGAGACCACCTGGCCTGACGAGGATTCAGCCGTTGGGCAGACTGGAGGTAGGAGAGGTTCTTGTGATCGGTGTAAATAATAACTGGAAATCTTGATCCCTCCAGCAGATGCCTCCATTCCTCAAGTGCTAATTTAATGGCTAGAAGCTCTCGATCCCCGATGGAGTAGTTCCTCTCCGCCGGAGAGAAGGTCCTGGAAAAAAAACCACAAGTAACAGCATGCCCGGAAGAGTTTTTTTGTAGAAGGACAGCTCCAGCTCCCACTGAGGAGGCATCAACCTCCAATAGGAAGGGTTTAGATGGGTCAGGTCTGGAGAGCACGGGAGCCGAAGAAAAGGCAGACTTGAGTCGTTTAAAGGCGTCTTCCGCTTGAGGAGGCCAAGACTTGGGATCGGCATTTTTTTTTTGTTAAAGCCACAATAGGAGCCACAATGGTAGAAAAATGTGGAATAAATTGCCTGTAATAATTGGCGAACCCCAAAAAACGTTGGATGGCACGGAGTCCGGAGGGGCGTGGCCAATCTAAGACGGCAGAGAGTTTATCTGGGTCCATTTGTAGTCCCTGGCCAGAGACCAAGTATCCTAGAAAAGGAAGAGATTGGCATTCAAACAGACATTTCTCTATTTTGGCATAGAGTTGATTATCACGAAGTCTCTGAAGAACCATACGGACATGCTGGCGGTGTTCTTCAAGATTGGCAGAAAAAATCAGGATATCGTCCAGATATACAACAACACAGGAGTATAGGAGATCACGAAAAATTTCATTAACAAAGTCTTGGAAGACGGCAGGGGCGTTGCATAGACCAAAGGGCATGACCAGATACTCAAAGTGTCCATCTCTGGTGTTGAATGCCGTTTTCCATTCATCCCCCTCTCTGATGCGGATGAGATTATAAGCACCTCTTAGGTCCAGTTTGGTAAAAATATGGGCACCTTGGAGACGATCAAAGAGTTCAGAGATGAGGGGTAGGGGGTAGCGGTTCTTAACCGTGATTTTATTAAGACCGCGGTAGTCAATGCAAGGACGTAGAGAGCCATCTTTTTTGGACACAAAGAAAAATCCGGCTCCGGCAGGAGAGGAGGATTTACGGATAAAGCCCTTTTTTAAATTTTCTTGGACGTATTCAGACATGGCAAGAGTCTCTGGGACGGACAGAGGATAGATTCTGCCCCGGGGTGGAGTAGTGCCCGGGAGGAGGTCAATGGGACAATCATAAGGCCTGTGAGGAGGTAGAGTCTCAGCTTGTTTTTTGCAAAAAACGTCCGCAAAGTCCATATAGGCCTTAGGGAGACCGGTTACATGAGGAAGCACAGGGACACGGCATACTCGCCAACGGAAGAATTACCCTGGACCAGGTTCAACAGGGCAGTCTCAGCAGAAGAGGCTCGGGCAGGTTCCTCAAAGACACTTCGAATTTCCGAGAAGAAGGAGTGTACAGAGGCAGTGACGGGGTCATTGCGGTCCCAGAGCGGTGTGGCCCAAGCCAGGGCTTTTCCAGACAGCAGGCTGACTACGAAAGCCACCTTAGACCTTTCAGTGGGGAACTGGTCCGACATCATCTCCAAGTGTAATGAACATTGGGAAAGAAAGCCACGGCAAAACTTAGAGTCCCCATCAAATTTATCCGGCAAGGATAGTCGTATTCCAGAAGCGGCCACTCGCTGCGGAGGAGGTACAGGAGCTGGCGGAGGAGATGATTGCTGGAGCTGTGGTAGTAACTGTTGTAGCATAACAGTCAGTTGAGACAGCTGTTGGCCTTGTTGCGCAATCTGTTGTGACTGCTGGGCGACCACCGTGGTGAGGTCAGCGACAACTGGCAGAGGAACTTCAGCGGGATCCATGGCCGGATCTACTGTCACGATGCCGGCTGGCAGGTGGTGGATCCTCTGTGCCAGAGAGGGATTGGCGTGGACCGTGCTAGAGGATCGGTTCTAAGTCACTACTGGTTTTCACCAGAGCCCGCCGCAAAGCGGGATGGTCTTGCTGCGGCGGTAGTGACCAGGTCGTATCCCCTAGCAACGGCTCAACCTCTCTGGCTGCTGAAGATAGGCGCGGTACAAGGGAGTAGACAGAAGCAAGGTCGGACGTAGCAGAAGGTCGGGGCAGGCAGCAAGGATCGTAGTCAGGGGCAACGGCAGAAGGTCTGGAATCACAGGCAAGGAACACACAAGGAACGCTTTCACTGGCACTAGGGCAACAAGATCCGGCGAGGGAGTGAAGGGGAAGTGAGGTGATATAGGGAAGTGCACAGGTGTAAACACTAATTGGAACCACTGCACCAATCAGCGGTGCAGTGGCCCTTTAAATCGCAAAGACCCGGCGCGCGCGCGCCCTAGGGAGCGGGGCCGCGCGCGCCGGGACAGAACTGACGGGGAGCGAGTCAGGTACGGGAGCCGGGGTGCGCATCGCGAGCGGGCGCTACCCGCATCGCGAATCGCATCCCGGCCGGAGGTGGTAACGCAGCGCCCCGGGTCCGTGGAACCGACCGGGGCGCTGCAGTGAGGGAAGTGTAGCGAGCGCTCCGGGGAGGAGCGGGGACCCGGAGCGCTCGGCGTAACAGTTGTGAGTCGACCGAATGCTGCCGTAATTGCCCACTGGCCCCTGTTTTGCTTATCAAGCACAGGTAGGATTAGCGTAGGTCTCGCACCATCTTGAGAAACCTTGGCGTTGGTGTGCGGGCTCTGGTGTGTCCTTCATATAAGGATACACTGGCAAATGTCTCAATTTTAACATCAGTGTTGAGGGATAGCCAATGTCATTGTATACATCTACCACAGTAGTGCACCCATATTCCTGTATTGTATTCTAATTGTTACACATCCACACCGTTTATCTGGTGTTGGATTCTATTGTGGCACTTGTAGTTCGCTGCAGGCATCCTCCATTGTATGCATTTTTATGCTGGGGATCGCCCTTAGCAACGGACTACAAGGGCAGGATCTGCTCCCCCAGTATAAATGCACAACCGCATTTGGGGTTGAGGACCTCCAGCCATTTGAGACCACGTTTTTTGTTGTTTGTTTAAATGTATAGGACATAGCACTGATCAGTA
This sequence comes from Hyla sarda, assembly GCF_029499605.1. NCBI lineage: Eukaryota > Metazoa > Chordata > Amphibia > Anura > Hylidae > Hyla > Hyla sarda. The sequence continues at coordinate 39,131,443 of NC_079194.1, forward strand.
TTATCGGTGATCTTCTCCTCTGGTCTGCTCGATCTCAGACCAGAGCAGAAGACCCCAGGACTCAGCCGGAGCCAGGTGAGGGGACCTCCGGCTGCCATGCTGGATGATCGGATCACCTCGGCAGCGCTGCGGGCGATCCGATTATCCATTCAAAGTACCGCACTGCCGCAGATGCCGTGATCTGTATTGATCACGGCATCTGAGGGGTTAATGGCGGACATCCGCGCGATCTCGGGGCTTATAGATGGCCGCTCACCTTGAGATCTATGCAAAAAAGCATATCACCCACGATATAATCTGGGTACTGTAGTGCGAGTTGCTGCTATGCCGATGGGTTGCAGGAGAAAACAAGTCATCCTGGGAGTCAATATTAGAAGTATATCAGGAAAAAACCCTCAGGTATGGCACTGCAGACTCTTGTAGACAGATGAGGCGGATGCCAAAGGTAATAGGAAAGTCCTCAGCAGAACATTTTATAAAAAAAAAACAATAAAATGGACAAGATTACGCATTTCGGGAGGATCCCTCCCTTCCTCAGATCAGGATAAGGACAGTACAACAATACAAGGTTTATATAACCCAATAATGGGTGCCAAAAACACATGGGAGGAGTAACAATCCAAACTTGAAAATCAAAGTACAGGAACAGAAACTGCAGGAACAGCTTTCGGCCCACTGCGGTTCTCCAGCAGTTGCTAGTCATGGTCCAACACATAACCTGACCTTATATTACCACAATTTGTAATTGTATTGCTTCCTAATGTATATTCATACTGTATATTATATGTAAGTGCTGTTTCTGTTCCTGTACTTTGATTTTCAAGTTTGGATTGTTACTCCTCCCATGTGTTTTTGATGCCCATTATTGGGCTATATAAACCTGCTATTGTACTTTCCTATTACCTTTGGCATCCGCCTCATCTGTCTACAAGAGTCTGCAGCACCATACCTGATGGGTTTTTCCTGCTCTACTTCTAATATAAACTTATAAACCTAAGTTGAGTTGATCCAGAGGAAGGCAAAAAACTCTCATACTCGACTCATAAAATTCCTTCCCGACTCCAAATATGGCATCAGAATATATCCCTGGATCAACATTCTGTCCCAATAGATCTAGAATCCATAACCTGTAATGTTGTTATTCTCCAAAAATGCATCCAGACCCCTTTTAAATTCTTTTACAGAGTTCCTCATGACCACCTCCTCAGGCAGAAAATTACAAAGTCTCACTGCTCTTACAGTAAAGAACCCTAGTCTGTGCTAGTGTAGAAACCTTTCCTCAAGACGTAAAGGATGCCCCCTGGTTATAGATACAGTCCTGGGTATAAATAGATCATGGGAGAGATCACTGTACGGCCCCCTGATATATTTATACATAGTTATTAGGTCTCCCCTAAGCCTTCTTTTTTCTAAACTAAATAACCCTAATTCTGATAATCTTTCTGGGTACTGTAGTCCTCCCATTCCCCGTATTACCTTGGTTGCCAGTCTTTGAACCCTTTCCAGCTCCAATATATCTTTCTTGTACACTGGTGCCCAGTACTGTACACAGTATTCTATGTGTGGTCTGACCAGTGCTGTACACAGTATTCCATGTGTGGTCTGACTAGTGATTTGTACAGCGGTAGAATTATTTCCTTGTCGTGGTCATCTATGCCCCTATTGATGCACCCCATGATTTTATTTGCCTTGGCAGCAGCTGCCCGACACTGGTCACTACAGCTAAATTTACTGTTAACTAAGACCTCTGAGTCCTTTTCCACGTCAGTCGTACCAAGTGTTCTCCCATTTAATACATAATCCCAGCCCGGATTTTTCTTCCCCATGTGCATTACCTTACATTTATTAGTGTTGAACCTCCTTTGCCACTTCCCAGGCTAAACCTCCAACCTATCCAGATCCATTTGTAACATTGCACAGTCCTCTATAGTGTTTACTGCTTTACAGAGTTTAGTATCATCTGCAAAGATTGCTACTTTACTATTCAACCCCTCTACAAGGTCATTAATGAATATATTAAATAGGACAGGACCCAAGACTGACCCCTGTGGTACCCCACTAGTAACAGTCACCCAATCAGAATAAGTACCATTAATAACCACCCACTGTTTCCTATCATTGAGCCAGTTACTTACCCACTTGCCCACATTCTCCCCCAGCACAATCCTTCTCATTTTATGCACCAACCTTTTATGTGGAACCGTATCAAATGCTTTGGAAAAATCCAGATATACGACATCCAGCGATTCCACCTTGTCCAGTCTGGAGCTCACCTTCTCATAAAAGCTGATCAGGTTAGTTTGACAGGACCGATCCCTCATAAAGCCATGCTGATATGGGGTCATGCATTTATTTTTATCAATATATTCCAAAATAGCATCTCTTAGAAAACAATTTACATACAATGGAGGTTAAACAAACAGCCTATAGTTCCGGGGTCACCTTTTGAACCCTTTTTAAATATCGGCACCATATTTGCCATGTGCCAGTCCTGGGGAACTCTTATTATAGAGTCCCTGAATATTAAAAATAGGGGTCTGTCTACTACATTACTTAATTCCTTTAGAACACGGGGGTGAATGCCATCTGTACCTGGTGATTTGTCTATTTTGATTTTTTGTAGGCGGCACTGTACTTCTTCCTGGGTTAGACAGGTGACCTGTACTGGGGAGTTTACCTTATCTCACTGTATTTCACCTGGCATTTCATTTTCCTTGGTGAATATAGTGGAGAAGAATTTGCATAATATATTAGTTTTTTTTTCCTGATCCCCATTTATAATTTCTTCTTTATAGTTTTTTTATAGGGCCTACACTTTCATTTTTAACCATTTTGCTATTTATATAGTTAAATAAAATGTTTGGGTTAGTTTTATTCTCTTTGGTAATGAGTCTTTCTGTCTCTACTTTTGAAGCTTTTATCTGTTTTTTACATATTTTACATTTTTCTCTATAGCTTTTGAATGCTTCTTCACTGCAGTCTCGTTTTAGTATTTTAAATGCTTTATTTTTGTCATTTATTGCGCCCTTAACATTTTTAGTCATCCATATTAGTTTTCTTTTATTTCTGACCCTTTTATTCTAATAACGTACATACATCTTACAGTTAGAATTTTATATATTTTTACAGGTCTCCCATTTAGTATCAGTATTCTTGTTTTTGAGGACATTATCCCATTTTATATTGTTAAGGGCTTCTCTGAGTTGATCAAATGTTGCCTTCCTAAAGTTCATTGTTTTTGTGGCCCCTCGCGAGGTTCCCTTATTGATGAACAAGCTATAATGTATTATATTATGATCACTGTTTCCTAGGTGTCCTTCTACTTGCACATTAGTTACTCTGTTAGGTCTGTTGGTTAATATTAAGTCCAGTAGGGCGCCCCCTCTGGTCGGGCCCTGCACCATTTGGGATGGATAATTGTCTTTAGCTATAGTCAGAAACTTTTTCCTTTATGAGATTCACAGGTTTCAGTCTTCCAGTTTACATGAAGATAGTTAAAGTCCCCCATTATTACATAGTAACATAGTTAATAAGGTTTAAAATAGACCAGAGTCCATCAAGTTAAAACTATATCCCTAATGAGTCCCTAATGAGTTGATCCAGAGGAAGGCAAAAAAAACTCATACTAGAGGTAAAAATTCCTTTCCAACTCCAAATATGGCAGTCAGAATAAATCCCTGGATCAACGTTCTGTCCCTATAAATCTAGTATACATAACCAGCAATGTTATTACTCTCCAAAAATGCATCCAGACCCCTTTTGAATTATTTTACAGAGTTCCCCATGACCACCTCTTCTGGCAGAGAATTCCATAGTCTCACTGCTCTAACAGTAAAGAACCCCCGTCTGTGGTGGTGTAGAAACCTACTTTCCTCTAAACGTAGAGGATGCCCCCTTGTTGTAGATACAGTCCTGGGTATAAATAGATCATGGGAGAGATCTCTGTACTGTCCCCTGATATATTTATACATAGTTATTTGGTCGCCTCTAAGCCTTCTTTTTTCTAAACGAAATAACCCTAAATCTGATAATCTTTCTGGGTACTGTAGTCCTCCCATTCCCCGTTTTACCCTGGTTGCCTGTCTTTGAACCCTCTCCAGCTTATATCTTTCTTGTACGCTGGTGCCCAGTACTGTACACAGTATTATATGTGTGGTCTAACTAGTTATTAGTACAGTGGTAGAATTATTTCATTGTTGTGGGCATCTATGCCCCTATGGATGCACCCCATGATTTTATTTGCCTTGGCAGCAGTTTCCCGACACTGATCACTACAGCAGCTAAATTTACTATTAACTAAGACTTCTATATCCTTTTCCATGTCAGTCTTCCCAAGTGTTCTCCCATTTAATACATACTCCCAGCCCGGATTATTCTTCCACATGTGCAAAACCTTACATTTATCAGTGTTGAACCTCATCTGCCACTTCTCAGCCCAAACCTCCAACCTATCCTGATCCATTTGTAACAGTGAACTGTCCTCTATTGTGTTTACCATTTTAAAAGTTTAGTTTCATCTGCAAAGATTTCTACTCATTCTGATTCGCTGCCTTGTTTATTTTCCTCAGTAATTGATCTTCTGCCTCTTCCATTATGTTTGGTGGTTTATAGCAAAGCCCTATCAGAATTTTTTTTTTATCTCCATATATTTCTACCCATAATGACTGGCCTTCAGACTTGATTTCACATAATGGCAAACTCCTCCCCCTTTACATTTTGTCCGATCCTTCCTGAATAGACTATAACCCTGTATGTTGACCGCCCAGTCACAGCTATCGTCCAACCAAGTCTCTGTTATACCCACTATGTCATAATTTTCCTCAGATTTCAACCACTCCAGTTCCTCTGTTTTATTGGACAGACTTCTGGCATTAGTCAACATGCAATTTAAAGGTGTATGTTTTTTCTTCCTATGAAGCCTATCCCTATTAACTATTCTTACCCCTCCATCCGCTCCACCCCCAAGTACATTAATTAGTCCCCTCTCTATCTACAGTCCCTGGTTTAAACACTCCTCCACCCTTCTAGCTATCTTCTCCCCAAGCACAGCTGCACCCCTCCCCATGTTCCCTATGGTAGAGACGGTATCCGACAGCGAAGTCGGCCCAGTTCTCCATGAACCCAAACCCTTCCTTCCTACACCAGCTTCTGAGCCACTTGTTTACCTCCCTAATCTCCTGCTGCCTCTCTGGTGTGGCTCCTGGTGCAGGTAACATTTTAGAAAATATTACCTTGGAGGTCCTTGCCTTTAACCCCTTAAGGACCAGGCCAATTTTCACTGTGGGACCAGAGCGTTTTTTGCACATCTGACCACTGTCACTTTAAGCATTAATAACTCTGGAATGCTTTTACCTATCATTCTGATTCCGAGATTGTTTTTTCGTGACATATTCTACATTATGTTATTGGTAACATTTTGTCGATACTTGCATCGTTTCTTGGTGAAAAATTCCAAAATTTGATGAAAAAATTTAAAATCTTGCATTTTTCTAACTTTGAAGCTATCTGCTTGTAAGAAAAATAAACATTCTAAATAAATAATATTTTGATTCACATATACAATATGTCTACTTTATGTTTGCATCATAAAGTTGACATGTTTTTACTTTTGGACGACATCAGAGGGCTTCAAAGTTCAGCATCAATTTTCCAATTTTTCACCAAATTTTCAAAATCAGAATTTTTTATGGACCAGTTCAGGTTTGAAGTGGATTTGAAGGGCCTTCATATTAGAAATACCCCACAAATGACCCCATTATAAAAAACAGAAACCCTCAAAGTATTCAAAATGACATTCAGTAAGTGTGTTAACCCTTTAGGTGTTTCACAGGAATAGCAGCAAAGTGAAGGAGAAAATTCAAAATCTTCCTTTTTTACACTCGCATGTTCTTGTAGACCCAGTTTTTGAATTTTTACAAGACGTATAAGGAAAAAAATCCTCTCAAAATTTGTAACCCAAATTCTCTAGAGTAAGAAAATACCTCATATGTGTATGTCAAGTGGTCGGCGGGCACTGAAGAGGGCTCAGAAGGGAGGGAGCGACAATGGGATTTTGGAGAGTGAGTTTTTCTGAAATGGTTTTTGGGGGGCATGTCACATTTAGGAAGCACCCCTATGGTGCCAGAACAGCAAAAAAAAAAAAAAAAACACATGGCAAACTATTTTGGAAACTACACCCCTCAAGGAATGTAACGAGGGGTACAGGGAGCCTTAACACCTCACAGGTATTTCACGACTTTTTGTTAAAGTCGGATGTGTAAATGAAAAAATTTTTTTTCACAAAAATGCATTTTTTCCCCCAAATTTTACATTTTTACAAGGGGTAATAGGAGAAAATTACCCCCAAAATTTGTAACCCCATTTGTTTTGAGTATGGAAATACCCCATGTGTCGACATCAAGTGCTCTGCTGGCACACTACAATGCTCAGAAGAGAAGGAGCGCCATTAAGCTTTTGAAAAGGGAATTTGTTTGGAATGGAAGTCAGGGGCCATGTGCATTTACAAAGCCCCCCCCCTTGGTGCCAGAACAGACCCCCAAAATTTGTAACGCAATTTCTCCTGAGTACGGAAATACCCCATATGTGGGCGTAAAATGCTCGGCGGGGGCACAACATGGCTCAGGAGTGAGAGCGCACTATGTACATTTGAGGCCTAAATTGGTGACTTGCACAGGGGTGGCTGATTTTACGACGGTTCTGACATAAACGCAAAAAAATAAATACCCACATGCGACCCAATTTTGGAAACTACACCCCTCACATAGTTTAATAAGGGGTGCAGTGAGCATTTACACCCCACTGGCGTTTGACAGATCTTTGGAACAGTGGGCTGTGCAAATGAAAAATTACAATTTTCATTTTCACGGACCACTGTTCCAAAAATCGGTCAGACCCCTGTGGGGCGTAAATGCTCACTGTACCCCTTATTACATTACGTGAGGGGTGTAGTTTTTTTTTTACACTAACAGGCTGGTGTAGACCTCAACTTTTCTTTTTCATAAGGGGTAAAAGGAGAAAAAGCCCCCCAAAATTTGTAGTGCAATTTCTCCCGAGTACGGAAATACCCCATATGTGGCACTAAACTGTTTCCTTGAAATACGACAGGGCTCTGAAGTGAGAGAGCGCCATGCGCATTTGAGGACTAAATTAGGGATTGCATTGGGGTGGACATAGGGGTATTCTAGGCCAGTGATTCCCAAACAGGGTGCCTCCAGCTGTTGCTAAACTCCCAGCATGCCTGGACAGTCAGTGGCTGTCCGGAAATGCTGGGAGTTGTTGTTTTGCAACAGCTGGAGGCTCCGTTTTGGAAACACTGCCGTACAATACATTTTTCAGTTTTATTGGGGGGGGGGGGGGGACAGTGTAAGGGGGTGTATATGTAGTGTTTTACCCTTTATTTTGTGTTAGTGTAGTGTAGTGTAGTGTTTTTAGGGTGCTTTCACACTCGCGGCAGTTAACAGTGAGCTTACCGCTAGGAGTATGCGCTGCGGCGAAAAATTTGCTGCAGCCCATACTTGAAGCAGGAAACTTACTGTAAACCTGCCTGCGTGAATGTGCTCTGTACATTCACATGGGGGGGGGGGGGGCAAACCTCCAGTTGTTTCAAAACTACATCTCCCAGCATGCCTTTCGGCGATCAGTACATGCTGGGAGTTGTAGGTTTGCAACAGCTGGAGGCACAATGGTTGGAAAACCTTCAGTTAGGTTCTGTTACCTAACTCAGTATTTACCAACCAGTGTGCCTCCAGCTGTTGCAAACCTACAACTCCCAGCATGTACTGATCGCCGAAAGGCATGCTGGGAGATGTAGTTATGCAACAGCTGGAGGTACACAACTACAACTCCCAGCATGCCGAGACAGCTGTATGCTGTTAGGGCATGCAGGGATTTGCAGTTTTGCAACATCTGGAGGGCTACAATTTAGAGATCTCCAAACTGTTGACCTCCAGCTGTTGCAAAACTACAAATCCCAGCATGCCCTGACAGCAAACTGCTGTTTGGGCATGCTGGGAGTTGCAGTTTTGCAACATCTGGAGGGCCACAGTTAGAGATCACTGCCAGTGATCTCCAAACTGGGGCTATCCAGCTGTTACAAAACTACAAATCCCTGCATGCCCTAACAGCTGTCTGGGCATGCTGGGAGTTGTAGTTTTGCAACATCTGGAGGGTTACAGTTTAAAGACCACTGTATAGTGGTCTCAAACTGTACCCTCCAGATGTTGCTAGGCAACTTACTGGCTTCCGTCGGATCCAGGGAGCCTGACGCACAACATCGCCGGACTCCGATCTCCTCCACCGATGGTCGCCCGCAGCCTCATCCGCGGGGTAAGTGGACGTCGGTGCCGGTCCTCTGTCGTTTCCCCGTTCTGCCCCGCCTATTGTGGGTGGGCAGAACGGGGAAACCGAAAGTAAAGCCCCCCGCCCCCGATCTGCTATTGGTGGTCGTGTCTAGACCACCAATAGCAGGGATAGGAGGGATAGCACCCCTGCCACCTCACTCCTATGCCTTGAGGGGGATCGTGGGTGTCTTGGACATCCGCGATCCCCATTATATTCCGGGTCACCATAGACCCGTATGACCCGGAATAGCCGCAAATCGCAAGTGTGAATTCATCGCCGACATGGGGGGGTCTGTTGACCCCCCTGGGCATTTGCGCGAGTTGCCTGCTGATAGATATCAGCAGTCACCACTGTCCGATCCCCGCCCGGTGCGCGGCAGGGACCGGAATTCCCATCGGCGTACAGGTACGCCCTTGGTCCTTAAGTACTAGGGAGCAAAGGTGTACCTGTACGCCCTTGGTCCTTAAGGGGTTAAAGACATTCCACCTACCTCTTACTTTGTCATTGGTGACAATATGTACCACGACTGCTGGGTCCTCCCCAGCCCCACGCAGCAACCTGTCAACCTGATCCATGATGTGCTGAACTTGAGCACCAGGAAGACAACACTGCTCGGCGATCCCGGTCTTTTTGACATATCGCCCTGTTTGTCCCACTAATAATTGAGCCCCCCACTACCAGTACCTGTCTGGCCTGCCCTGCACTCCTCCCTACCTCCTTACTGGAGCAGACACCCCCCTGGCCATCAGAGGCAGAATCCTGCTGCAGTACTGCTAGCTCTGAAATGGCATCCCCCTCATCTGCCATCCGGCAAACTTGTTGGGGTGTGCCAGATCAGGACTAGCCTCCCTGACACTTTTCCCTCTACCCCGTTTTCTAACTTTGATCCAGCTAGCTGCCTTACTGTCCTGCACCTCCGTCCCACTACCCCCCCCCCCTACCTCTACCCTAGAGAGTTCTTGCTCAGTGAGCAGAAGACTCCTCTCCTCGTTGTCAATGTGTCTCAGTGTTGCCAGTTGCTCCTCTAGATACAGGATCTGGGCTTCATAATGAACAACTCGCACACATCTCACACGACTCACTGGAAACAATCACTAGCTCAGACAATCGCTTAGTATACTTTCTTATCAGACACCACCTCTCTCTTCTACTGCCTTTAAGTGAATACAAAGTGTGACACATTGATCCACACCTACTACATGGACGAGGCTGTCTATGTTCCCCTGAGCAAGGTAAAACATGTATTGCAGTCTTCCAAAAAATAGCATTATCTGTGCTAACTGTGGGGCAAGGGTTTTCCAGCAAATAACACAAAAACCTACAATACTAGTAGGAGACCAATGCGAGTATAATAATCCCTAGGGATCTACCAAGATGATAAAAATAACCCTTCCCGTACATGGCAAGTCATCAAAAGGTTTTATCTTAAAGGGAAACTGTCAGCAGTTTTGAGATAGCAATCTATGAATAGTGTTGCTCGCGAATATTCGCAATTCGAATATTATTCGTGAATATCGCATATTCGCGAATTCGCGAATTTCGCGAATATAGCGCTATATATTCGTAATTACGAATATTCGTATTTTTTTTTTTTTCTTCACAGTACACATCACAGTGATCACCCCTCTCTGCTTCCAGCTTGTGTGGTGTAAAGAAGGCTGTAATACTACTGTGTGAGACTGGCGTGCGAATATTCGCATATACGGAAATTAGCATATGCTAATTTTCGCATATGCGAATTTCCACATATGCAAATTTTCGCATGCGCGTATTTTCGCAAACACGAAAATAAAACGAGGATATAACGAATATGCGAATATTCGCGAATATATGACGAATATTCGTCCATATATTCGCGAATATTCGCGAATTCGAATATGGCCTATGCCGCTCAACACTATCTATGAACAGCCCATAATAGGCACTGGGACGAGAAGAGCATACATATTTCTGCTCCCCACTATGCACTTTGCATGATCAAGAAAATGTATTTTTTATTGTCCCAGTCCATAGCTTCTAAAGAGTCAGAGAGGTGGAATCTTCCCCTGAGCTCGCAATGATGACAACCTCCCCAGCCATGCCCCTCACCAATGATTAACACCTGTAGCAACCAGTCAGAAAATACCTAGAGCTGTCAGTCATTGGTGATGTGGCTTGAATATCTGTATTGGGTAAGTGGAAAGTATTTCTAAGAGGGACTTATGATCAGGTCCTTGGGTAACTGTTATAATGGTAAGAAATACACAGAATAATAGTGCACTAAGAGCCTCCACTTTTTGACCGAGTGCTGCTGCAACCTTCTATTGGTATACTTTGTATTTGCACAGCGCCATGCACCTGTGTATTAGGTAGTTGTGCTGAATATTTTTCTGAGTGTTTCTTGCAATACAAGTGAGGGGGAGTGGCAGCCCTCCATAGCAATGCACCCCTCCCTAATCACAGGAGGTTTATAAACTAATAGTGGATCCTGCATGTTACCTAGTCAGAAGCCATATGACCAGTAGGGGTGAGGGCGAGTGTTTTAGGGTCCCAACTGCAGTGAGGCCACCTCTGCGTGGTGGTTGGGGGGGGGGGGTCATGTTTTGATAAAAAGTCCACTAAGAGCCTCATTTTTTTGACCAAGAGTGCTACAACCTTCTATTTGTTGATGGAATGATGGTATTTTCAAAATGGCAAACCAGAGAAAATATACAAACACACAGTTGGGTTTATCTGACCAATCTATATATACACCATATATACACCAAATGAAGAAACTCCTTTTTTTTTTCTTGGTTTGGTATACATTTGTTATGATGGTAAAGTGTTAATTGTATGTCATTGACTCTGACAATCTCTTAATGGAACAGGTACAATGGAGAAATTAGAAAAGTCAAAAATGAAAATTAGATTCAGATGCATATCAGATTGTAGGACATTTAGATTTAAAGGGGTACTCCCACCCTAGACATCTTATCCCCTATCCAAAGGATAGGGGATAAGATGTCTGACCGCAGGGGTCCCGCCGCTGGGGACCCCCGCAATGTTGCATGCAGCACCCACCTGTTTGTTGTTCGGAAGCGGTGGAGGGTCTCGAAGTTTGTGACGTCAGGACTCCGCTTCCGTGGGATGTCACGCCCCGTCCCCTCAATGCAAGTCAAAGGGAGGGGGGTCCCCTCAATGCCCCCTCCCATAGACTTGCATTGAGGGGACGGGGCTTGACGTCACACGGGGGTGGAGTCCTGACGTCACGGACTTCCGTTCCAGTGGTCGTGACCGAGACCTTCCAGCACTTCCTGACAACAAATAGGTGGGTGCCGCATGCAACATTGCGGGGGTACCCAGCGGCAAGACCCCCTCGGTCAGACATCTTATCCCCTATCCTTTGGAGTACCCTTTAATCAGGGTTGCTAAACAAACATTGGGCTTTATTACGATTTTGCTCAGTTAATAAAAAGCTCTTCACAAATTATATAGAAGGTAACAGTGTGGACATTTACATTGTTACATTTACAATTGAAACAATTGTTACTGGATTACTGAAGGGGTACGCCAGCCTCTAAAAACATGTCTGATAAATAGTGTGCCGATCCACCACTTTATTCAGCTGGGAGAGTGGGCTCCTTGTTCTAGAGATCACAGGGGTCCCCAAAGGTGGGGCCGAACCCCCCTCCCCTTCTACCCACACACAGATATTTATCCCTCATTCTGTGGATTGGGGATGTGCTTTTATGGGGTGGGAACATGTCCCGTAAATATGCAGCCGGACGCTCCCTTTACTATTGACAACCTGTGTATGTATTACCTCATTTACTTGTTGCAAAATAATATTGTTATATTTTCTTGTTCTGAAAAAAAATGTATAAAAATATTGAAACAGACAATAATATAACATTATGGAATAAAGTTAGATATGGTACAATGTGTTTGTGTCCTGTGTTTACATTCACACATAGATAATTCTTTATACTGCTAACATCATACATTACTAAATGTTCTAAGAAATCACACTTATCCATGTCACACTTTGTAGTTAAGAAGATTTTATAAGAAGTACACAGAACCTGAAACCCCAAGGAGTGAGGTGATAATCTGTTTTGGCAGAGGTAAAAAAAATTAGATTAAAAAAAAAAAAAAAAAAAAAGAAAGACGAATACTGTAGATGATCAGCAACAGACATAAATGTCTCAGCAAAACTTTCAGACAGTAGAAGGCACAAAAATGTAGACATTTTCTGTAAAAATGGGTACACTTCCTAATTTTTTACTAATTAAAGGTCATTGAAGGGGATAAGATGTATGAGTGCAGGGGTCCTGCCGCTTGGGACCCCCGCGATCTCTGTGCAGCCCCCAGCATTCTGTGCCGGGCGCTGCCTCCAAGACGGGGCTGTGATGTCCCGGCCATGCCCCCTAGTGCCATCACGCCACGCCTCCTCCATTCAAGTCTATGGGAGGGGGCGTGACATAGACATGAATGGAGGGGGAATGGCATGATGTCACTAGGGGGCGTGGTCATGACATCACCATCTTGGAGGCAGCGCCCGGCACAGAATGCCAGGGGCTGCACCGAGATCACGGATTTCTCTAGCGGCGGTAACCCTGCGATCATACATCTTATCCCCCATCCTTTGGCTAGGGAATAACATGTATAAAGCCAGAATACCCCTTTAACATAATTCAGACACATACTCTTCTCTCTCCATAGGTAAAAACATGATTATTATACCCAGATCTCTAGTGACCTAAATTGAAACTGCAATGTCTGCCATTAGAGGCATGGAAGTACATAGAGATGAGAGATCCTCCATTCAAGGTATTGTAAGCAAGCAGCTGGTAAAATGGTGGATGGGAGGTATATAACACTAAGGCTTCTTGCCTCAGGGACATAAGACTGGGGGTTGGGGACCAGGTTTTGGGAGTGATATCATTTGCATACTCCAGTTTGGGGTGGGGTGGGGGGTTTCAGTCCTGTACTTGATCACAAAGGTGTGTGAACACTGCCAGAGAGCAGCAAAGAGGAGAGGCTTTATAGTTTATGTTTCTGTGAAAAACCTGGACATTAGTGTTGCTCGCGAATATTCGCAAAGCGAATTTTATTCGCGAATTTGCGAATATTCGCGAATATAGCACTATATATTCGTAATTATGAATATTGTTTTATTTTTTTTTTTTTTATACTTTATTTTTTTTATACTTTATTTTTTTTTTTTTCACAGTTCACATCGCAGTGATCATCCCTTCCTGCTTCCAGCTTGTGTGGTGTAAAGAAGGCTCTAATACTACTGTGTGATACCGGTGTGCGAATTTTCGCATATACGAAAATTTGCATATGCAAATTTTCGCATATGCAAATTTTCGCTTATGTTAACCCCTTAAGGACTCAGCCCATTTTGGCCTTAAGGACTAGTATGAGGGCTTGTTTTTTGCGCGACCAGTTGTCCTTTGTAATGACATCACTCATTATATCATAAAATGTATGGCGCAACCAAAAAACACTATTTTTGTGGGGAAATTAAAACGAAAAACGCAATTTTGCTAATTTTGGAAGGTTTCGTTTTCACGCCGTACAATTTATGGTAAAAATGACATGTGTTCTTTATTCTGAGGGTCAATACGATTAAAATGATACCCATTATTACATACTTTTATATTATTGTTGCGCTTAAAAAAATCACAAACTTTTTAACCAAATTAGTACGTTTATAATCCCTTTATTTTGATGACCTCTAACTTTTTTATTTTTCCGTATAAGCGGCGGTATGGGGGCTCATTTTTTGCGCCATGATCTGTACTTTTTTTTGATACCACATTTGCATATGAAAAACTTTTAATACATTTTTTATAATTTTTTTTTTTAATAAAATGTATTAAAAAAGTAGGAATTTTGGACTTTTTTTTTTCCCGTTCACGCCGTTTACCGTACGGGATCATTAACATTTTATTTTAATAGTTAGGACATTTACGCAAGCAGCGATACCAAATATGTCTATAAAAAAATTTTTTTACGCTTTTTGGGGGTAAAATAGGAAAAAACGGACGTTTTACTTTTTTATTGGGGGAGGGGATTTTTCAAATTTTTTTACTTTTACTTTTACATTTTTAAAAATTTTTTTTTTACACTTGAATAGTCCCCATAGGGGACTATTCATAGCAATACCATGATTGCTAATACTGATCTGTTCTATGTATAGGACATAGAACAGATCAGTGTTTTCGGTCATCTCCTGCTCTGGTCTGCTCGATCACAGACCAGAGCAGGAGACGCCGGGAGCCGGACGGAGGAAGGAGAGGGGACCTCCGTGCGGCGATATGAATGATCGGATCCCCGCAGCAGCGCTGCGGGCGATCCGATCATTCATTCAAATCGCGCACTGCCGCAGATGCCGGGATCTGTATTGATCCCGGCACCTGAGGGGTTAATGGCGGACGCCCGCGAGATCGTGGGCGTCGGCCATTGCCGGCGGGTCCCTGGCTGCAATCAGCAGCCGGGATCAGCCGCACATGACACGGGCATTGCTCCTATGCCCGCGGTTATGCATAGGACGTAAATGTACGTCCTGGTGCGTTAAGTACCACCTCACCAGGACGTACATTTACGTCCTGCGTCCTTAAGGGGTTAATTAATGTATATGCTAATTTTTGCATATGTCAATTTTCGCATACGCGAATTTTCGCATATGCAAAAATAAATCGCGAATATTACGAATATGCGAATATTCGCAAATATATGACGAATATTCGTCCATATATTCACGAATATTCGCAAATTCGAATATGGCCTATGCCGCTCAACACTACTGGACATTTAAAAAAGGACATTTAAGTTTCATTCATACCACATGCTGCAAACGGAACTTATTGCTGTAAGGTGAATTGTTACAATAAACTCAGCACTACTGAATTGTGACACCTGCCAATGTAGGTCTATTTGCTTGCTGTAAAGACTGTTTGAATGGTTCCAGTGTGCAGTATGTTAAATATTATGTTAAATATTATTACAAACAGTCCTTCCCTTATGTTATTTAAGGCAGCTCCTCCCACTCTTCCCTGCCGGATCTTCAGTGCCCATTGCCTGAGATTAAGTGTACTTTTGTCTATTTGCCTTGCCCTTGTTCTAGATCCTTCTGCTACATTTTTTGACTATGCACCTTTGCCGCCTGCCTAGACCTTTTTGCTAAGTCCGACTATGCCTTTGCCTCATCCTTCTGTACCTCGCCTCGCCCAGCTACCAGTGTGGTCAAGTTGTATCGGGGGTAGCGACCTGGGTGTCGCCTGCTGCAACAAGCCCATCCTGCCTTGCAGCGGGCTCTGGTGAAGACCAGCGGCACCTTAAACTCTGCTTCCCGATACGGCCCGTATCATCAGCCACAGAGGTCAGTGGATCCACATCCAGAGCCGTTACAGGAAGCTTGGGGCTTCTGTGTATGTGTATGTGATGTCACGCCGAGCCCCCTCCATTCATGTCTATGGGAGGGGGCATGATGGCTAGTACAAGGGGTGCTGACATTATCCCCTTCACTGCTCAAGACCATCAATGTTGAAGCCATTAACACCTTCTTAGCCCTTGGTTAATCATTAGTGCTTTACAGAAATATGAATTTGTTGACCTATTGGGTGGCCTGATTTAGAGGGACCAAACTGGAGCAATCAATAGCCACAGAGTCCTGTATAGAAGTAATCTCCTCATAGTTTACATCAATCATTAACATAAAGGATTCAGCTTATTGGGGCTTGAACGTGAGCTGCTCCTTTTAGAGGTTTAGCCTTGGTTAGAGGCTGCTACCCAGGTAAATTCAGTATCTGTAAAAGCAATGTAACTCCTTAAAAATATTAAAAGAATATAAAAAGTTACAATGATACAATCAAAATTCTCCTACAACTGCAAGGATTCCGATTCCTCAGGTGCTTATCCCTTCTTTGTGGTCTATGGACTTCACATTTGTCCTCCTCATCCTTTGTCATCTTTCTCTGGAGTTCCTGCTGTTGATGAAAAAGTACGGAATTTTTCTTCCATCTGGCAAAAGACACGTCTTTCACTTCTACAGGCTACTTATCGCATAAAATTTCAGGCAGACAAGAAGAGATGTCCTCCTCCTGAGTATTCTCCTGGTGACAATGTCTAGCTATCCACTAAATATATCTATTTCAAGATACCCAGTTATAAACTAGGTCCTCGTTATTTAGGTCCCTATAAAGTCAAGAAACGGCTCAATCCTGTGGCTTATTCCCTCCATCTTCCCTCCTCTCTCCGTATCCCGAATTCCTTCCATGTTTCCCTCCTGAAACCAGCCATCTTCAACCGTTTCTCTCCAAGGGACATCCCTCCTGCTCCCATCTCTGGTACCTCAGATGTGTATGTTTTAAAGGAAATCTTGGACTCTAAGTTCGTCAGAGGAAAACGCTTTTTTCTGGTAGATTGGGAAGATTTTGGTCCGGAGGAGAGGTCTTTGGGACCGCAGGACAATATTCTGGACAAAGACCTTCTCAAGAAATTCCTGAGGAAGAGGCCAAAAGAGGGGGGCGGTTCTGTTACAGCTGGCGCTCCGGTCGCACATATCGTCCGCGAGAGCATTTTTCCTGCTCCCCGCAGGGCCACGATTCGCATGTGACGCGCCTGCATGTGAATCCCCGCCTGTCACTTACCTCGCTCCTCTGCCACCTCCTCCACTGTGTCTCAGCTCCGGCGCACGTGTCCCTGTCTCCTAGGGTACGCGCGCATCGGAGCTCTGAAATTTAAAAGGCCAGTACGCCCATAATTATGTGTAACACCTGACAATACTCTATAAGTCCCTGCACCTCCCACACTTCTCTGACAGATCTTCAGTGCCATTTGCCTGAGAGAAATCGTTCCCATTGCCTGTTTTGCCATTCCTGTGTATCCAGACCTTCCCGCTACGTTTTTTTGACTACGAACCTTCGCTGCCTGCCTTGACCTTGTGCTACGCTTGACTACGCTACATCCTCATTCGGTACCTTGTCTTGTAACTTTTTTGGTCGAGCCATGTCGGGGGAAGTGACCTGTGTGTCGCCTGCCGCAGCAAGCCCATCCTGCCTTGTGGTGGGCTCTGGTGAAAACCAGCAGCACCTTAGACTCTGCTCCCGATACCGTCCGAGTCATCAGCCAGACAGGTGGAGGATCCACTTCGAGCTCCGTGACAGCCTCCCTGCAGGTGCGTGACACCCTTCATGTGCCTGCTTTGTTTTGGTAACCTGTTGTTCTTGGTTATGACCATCTTATGGCATCCACTATATGGTCACAAAATGCAAACAAATGGTACTACTGTACTGTACTTCACCTTAGGCATGTGGTATGTACAGGGGTCCCTCGACATACGATGGCCCCGACACATGATTGTTTCAACATAGGATGGCCTCTCGGAGCCTATCGTTTGTTGAAGGCAGAGCCTATCGTGTGTTGAAGGCAGAGCCTATCGTGTGTTGAAGGCAGAGCCTATTGTGTGTTGATGCTGCTGCATGTCGGGGCCATTGCAATAAAAAAGGCTATCCAGCCAATGGCTATTCTGCCGGGATGTGGGAGCACGCAGCCCTACACCTGCGGCACTTATCCCATACAGAGATGAGGCTGGACGGACATGGTACCTGGTCTGGTACTTGCTGTGTGACAGTGACAGGGCTCCCATTGCAGCACTGCATATATCCTGATAGTGAGAAAGGAGGGGAGACACGTGGGTAAGTTTGGTGTGCCTCTCACATTGTGCCCCGTACACACCATCAGAGAAGTTAAAGGAAGCGCTTGGTGTCGGGAGCGCAGGCAATGCTGAGAGCTGGGAGAGCTGAAGAGAGTCAGTGTGAGGGAGTACACGGCACCTGCCTCGTCTTCTCCAGGATTGCTGGGAGTCCCCTGCCTGACACACCCTGTGTGACGAGGACACCAGGACTGTAGGTATGATGACTGCAGAGTGTGATCCCCCTTCCAGGGACGGCAAGAGCATCCGCTACCCCTGGACATTATTGCCACAGGTGCCACCCCGTGCTACTACTCTTCATCAGTCAGTTGTTGTGGGATGTATAGGATCTAGGATTTGTAAATTACTTCTGTTTAACAATCTTAATCCTTCAAGTACTTATCAGCTG